>NC_041387.1:162160774-162162424 GCF_002162155.2 Triticum dicoccoides | reverse complement strand
CTCCATTAATGCCCTCCCTCCCCCTCTTATTTGCCCTCCTCCATCTTCCATTAATGCCTTCCCTCTTCTCTCCCTCTCCTCTCCCACTATCTCCCTAGCTAGCTAGCTCTCTCTGTCCCTAGCTAGCTAGCTAGTTAGTTAGAGCTATATATCTAGAGCTACTAGGTAATTAAGAAGAAAGGTGCTCGATATCCCTCTTGACACATAGGTGAGCAAAAAAGGTGTTTGTGTGGATAGGACCGAAACTATATATATATGGGCGATATGAGAATATATATACCGAATTGTGTGTGGCAAAATTTGAGTTGCCTACATTGTGTATTTGATGAAATAATGTGGGTGACATGAGTTGCCTATGTTGTGCGGAAATGTCGATTCAATTCCGTTTCGGTGAATTTCGAGCATGCAAACTCAATATGTCCTATGTTTAGGGGAGATCATGCCGAATTTTTGTATGAATTTGATCCATGCATGCATATATACGTGGTTATAATATTTGCTCCGCGCGCAGGTGATCATGAAGGTCAATGGAAGGATGGTGGAAAGATACTGGTAATCCGCTGTGGATGACATGTATGAAAAAAGACTTAAGGATGTTTTATGTCTGTGTCGAAAATGCAAAGGAAGAGTCAGGCTCGACCCCTTTCAGGGTGGTAAATTCAAGGCGCACCTGCTCATGCGTGGTTTCATGCATGGCCATACTCGATGGATAAGTGAAGATGATGAGGAGGAGGAGGAGGACGTCGACGGGGCAGGAAATAATGACATGGGGCCACCAGACGAAGAGATGACTGATTATGTGCCCGAAGAGGAAGACGGCCTCGGAAATGTCGATGGCGAAGAGGCAGTTCAAGGCAGAGAAGACGCGGACATGCCACCGTCTTCGTCGCTACTAAGTTCAGCCATGCGGGACCCGCGTGTCCGAGACCTACTTCGCAAGAAGACGACTAGCTACAGAGCTGCTTCAAGAGAGGAGGCCAAACTGCCGTAACTGGAGGTAGACTCGATGACTCCTCTGTATGATGGTTGCAATCTCGAGGTGACCCGATGGAGTTTCACACTCGAACTTCTAAAGACGAAGGCAAAAAACAAATGGACAGATACAAGCCTGGATGAGCTTCTGAAGTACCTAAAGAAGGTTCTTCCCGTGGGAAGCCTGTGTCCTACTAGTGTCGAGGAGGCAAAGAAAATTGTGTGCCCTCTTGATCTGCCACACATTAGATATCACACATGCATCAATGATTGCATCATATATCGGAACGAGCACATGGAGAAAACCATCTGTCCAAAGTGTAATGCTTCACGATATAAAAAGGCCGGAAAGAAAGCTCCACAAAAAGTTGTATGGTACTTTCCGATCACTCTGTGTCTACAGTGGTATTTCGTAGATCCTAAGGAAGCAAAGCTTATGCACTAGCACGCGGAGAGGTTGAAGCCAGATGACGGAGATGAGCCAAAGCTAAGACACCTCGCAGATGCTAGCCAGTGGAGAGCATTAAATGTTGAATTTAAATTTTTCGCAAATGATCCAAGGAACATCGTGCTTGGCACTAGTAGTGATGGCATGAATCCATTTGGCAACCAGAAAACCAATCATAGCACATGGCCCGTGTTTGTATGGATGTACAACCTCCCCCCCCCCCCTGGTTG
>NC_041387.1:162129765-162160606 GCF_002162155.2 Triticum dicoccoides | reverse complement strand
TGAAGGAAAAATACATACACATGGCTATGCTTATTCAAGGGCCGAGACAACTGGGAAATGATATAAATCTGTATCTCGGGTTACTGAAAGAGGAGCTACATACCTTATGGAAAACGCCGGCCAAGACATGGGATGCAAGCAAAGGAGAGTATTTCTATATGAGAGGCGTTCTGATCACGACGGTGCAGGACTATCTCGGTTACGGCTATCTCTCCGGTCAGGTGTGCCACAGATATTGCGGATGCACGAGGTGCATGGATGATACAACTTCTCTGCAGCTATCGAAAGATGGCGGGTCTTCAAAAATGCGTACATGGGGCATCGAAGATGGCTCGAGAAGGATGACCTGTGGAGAAAGTGTGGAGATTTATTCAATGGTAAGGTTGAGCATAGAGGTCCTCCACGTAAGTGTAGCGGTGCAGAACTATATGAGTTATTGAAGAACTGGGAAGAGTGCCCCTCGCCGGAAAGACAAAGAAAAAGGCACCGGAGCCCCTGCTGAAGGTATGGAAGACGAGATCTGTTTTCTAGGACTTGGAATACTAGCCCATACTCGACACGCCTCATAGCCTTGATCAAATGCATATCACAAAAAATATCCTTGAGAGTTTGCTTGGAACATTGATGAACATGCTAGAGAGGACCAAGGATAGGCTGAAGGCAAGAAAAGACTTGGAATTTTTGAATATCAGGAAAGATCTCCAAATGCCCGGTAAAAGGTTGTTAGAGGAGACCGAGACGGAGATGGAAGATAGGGGCAAAAAAGTAAACAAGAAGGAAGAAAAATATCCCCCCCCCCCTCTTGCTTCTCCTTATATCCGAAGGAGGTCGATCAATTGTTCAAGTGCCTTGCCGGAATAAAAGGAAAGGAAAGTGTAGATGGTATTGCTCCAACGACAGACCAAATAAAAGGAAAGGAAAGTGCAAAAGAAAGATAAGAAAAAGAAAAGTGCAAATGAAAGAAAAAGAAAAAGAAAAAGAAAGGAAGTTTTGCAAAATGAAATGAAAGCAAAAGAAAAAGAACTAATAAGTTGTGGAAAATTAAATGCAAGAAAAATAAAAAAATAAAGGAAGGAAGTTAGTGGAATTTGAAAAAGAAAAAGAAAAAGAAAAGTGAAATGAAATGAAAAAGAAAAAGAAAAAGAAAGGAAGCTTTGCAAAATGAAAGAAAGTTTGTGGAATATGAAAAAGAAAAAGAAAAAGAATAATATAAACAAAAAGAGAAATAAAAATAAAAAAGGTTAGCAGTTGCGCGTTTCTGTGCCCCGCGCTATAACTAACTTAGCTATAGCGCGTTTTGCCGCGGCACGCTATATGTAAGAAAAAGAAAAAGAAAAATAAAAATAAGATGGTTACCAGTAGCGCGTTTCTCCGCCCCGCGCTATAGCTAACCTAGCTATAGCGCGTTTTTGTGCCCCGCGCTGTAGCTAAAAGACAAAATTACCCATTAGGCACTATGAGGAGGAGGAGACAAAATTACCTCCTCGCATTTTAGATTACAAGAGCATGGTAGCACATAAGTTTATTGTTGACAATGAAGAGAAGATGCTCTTGTATAGACTTAGATTCAATAAGAAACACTTTGAGTTTATTATTTTGCCTGCACCTTTGCTGTTTGATTTGCTTGCAGAAAATCGTCGTGTCACGCCGGAAGCAGTGAACAATCACCGAGCTCAAGCTTTTACTCCAGAACCTGAACCTGTGCCGGAACCTGAGCTGGACCCTTATCGTGCATCATATGTCCAGTGGGATCCGGAGATGACCAGCCAGTGGTATCCTGATTACACCTCCCACTACACCGGTGAGAGTAGCGGCGGTCCTTGGTATTAAACCAACTTAGGCCAAAAGCCTAAGCTTGGGGGAGTACGTATTTCTCGCCGACTTTACATTCATATTCACACGCTAGTCGTCGGTGCTCATACTCTTTCATTGTTTTATCCATGCTAGTCTAAATTTCTTTTTCTAGTTTTCTTCTTGTGTGTTTGATAAACCTTGAGAAAAACCAAAAAAACTAGTTAGTTTAATTTCCTTGCTTGTAGTAGAAATTAAAATGAAAATCCAAAAAGATTTCTCATTCTTCTTTTACTTTTTGGGAGCTTTCCCGTGTAAATAGTTTTATTTTCTTTCTTTTGGGGGTCGAGAAGACCATATTGAAAATGCTTAGTGGCTCTTATATGCATGATTGTTTATTTAATTTAGAGCCCATATTACTTGTCTTCTCTCTTGAGTTGAATGCTTGCAGATTCCAGCTTAGTCCAATGCACGTGCACTCTTATTATTATACACATCGTTTGGTCGTGCGAGTGAAAGGCAATAATGACGATATATGATGGACTTATTGGGATGAGAAAAGCTGGTATGAACTCGACCTCTCTTGTTTTTGTAAATATGATGAGTTCATCGTTCCTGAGTCAGCTATTATGAAGTAAACATATTTGCAATGACACTTAGAGATTATAGTTACTTGTGCCATGCTTGATTAGCTATGAGTTATAATGGTTTACCTTGCGTGCCAACATGATATTAGAATGATTATGATGTGGTATGATGGGATGGTATCCTCCTTTGAATGAATTGAATGACTCGACTTGGCACATGTTCACACATGTAGTTGAATCAAATCAACATAGCCTTCATGATATTTATGTTCATGGTGGATTATATCCTACTCATGCTTGTACTCGGTGTGAATTAATTTTAATGCATGTTTACGACTGTTGTCGCTCTCTCAGTTGGTCGCTTCCCAGTCTTTTGCTAGCCTTCACCTGTATTAAGCGGGAATACTGCTTGTGCATCCAAACTCCTTAAACCCCAAAGTTGTTCCATATGAGTCCACTATACCTTCCTATATGCGGTATCTACCTGCCGTTCCAAGTAAATTTGTATGTGCCAAACTCCAAACCTTCAAATGAAATTTTGTTTTGTATGCTCGAGCAGCTCATGTTTCAACTAGGGCTGCCTATATCTTCCATGCTAGGTGGGTTATTCTCAAGAGGATTGGACTCCGCTCCTCATTCACGAGAGAGGGCCGGTAACCGGGATGCCCAGTCCCATGATCCAAAATGATCAAAGCAAATCAAAATAATTAAACAAAACTCCCCCAGGGTTGTTGTATGTTGGAGGCACTTGTTGTTTCGAGCAAGCCATGGATTGATGCTTGTTGGTGGTTGGGGCAGTATAAACCTTTACCATTCTGTTTGGGAACTGCCTATAATGCATGTAGTATGGAAGATACAGCCATCTCATAGTTGTTGCGTTGACAGCGAAAGCATGCCGCTCAAAATGTTATTCAATCTCTATTTTAAAATCGAGCTCTGGCACCTCTACAAATCCCTGCTTCCCTCTACGAAGGGCCTATCTATTTACTTTTATGTTGAGTCATCACCCTTCTTATTAAAAGCACCCGCTGGAGAGCACACTGTCATTTGCATTCATTACTATTGGTTTATATTGGGTATGACTTGACTGGATCTATTTTACCATGAATTACAATGTTTAGTCAGTCCTTGATCTTTGAAGGTGCTCTGCATTTATGTTTTGCGGTCTCAGAAAGGGCTAGCGAGATACCATTATGTTATATCATGTTATAATTATTGTGAGAAAGTGTTGTCATCCGAGTTTTATTATTATGGCTCACTAGCTGATTATGCTATTGATATGAGTAATTGTGAGACCTATGTGTTATTGTTAGTATGGTTAGTTCATAATATTTTCTGAAACTTGAATGCTGGCTTTTCATGTTACAACAACAAGAGCAAACAGAGTTTGTAAAAGTTTTTCTTTATCACTTTCAGTTTATCAACTGAATTGCTTGAGGACAAGCAAAGGATTAAGCTTGGGGGAGTTGATACGTCTCCAACGTATCTACTTTTCCGAACACTTTTGCCCTTGTTTTTGACTCTAACTTGCATGATTTGAATGAAACTAACCCGGACTAACGCTGTTTTCAGTAGAACTACCATGATGTCGTTTTATGTGTAGAAAAGATAAGTTCTCGGAATGTCCTGGAAATCCACGGAGGCACTTTTTGGAATTAATAAGAATTTTTGGCGAAAGAATTAATGCCAGGGGGACCACGGCCTGTCCACGAGACAGGGGGCGCCCCCCTAGGGCGCGGCCCCCTATCTCGTGGGCCCCTGGACCTCCTCCGACCTCAACTCCAACTCCATATATTTCGTCTCGGGGAGAAAAAAAACAGAGAGAAAGTTTCATCGCGTTTCACGACATGGAGCCGCCGCCAATCCCTAATCTCTCTCGGGAGGGCTGATCTGGAGTCTGTTCGGGGCTCCGGAGACGGGGATTCGTCGCAGTCGTCATCATCAACCATCCTCCATCACCAATTTCATGATGCTCACTGCCGTGCGTGAGTAATTCCATCGTAGGCTTGCTGGACGGTGATGGGTTGGATGAGATTTACCATGTAATCAAGTTAGTTTTGTTAGGGTTTGATCCCTAGTATCCACTATGTTCTGAGATTGATGTTGCTATGACTTTGCTATGCTTAATGCTTGTCACTAGGGCCCGAGTGCCATGATTTCAGATCTGAACCTATTATGTTTTCATGAATATATGTGTGTTCTTGATCTTATCTTGCAAGTCTATAGTCACCTATTATGTGTTATGATCCGACAACCCCGAAGTGACAATAATCGGGATACTTCTCGGTGATGACCGTAGTTTGAGGAGTTCATGTATTCACTATGTGCTAATGCTTTGTTCCGGTTCTCTATTAAAAGGAGGCCTTAATATCCCTTAGTTTCCGTAAGGACCCCGCTGTAACGGGAGGGTAGGACAAAAGATGTCATGCAAGTTCTTTTCCATAAGCACGTATGACTATTTACGGAATACATGCCTACATTACATTGATGAACTGGAGCTAGTTCTATATCACCCTATGTTATAACTATTGCATGAGGAATCGCATCCGGCATAATTATCCATCACTGATCCATTGCCTACGAGCTTTTGACATATTGTTCTTCGCTTATTTACTTTTTCGTTGCTACTGTTACAACTACTACAAAAACCCAAACACATTTATCTTTACTTTTGCTACCGTTACTATTATTATCATACCACTTTTGCTACTAAACACTTTGCTGCAGATACTAAGTTATCCAGGTGTGGTTGAATTGACAACTCAACTGCTAACACTCAAGAATATTCTTTGGCTCCCTTGTGTTGAATCAATAAATTTGGGTTGAATACTCTACCCTCGAAAGCTGTTGCGATCCCCTATACTTGTGGGTTATCAGGGTGAAAAAGGCAATTCAAGTAGACCATGAAACCTACACCGAGTGTGTTGTAGACAATCCGAAAATTATGATAGAGGACTTTGAAAAGTTCAAGGAGACTTGCAGTGAAGAAGCTGCCAAGGCCAGGTCGGAGAGAGGCAAGCAGCTGCAGGCAAAGAACATGGGGAACCACCGCCTTGGAAGTCGTGGTTACATGGGAAAAAGGCCCGTGTGGGCTAAGGAGGACACAGAACGTGAACGTCAGGGGATCCCAGACCCATTGGCTGAGTTCACCGACCAACACGCGCACGACTTCATCAGGGCCCGATTCTTGTGGGACCCCAAGAAAAAGATTTTTTTCACCGACGGGCCGACTAGGAAATTCATGAGATTACTGGTAATTATCCTTTTACCACCTTACATATTAGGTTCTGATCAACAAAGTCTAGTAGATTCAAGTCGCATTTGTAAATGATTCATGGTCCATTTTGCAGAGAGAGCAACACAAGCTTGCGGCCGAGAGCGAATCGTCGACTCAGTCGTCGGCGAAGTACAAGTGGGACACTCCTTTCAACCGTGCCATGAACATAATGATGGGACAGGCGCCCGGCTAGCGGCCGCAATATGGACGTGTGCACGGCGCCGGGGATGGCGCCAGGTGGAAGTACTATTATAGCAAGGACTCCGAGGCCAAAAGACAGAGAGAGAAGTTTAGTCAAGTGACTATCGACGAGAAGGTGGCGCAGGCGATGGAGAAAGCAAAAGGTGAGACCAAAGCTGAGACAATGGTTGCCTGTAGACATGATATGGTGACTGCCTTTACAAGCTTGATTCCAACTGTGGTCACATGGGCGCAACAAAATCCAAACGCGCCACCAAGTGATTTTCCAATGCCCAGCTTCACCGGGAGCAACTCAATGAACACCGGACCCATACCCATACCTAGTATGGCAACCGCACCCGCACCCGCACCTCCTCCAACACCTGCTCCTGCACCCAGCTGTCACAGCAGCCCTAGCTCCGTCTCTGGCTTGAACGCCAGGCCGTCGACATTAGCTGAGCTCGAAGCCCTCACGGTAAATACGCGTCGCACCTTCATCAACTCAACTAATTAATTAATCTTCATTTGTCGTTCTTTTTGGATCTCTGACGCTGCACATATATGTCTTTGTAGGCCAACTCCACTCCGTGCACCCTCCTTTACCACATGAAGGGTGGGTTGGTGGATGTGGGGAAGGGTACTATAGTGAAGCCCAAGGATCGATTGTTCCACCACCGGTAGATGCCTCATAACGCCTTAAGGGTATCCATGGCGAGTGTGAAAGCGGGCTACGAGGGTTTCCCTCGTCCAATACAAACCGATGGAGAGCATGACGAGACCCCCACGCAGCTTGGCCAATGCAGAAATTGGCCGATCCTGTGTCCGAAAAATCTTCTTCATGTCGAGGTGGCCGGGAGCACACCAACGGGACCTCAGGAAGGTATGACCACAACCCCTCCTACACAAGTACAACCATCGTTTGTGCTGCTTGCTGAGATCGAGAGACACGTGGAAGGAGGGCCAACCGTTCCGGCAAATGATGTCATCTGCCCCATGGAAGAGGATATGGATGATGACATGGAGGAGGCCGAGGACCCTCTCCAGTATATCAATACTGGCTATGACATCGAAGTAACACTGAGTCAACCATATGAATATGAGATGCATGTACCAGAGCCGGAACGTCCTCGGGAGTGCAAGAAGTCTTTGTTCATGCAAACCTCGCAGAACGCGCCTCCAGATGCCGGTTCCACCCAAGCTCAACTACTTAGCCAGAGTTGTCCAATGCTAAGCCCAGCAACACTAGGGGTGGTGCTCAGGGAGGGTCTGACAGACCCACCAACACCTCAGCCCACCAAGAAGAAGCAGAGGAAGAGACCGACGGCGAGAAAATCCAATGAAGCTGGCAATGTTGGTTCTAGCAGCCAACTGCCTTCACCAAGGTTGACAGTGTACCAATGAAACATGTGCCATTAATCCATGTCGCGAGAGAGCCAATGGTACCGGCGAATGCACTAGCTGCCATAATAGGGGATCTCAGGAGACTCCATGACCATGTGCTTTCGACAGAGAGAAGCCTCCTCGCCTCAGATGATCCAGGATACCCACTTTATACAGTTCATGTGCCGAGCAGTTGCAAGATGTACGTCCACACATGCCCCGGGGACCTCTTCTTCCTGAGGTTTGATTACATCTTCCAGATGTTTCAAATGAGGACACTCATTTTTATGTTCGTCCGCATGTATGCGCTGCACATGAACTACATCGTCAGGAGAGAGCAAGTCACCGGTCTTGCGGTCGCGGACCCATACTACATGCATGAGGGCTTCTTGTCAATCAACGATGCCAACCGTCAATATGCGAGTCAGTACATCGAAGAATTCTTGGTCAGGAATAAGGACAAAGAAACCATTCTCCTACCTTATCATCCCGCGTAAGTCATCCGCGGATAGCACTATAACACATACATCCTTTCGTGCATTTCAATAATTACTTTGCACGCATGGAGGCTAACTTGATCGTGTATTTTGCGCGGCGGGGGGTGTCGTGCCGTTCTCATCGTTCTTTACCCTCATTACTCCCGCGCTCTATATTTGGACCCGTCGAAGAACATACAGAAGAAAGATTACACACACATAAAGTATGTTCTGGACAGAGCTATGCCGGGCTTCAGCATGCGGGGTGGCTACATCCGAAGCAAAAAAAACAAATAAGGCTGGGCTTTGTTTCAGCCACAAGACTAACTTCTATTGCATTCAGCAACCAGCAAGAAGTGAGAACGATGGACTCTACGTCATCCATCTAATGATGGAATACAGAAGGGATGTGCAATCACTTTGCATGAAATCTTCATCCGATGCCCATATCTAGAGATGGGCTGAAGCCTTTAGAGCCGTGCCGGATAATCGACTTCGAAATGATTTCTACCGGATCCAGCAGGAAATTGTGTCCATCATCATGAAAGATGTCCTCGAAGAGAATGGGATGTTCTACGGTGGCCAAATATCGCGATCTGACGTCCGAACCCGCATTGCCCTACAACGTCAGGACATGACGCCTTTCACTAAGCTTGGGTCCGTCCTCCCGGATATGGACAGATGGGAAGAGTGCACTGCTTAAAAACAATGTGTCTGTTTAGTTACTTGTTACTTTCTGTATGATGAAACTTCGAATGTCTCAGTACGATGAAACTATTAGATGTATGGTGCCGCGCTCTAGTTAATTACTTTCGGTACGATGAAATTTGTTAACTATGTTTAATATATATGTTGCTTCTATTTCATAATTGTTTCGTTCAATTCGCTTCATGATATATATATGTGTGTGTGTGTGTGTGTGTGTGTGTGTGTGTGTGTGTGTGTGTGTGTGTGTGTGTGTGCATCTCTGACAGGTATATAGATCAACGATGGCGAGGAAGTGGTATGCCGTGTATGTAGGGCATGTTTTGGGTGTGTATGATGAGTGACCAGAGTGTCAGGCCCAGGTCTCTGGCTTCTCCGGCGGAAGCCAGAAAGGGTTTGATAGCAGAGCGGACGCCGAAGCTAGTTACTTGAGATTCATAGCACAACAGGGGATTCAGAACCACCGCCGCTACAAAAACTACTACATAATAGCGCTTTTGATCATCGTGATCGCTCTTATCTTCTATGTGGTCATATCATAGTCTACATAGATGATGAAACATGAGTAATGTGACCATGTAGTTGCATGTATTGAGAACTTGTAATGACTTGTAATGCTATTTCGAGACATGTGTTCAACCATGATTGATGATGATGAGATACTTGAGACATGTCGAGACTTCTAATAACTTTGGCTCATCGATGACTCACTTGATTTTCAATGAATATGCATGTTATTGTATAAACGGTGGATCTGTTTAATTGTGTACAGAGCCAAAATACAAAAAAAATATACAAAAGTTAGTAGTGGCGTGGGGGTAAAGATTACCAGCAGCACTCAAGTAATAGTAGCGCTGGCTAGATCCACGCGTTGTAGATAATTATTAGTAGCGCTGGGTGAAAGCGCGCTACAACTAGCTTTAGATACTAGTAGCGCTGGGCCAAACAAGCACTACTGCTAAAAAATAGTTGTAGCGCCATAGCAGTAGCGCGCCTGCTCGCGCTACTAATAGCCAAAAAACAGCGCTACTGGTAATGGTTTTCCTAGTAGTGAATATAAGTCCATGGATTATACACACTCTCACCTTTCCATAATTTGGTAGCCTCTTTGATACCGTGCATTACCCTTTTCTCTCCTGGAGATGTGGTGCAAACTTCGCTTGTGCATCCGAACCCCGTGATATGATACGCTCTATCACACATAAGCCTCCTTATAGCTTCCTCAAAATAGCCACCATACCTACCGATTATGACATTTACATAGTCATTCTGAGATATATTGCCATGCAACTTTCACCGTTCCATTATTATGACACACATCGTCATTGTCATATTGCTTTGCATGATCATAGAGCTGCCATAGTATTTGTGGCTCAACCGTCGTTCATCATTTTTTTATACATGTTACCCTAGATCATTGCACATCCTCGTACACTGCCAGAGGCATTCATGTAGAGTCATACTTTATTCTAGTATCGAAGTGTAGTTTTGAGTTGTAAGTAAATAAAAGTGTGACGACCATCATTATTCATTATTAGAGCATTGTCCTAGTGAGAAAATAAAAAAGAGAGGCCAAAAAGAGCTGACCAAAAAAATTGAGAGAAAAAGGGAGAAGGGGCAATGTTACTATCTTTTTCCACATTCGTGCTTCAAAGTAGCACCATGTTTTTCATATCAGAGTCTCCTATGTAGTCACTTTCATATAACTCGTGGGAATTTTTTCCATTATAGACCTTGGCTTGTATTCCGATGATGGGCTTCCTCAAGTGCCCGAGGTCTTCTAGAGCAAGCAAGTTGGATGCACACCCACTTAGTTTTCAGTTTGAGCTTCCATACACTTATGACTCTTAGTGCATCTGTTGCATGGCAATCCTACTCCTTGCATTGACATCAATTGTTGGGCATCTCCATAGCCCATTGATTAGCCTCGTCGATGTGAGACGTTCTCCTTTTATGTCTTCTCCATATTAATCTCTACCACCATACTTTATTACACCCATAGTGCTATATCCAAGGCTTGCGCTCATGTATTGCGTGGGGGTTGAAAAAGTTGAAGCGCGTTCAAAAGTATGAACAAATT
Organism: Triticum dicoccoides; assembly: GCF_002162155.2. Taxonomy (NCBI): domain Eukaryota; kingdom Viridiplantae; phylum Streptophyta; class Magnoliopsida; order Poales; family Poaceae; genus Triticum; species Triticum dicoccoides. The sequence continues at coordinate 162,150,130 of NC_041387.1, read as the reverse complement.
GCTTGGCTGACACTGGGTAATGCATGATTTATACTATGTGTTAAGAAGATGGAGCATGACAAGGCTATATGATTTTGTACGGATAGCGCTCTTTAGCATTTTTTTAAAGACATGATTGTTTGTTGGTATGCATGAGTACTGATGTCATTATGTCAAATTATAGACTATTTGAATCATTCAGATTTAAATATTCATACCATAAAATAAATATTACATGAACATGTTAGGTAGCATTCCACATCAAAAAATTCGTTTTTTCATTTACCTACTCGAGGACTAGCAGAAATTAAGCTTAGGGATGCTTGATACGTCTCCACCATATCTATAATTTTTGATTGTTCCATGCTATTATAGTATCACTCTTGGATGTTTTATATGCAATTATATATCAATTTTGGGCCTAACCTGTTAACCTAGTGCCAAGTGTCAGTTGCTGTTTTTTTGCCTGTTGTTGGTTTTCCAAGAAATCAGTACCAAAGTTTTTGATGATTTTTTCTGGACAAGATAGACCCTAGAAGCTTCGGGAGGAGACCAGAAGGCAAACGAGGAGACGACAAGGCAACAGGGCGCGCCCTGATTCCTTGTGGGCCCATCGTCGCTACATCTGACCTAATTCCACATCTATAAATTCTCTACAATCGGGAAACCAATAGAGAGCCACCCAAAATACATTTTTCGCCGCCACAAGTTTTTGTTCTTTTGCGATCCCATCTGGAGGCCTTTCTCGACACCCTGCCGGAGGTGGAATCGATCAGGGAGGGCTTCTACATCAAACTTGTTGCTCTTCCGATGATATGTGAGCAGTTTACTATAGACCTACGGGTCCATAGCTAGTAGCTAGATGACTTCCTCTCTCTATTTGATCTTCAATACAATGTTCTCCTCGATGTTATTGGAGATCTATTGGATTTAATCTTATTTTGCTATGTGTTTGTTGGGATATGATGAATTATGGGTTTATGATCAGATTATTTATGAATATTAATTGAGTCTTTTCTCAAAATTTTATGCATGACTATTATAGCTTTGTATTTATTTTTGATCTATCCGTTTGATTTGGCCAATTAGATTGATTTATCTTGCAATGGGAGATGTGCTTTGTAATGGGTTTAATCTTGCGGTTCTCTATATCCCAGTAACAGAAGGGGACAAGACACGTATTTGTATTGTTGCCATTAAGGTGAAATGATGGGGTTTATTGATATTGATTGGATTTACTTTTTCTACATCATGTCATCTTGCTTAAGGCGTTACTCCGTTTTTATGAACTTAATACTTTAGATGCATGTTGGATAACGCTTGATGGGTGGAGTAATAGTAGTAGATGCAGATAGGAGTCGGTCTACTTGCCTCGAACATGATGCCTATATACATGATCATTGCCTTGAATATCATCATAACTATGTGTTTTTCTATCAATTGCCCAATATTAATTTGTTTACCCATCGTGTCTTTTTTTTTGTTTGAGAGAGAAGTATCTAGTGAAAACTATGGCCCCCGGGTCTACTTTTATCGTATATAAAATCCAAGATACCTTGCTGCAATTTATTTACCGTTATTTTATTTTATGTATCTATCACTTGATCCTTGCAAATAACTGTCGAGGGATTAACAACCCCCTCGACCATGTTGGGTGCAAGTATTTGCTTTTTTGTGTAGGTGTTGTTAAAAAGGTTTCACGTGGTTCTTCTGCTGCATTGATAACATTGATTCTTAATTGAGGAAAATACTTATCTCTACTGTATTGCATCATCCTCTCCTCTTTAAGAAAATCCCAACGCAGCTCACAAGTAGCAGCCGTCAAAAATCACCGCAAAATGCATATGCGAAAAATGAAGAAAAAGTTATTTTGCCTAGTAGGCATTTCATCAAGCACTTGGCAACCGCAACCCTTGTTGCTCGCTGTGGCGACCGGACGATCCGGAGCCGTGGCCGTTGGGATGGCCCGAGACGTAGCACGAGCCGCCAACGGGGGCGAGGGGCCGGAGTGGCATTCTTCTTCTTCTTCTTCTTCTTCTTCTTCTTCTTCTTCTTCTTCTTCTTCTTCTTCTTCTTCTTCTTCTTCCTCTTATTCTTCTTCTTCTTCTTCTTCTTCTTCTTCGCTGCTTCCATGAGGGCCGTCGTTGGCTTCCTAGCATGTTTGGCACCGGCGGGAGCAGCGGTAGGGCAGCCGACCATTACAGAGAGGCAGTGGCCACCCCGCCGACTTACTACCAATAGTGGAAGCCGGTGTGGTGGACCGGATGAGATTTTTTTTTATCCCCGGCCACTTCTTCAGTGCTGGCGGTAGCACAGGAGTGGTTTGCGTCGGCGACGCGCCGGCGGGGTGGCAGAAGGGTATTGGGAACCCATTCCAGCCGGAGCTTTGGTCCTCAACGACGTTGGTGGCGCATGGGGAGCCAGCGGCTGGAACTATGGGGCGGCACGGGAGGGAGAAAGAGGTGGGGAAAAGTTTACTCCGTCGAGCAAGGGAACGGTATTTTAAGCCCCGCGGGCTAAATTTTTGATGAATTCCTCTAACTGATTTAGGACTTGGGCTACGTCTAGTTTAAAGCGTAATCAAGTAGAGATGCCCTCACATTCACAGGACCCCATTGGGCTTGAGGTCGTCGCTCACTTTGACACATGATAACGCGTGCACAGTAACAAGAACATGACCTGACAGTTCGACTGAACCTGATTTAGAAGCTTCTGAAGGAACTCTGAGCAGGATTTTACATGACAACGGACAAGTTGACGCTCGAAGTCTAATTGCAAACAGAAATCCAGGCTGGGTCGCGGCGCAAAAGCGGCGCAAACTTGGGCCGCGGATGGGTCGAAAGCGGACATAAAACGGACAAAAGTTCGTTTACGTCCGCACGCTGGGCCGTTCGGTTTGTTCCTTTTACCTCAAACGGACGGGGACGAACAGAATAGGGTCGCGCGATGGAGTTGGCCTTACTGATAGGGCTTTTCATAACGAAGCAGTACTTGTAACAAAAATCTGGCCTGGTAGAGGCACGTGGCATTGGTGCCCGCGGGAGGCTTCACTCCATGACATGCGGGGCCCCTACCTCACCTCACTCTCGGCAGCTGTGGTTGGCCGTGGGAGTGGGACGGTGCCGACAGCCGTCCGTGGGGTATCGTACGGGTGATATGCTGCACAGTCGCGTGGCGTGGGTGATGCAAGCTAGGCTGCTCTGCTTACTCTGCCGTGGTACAGTGCCGCGCAGCCAACGTGTGGCGTGGCGTGGCGGTGTCAGGAGCTGCGCGCGCGTGACTTCACTCACTGCTCCCTCCCTGCCCCCTTCCGCCGCACACCACTGCTCAGTGCTCACCCGAGAGAGATACCACCACTACTTCAGTACACTACTACGTATTTTTTTTGCTTCGCTAGTCCCAATGGAGGCGAGGGGGCGCCGAGAGATGGTGACGCAGAGAATGGGACGGCACATCACAGCACGTATAGCCAGGGAGGGTGTCCGTTTCGTTTCCCGGTGCACGCATGCACTGCACTGGCGCACTACGCTCGGCTCTGTCCCGTCCTCCTCTTCACAGCGTACCACATGCATGCTTACGCATAGACACGCGCGCAGCCCTACTTTTTCCGTGTTAATTTCGACGCCATCTCAAATTTATCTAGGTGGAATACTTTTTCCGTGTTAATTTCCACGCCATCTCAAATTTATCTAGGTGGAATACTTTTTCCGTGTTAATTTCGACGCCATCTCAAATTTATCTAGGTGGAAGGCCAATTCCAGCGCACGACTCCAAACGGACGTCTGTTTTGCGCGGATTCTGTCCGTTTAGTTAGGACAACGGGGTCATGTCCGGGCCTGTCCTCGGATGCGGTGACCGTGCGCCCAGCGCGCGGCCGCATCCTTTGGCCCCATCCTGTCCGCCTTCATTTTCAAACAACGACGTTCGAAATACCAAGCCCTGGTTCATCAGGCCAGCGGCCCTTCAGTCGGCAACAGAGCCAGCGGCCTACACGTCCTCACCGGCAACACAGCCAGCCTACAGAAAGAATAGTTTGTCGCCGGTAATACAGCCAGCGGCCGGCAACAGAGTCATCCTACAGAAAGAATAGTTTGTCGCCGGCAACACAGCCAGCGGCCGGCAACACAGCCAACCTCCAAAATGAATATGTTTCTCGCCGGCACACAGCCAACAGCCGGCACTCATGCCAGCCTCCAAAAAAGAACGGCCACGGCCGATCAGACGACCTAGTTCAGGTCGTCGGTGTCGAACATCTCCTTCTGCCTAGCCTCGAACCAGTTCCTTGTCTTCTCGCTCATCTTGGTCAAGTCTACTGTAACACCCACGATGCGGCTATACTCCCACGTGTCGAAGCACGACTTAGAGGCATAACCGCATGATGGTTTTGTCGCAAGAAGGGTCATCTTCACACAATCCCATGTAATGAACAAGAATAGGATAAAGAGATTTGTCTTACAATCGCCACTTCACACAATACATAATTTAAAATCATACATCATTCAAAATACACTCATAGACCGGCTACGGTCAAGTTCAAATGAAAAGAAGACAACCCCAAATGTTAGATCCCCAATCGCCCCGACTGGGCTCCACTACTGATCATCTGAAAACCATACATAGTAACGACCAAGGGCCTCATCAAATTCCCACTTCAGCTCAGTTGCGCCATCTGCGCTGGTATCCTCGGCACCTGCATCTATTTTGGTAGAATTTGTGAGTCACGAGGACTCAGCAATCTCACACCCGCGAGATCAAGACTATTTAAGCTCATAGGTAGGAAAGGGGTAATATGGTGAAGCTACGGCAAGGACTAAGCATATATGGTGGCTAACATACGCAAGTGAGAGCGAGAAGAAAAGCAATGCGTCGGTCGAGAAGCTAGAAGCAATCAAGAAGTGATCCTGAAACTACTTACGTCAAGCATAACACAAACCGTGTTCACTTTCCGGACTCCGCCGAGAAGAGACCATCACGGCTACACACGCGGTTGATGCATTTTAAAGAGGTCAAGTGTCAAGTTATCTACAACCGGACATTAACAAATTCCCATCTGCCTCATAACCGCGGGCACGGCTTTCGAATGATTATATACCCTGCAGGGGTGTCCCAACTTAGCCCATCATAAGCTCTCACGGTCAACGAAGGATAAACCTTCTCCCGGGAAGACCCGATCAGTCTCGGAATCCCGGTTCGCAAAACATTTCGACAATGGTAAAACAAGACCAGCAAAGCCGCCCGATGTGCCGACAAATCCCGATAGGAGTCGCACGTATCTCGTTCTCAGGGCACACCAGATAGGTCAGCCTACGAGTAAAACCAGACCTCGAGTTGCCCCGGGGTGGCCCCGCAGTATGCCCATTTCGGACCAACACTCGAAGGAGCACTGGCCCGGGGGGGGTTAAAATAAAGATGACCCTTGGGCTCGCGAAAACCCAAGGGAAAAGGGCTTAGGTGGCAAATGGTAAAACCAAGGTTGGGCCTTGCTGGAAGAGTTTTATTCAAAGCGAACTGTCAAGGGGGTCCCATAAATCACCCAACCGTGTAAGGAACGCAAAATCAAGGAACATAACACCGGTATCACGGAAACTAGGGCGGCAAGAGTGGAACAAGTCACCAGGCATAAGGCCGAGCCTTCCACCCTTTACCAAGTACATAAGGTGCATTAATTAAATAGGAGATAATGTGATATCCCAAAATATCCATGTTCCGACCAGGAACAAACTTCAGCTTCACCTGCAACTAACAACGCTATAAGAGGGGCTGAGAAAAAGCGGTGACATAGCCAAACAAAGGCAGGTAGAACTAACATAGCGATAGAGCGAGTACTAGCGAGCAAAGATAGAAGTGATATCGAAGGTATGGTCATCTTGCCTGCAAGGTTCTCAGAGTAGTCGAAGGCTTGATCCTCGTAAGCGTTCTTAACAGGTTCCTCGTGCACGTACTCGTCTCCCGGCTCTACCCAAAGCAAGAACACAAGCAAAGGAACCACAATAAATCACGGTGCAATGCACAAGCAACATGATGCAATACATGTCATGATATGCGAGATGTGATATGCAATGCATATGCGTGCTTCGGGAGGAAAAAGGATGAACAAGGCATCAACTTGTCATACCAAGTATGCCGCTGGAAAGATGAGATGATTTCGGTTGAAATCGATATAAAGATCACCGGATTCGGGTGCACGGTTTGCAAATAACAAGCACGACAAGATATGATGCAAACTGCTTAAAACAGCAACATGACCACTAGAGCATGACTAAAATAGCATGGCAATTATGCAAAAGATAACAGGTTCTACAGACTTAGTGAAATTACTAGACATAGCAGAAACAGATTCATCATGGCATCTCTACAGGCTTGATTAACTCACTACCAGGCATGTCATGGCATGGAACAAGTGCTAGCATGAAGTTGGCATGAAAATGAAGCTACTCATGTGCAAAACAACCACCTAGCATATTTGCATGAACAAACACATAAAGGACAAAACAGCAACATAGATTGAGATGACATGTTCATGAACTTGCTCAAATGCAGAAACTAATGCCACCACTGGATTGGTGGGATTTTTCTACCCCAAAAACATATATAATATGTTAGGGTTGCTGTAGAAAAATCATCACAAATGCATTAAGATAAAACCTGCCCTAAATGGTAAATGACAGAAATAGCATTTTCCATATTTGGAAACGTCCAGAAATGGACTTGCCCGAAATAGATAGATTCTAAATGCCAGAAATGGAATATCGCAGGGAACAACAATAAAATAAAAAAATAAAAATAACAAACAGGGCTAAGGGAGGATGACAGGTGGGGTCACCCTGTCATACTCACAGTGCAAAGAAACAGGAAAAAAGGGGGGAAGAATAATATGCACCCGCAGGGGATCGAACCCGGGTCTCCCTAGTGTGGTTCTGCCTCGGCAACCACTGGGCTAGGTAGGTACTGCTGATAGAGGAGGGGGGTTCTGCTCCTATCATCTACTGCTATCGCGTCTATCCAAACGAAGGAAATAGAGGACAGCACGGCGCGACCAGAGGCGGCGGAGGGATCACCGGAGCAGCTCCGGCGCCCTAACGGAGTGGCGGATGGGTGCTACGGGATCGCAAGAGGATCTCGCACTCGCGCTTGGAATGCACGATGCCCAACGGCGACGGAAACGCTGCCGGCGACGAGGTCCCGAGCGGGCGGCGACAAACTAAACCACGATGAGACGCTGGGTTAAACGAGCGGCAGAGAGCATGGTTCTACCCTACATGATATGACGATGCCGATGGACATGCGCAGAGATGCTAAGGGGGTCGGAGCACTCGCCGGAGACGAGGTCCGACGGCGGCGAGATCGGGCGCCCGCGGCGGCCGCGGTTAGAGCAAGCAAACGAGGGGGAAAGGGGGGAAGGAAGCTGCGCGAGCTCACCACAAGCACGGTGGTGCGCTTGGCTTGGCGGGAGGTGGACAAAGACGGCGAAGATGATGGACGAACTTGTTCGGCGGCTGGGTTCGAAGACGAGGAAGAAGAGGTCGTTGCAGGGGCTCCGGCTCCACGTAGTCGACGACGGGGATGTAGTGGACGACGGGGAAGAAGAGGGACACGATCTACCGGGTTGGGAGTGACCGGAGAGCACGCGACAACGAGGTGCGCTCTCAGGTGCGCTCGGGACGGAGCGGTTGCGGTGGATCTGGTGGTTTTACTCACCTGGCGGCGGCGGCGAGAGGAAGAGGGAAACCCTAGAGGTTGCGTGGACAAGGAGAGGGGCTAAAAGGGAGGCTAGGGCGACGGGTGGAGCACGGCGCTCGTGCTCGCGGTCCCCATGGCGACGGCGAGAGGAGAGGGAAAAGGTGGGCGCGGGGAACAGGGTAGGCGCTGACTAGCGGGACCGAACTAGCCACGTGGCGAGGGTCTAGCGGGGGTGCGTGCTTGCGTGGGTGAGAAAAGGCAGGGAGGAGAAGACCGAGCGGGCCGGCTGGCGCGCTGGCTGGGTTGGCGATTAGCGAGCTGGGCCGGCCTGGGAGGCCGAGGCCCAGGGGGGCTGCTGCACTGGCTGCAGGCTGCTGCTCTATTTCTATTATTTCAAACAGAAATAGAAACAGAAAAAGCACAGGGTAAAAGGAGAGGAGTTGGAGTATAAAGAAAATATTCTCAAGCTCCTGGAATTATCTACTATTTGAATAAATTGCATTGGGCATTTTTTAGAGGTAGAAAAATAAGACAAGTTTGAATTATATTCAAACTTGTGTCATTTTTGAACCTGACCAAAACAACTTCAAATAAGGAGATATTTGTCAGAGAGGTTTAGGACATGGAGCAAGATTTACAGGGAGAAGATGAACATTAATAGAGAGAGGAAAATAACACTTAGCAAACGAAGGGAGGAAAAGGGAAGGAAGGAGAAGTGATGGTGCAATGGTTTGAAAGGGGGACAAAGGTCATGCCCATGATGCTCATGGCAACAACATGAATGACAAAATGCAACATGAGATGGCATGAGATGAAAATGCACTATATGATGATGACATATGATGACTAAAAGGAATATGACAAGAAGCACAAATGCAATATGGTAAGGTGAGCATGACAATGAAAAGAATAAAACACATAACCAAACAAGATGAGGCCAAACATGATAAAACCCACAAGAAATGGATGAAGGTCAAGTTGATATCTTGCCAAAATGGGACATGTTACATCTGGGGTGTTACAACTCTCCTCCACTACAAGAGGATCTCGTCCCGAGATCTAGGACTGAAAGAACTCCGGATATTCGGAACGGAGGTGATCCTCGCGCTCCCAGGTGGCTTCTCGGTAGGAATGGTGTGACCACTTCACTTTCAAGAATTTGATTGACTTGTTGCGAGTTTTGCGCTCGGTTTCTTCAAGAATAGCAACGGGATGCTCATGATAAGGGAGATCTTCTTGGAGGTCGATCTCTTCGAAGGTGATAGTGCGCTCAGGAGTCTTGAAGCACTTGCGAAGCTGTGACATGTGAAACACATCGTGCACGTTTGCAAAGTTGGATGGAAGCTCAAGTTGATAGGCGAGATCGCCTCTTTTGCCAAAGATCTTGAAAGGACCCACGTATCTAGGGGCAAGCTTCCCTTTGATACCGAAGCGACGAGTGCCTTTCATTGGAGAGACGCGGAGGTAGACATGGTCTCCGATTTCAAAAGCCAAGTCACGGTGCTTGCTATCATAGTAACTCTTTTGGCGCGATTGCGCGGCTTTGAGATTCTCACGGATGACTTTGCACATTTCTTCGGCTTCTGTGATCAAGTCGTTGCCAAGAAGTTGGCGTTCACCTGTCTCAGACCAATTGAGAGGAGTACGGCACTTTCTGCCATAGAGAATTTCGAATGGGGCCTTGCCTGAACTCGCTTGGAAGCTATTATTGTAGGAGAACTCGGCATATGGAAGACAATCTTCCCACTTCATACCGAAAGAAATGACACAAGCCCTGAGCATACCTTCAAGAATTTGATTGACTCGCTCGACTTGGCCACTTGTTTGAGGATGGAAAGCTATGCTGAAACGAATGTTGGTGCCCATGGCCGTCTGAAAGGAGTCCCAGAACTTAGAAGTGAAGATGCTTCCACGATCTAAAGATATCAATTGTGGAATACCGTGCAAGGAGACAATTCTGGAAGTGTATAGCTCTGCCAGCTGAGCTGCCGTGATAGATTCTTTGATAGGAAGAAAATGAGCCACTTTGGTAAGCTTGTCAATGACAACGAAGATAGCATCATTTCCACGCTTGGACTTAGGAAAACCAGTCACGAAGTCCATCTCGATATGATCAAACTTCCATTCTGGAATAGCAAGAGGTTGGAGGAGACCAGCTGGTCGTTGGTGTTCTGCTTTCACTCTTCTGTAGACATCACATTCATTCACGAATTGAGCAATCTCTCACTTCATTCGAGTCCACCAATACGACTGCTTGAGGTCATGGTACATCTTTGTACTTCCAGGATGAATTGATAGGAGGGAATTGTGTGCCTCGTTCATGATGACTTTTCTCAGATCACCTTTTGGAACCACAATTCGATCCTCGAAGAAAAGAGTATCTTTGTCATCCAAGCGATAGCACTTGTATTTGAGAATGCCCTTGTCAATACCACGTTTCACCTTCTTCACCATGGTATCCAGGAGTTGTGCCTCACGAATTTGATCTTCCAAAGTAGGAGAAACTATGAGGTTGGCAAGAAAGCCTTGAGGAACAAATTGAAGATTCAGCTTGCGGAAGGCTTCACAGAGATCCGGTTGAAACGGCTTGATAATTAGACTGTTGCAATAAGCCTTTCTGCTTAGAGCATCTGCAATCACATTCGCCTTGCCAGGAGTATATTCGATACTCGGATTGTACTCTTGAATCATTTCGACCCATCGAGTTTGCCTGAGGTTAAGGTTGGGTTGAGTGAAGATATACTTGAGGCTCTTGTGATCGGTGAAAATGTCCACTTGCCTTCCCAATAAGAGATGTCTCCATGTTATCAATGCATGGACAACTGCCGCCAACTCAAGATCGTGAGTGGGGTAGTTCTTTTCGTTGGGCTTCAACTGACGAGAGGTATAGGCCACAACTTTTTTCTCTTGCATCAACGCAGCACCGAGACCTTGAAGGGAAGCATCACAGAATACTTCAAATGGCTTGGATTCATCAGGAGGAGTCAAAACAGGAGCTGTGACTAGCTTCTCTTTGAGGGTGTTGAAAGCGACGTCACACACAGGCGTCCAGACATACTTGACATGCTTCTGGAGGAGGTTGGAAAGAGGCTTTGCAATCTTAGAGAAGTTCTCAACGAATCTTCGGCAATAGCTTGCAAGACCAAGAAAACTGCGCAGCTGCTTGACATTCTGAGGAGGTTCCCAATTCAGAACTGCAGAAACCTTCGCAGAATTAACAGCAATTTCCTTGGCGGAGATGATGTGACCAAGATAAAGAACTTCATCAAGCCAGAACTCACATTTGGAAAACTTCGCATAGAATTGATGCTCTCTGAGCTTGTCGAGCACCAATCGCAAATGTTTGGCATGATCCTTCTTATTCTTGGAGAAGACCAAGATATCATCGAGATACACCAGAACGAATTCATTGGTGTAGGGGTTGAAGATAAAGTTCATCATGCGAGAGAATGTTGGAGGAGCATTGACAAGGCCGAAAGACATGACAGTATATTCACAAGAACCATAGCTTGTTCTGAATGTTGTCTTGGGTATATCTTGTTCACGAATGCGAATTTGATGATAACCCATACGAAGGTCAAGCTTGGAGAAGACTTTAGCACCTTTGAGTTACTCGAAAAGCTCATTGATGTTGGGAAGTGGATACTTGTTCTTGATTGTCTTCTTGTTCAATGGACGGTAATCAACGCAAAGTCGGTCCGTGCCATCCTTCTTCTGGACAAAAAGAACTCCACACCCCAAGGGGATGAAATCGGTCTGATCAAACCCATACGCTCTTGTTCATCGAGATGTTTCTTCAATTCCTTCAGCTCCTTGGGTCCAAGCTTGTATGGACGTTTGCAAACGGGTTCTGTACCGGGCTCAAGATCAATAACGAACTCGACTGGCCGATGAGGAGGCATACCCAGAAGCTCTTTTGGAAAGACATCTTGGTACTCACAAACGACTGGAATTTGAGAAATAGCATCCAATTCGCCCTTCTCATTGAGAGAAAACAACCAAATGGTTTCATCACGAGCGGCATAGATGATAACATCCTCAGAAGGGTGTGTCAATTGAATTTGCCTGGCAGCACAATCAAGCTGAGCCTTGTGCTTAGAAAGCCAGTCCATGCTGAGAATTAGATCAATATCAGAATCGCCAAGAACAACTGGAGAAGACAGAAATTTATAGTCGCCCATCTTGATACCGACATTTGGAACCATCAAACGAGAACTCATGTGCTTGCCTGGGGAAACAATTGCTAGAGTTCTATCCAAATATTCTGAAGTGAAATCATGCTTGGTAAAGAACGGTGTTGACATGAAACAATGCGATGCACCGGTATCAAATAAGACTTTTGCAGGAATATCATTAACTGAGAGATTACCCATTATCACATCAGAAGAATCCTCTGCCTGAGCTGCATTCATCATGTTCACCTTTGCATGCTTTGGATTATGCTTGACCACAGCATTGCTTGAAGATCTCACAGGAGGAGGAGGAGGAAGGCGCCTTTGATTGAAGCATTTGTTTGCATAGTGACCTTTCTGCTGGCACTTGTTGCAAGTCACTTCTGAGAGAGGACGGTGATAAGGAGCATTCGACTTTGAAGCTTGAGGCTGAGACTTGTTCTGATAGCTTGAGTTGGGTGGGTGGGAAGATCCACGACCACCTGAGTTCTTCTGTTGGTAAGGCTGGCGAAACGGAGGAGGAGGAAGGTAGAACTTATGCTGCTTAGCTGCCACTTGTGAGGAAGAAGAAGATTGCACTGCATCCCTGATTCTCTTCTTAGAAGCCTCACACTTGAGCTGAGCACCTTCTTGCTTGAGTGCCATATTGTAGAATTGATCAAACTGAGTAGGCTCAACAAGAACGAGAGCTAACTGCAGATCCTCTCTAAGGCCACCTCTGAACTGATAGATCATACTCTTCTCATCAGGAACATCTTTCTTAGCAAAGCGAGCAAGTTTCTGAAACTGCTTGTTGTATTCGTACACTGACATGTTGCCTTGCTTGAGATTGCGGAACTCCTCACGCTTGCTCTCAATAACACTGGTAGGAATGTGGTGAGCTTTAAAGTCCCGACAGAAATCAGTCCAAGTAATCACTCGACCACCTCTGGAATCCTTGTATTGTTGGAACCAATCAGCCGCTTGATCCTTGAGCTGAAAAGAAGCGAACTTGACATAGTCCTCAGGCCTAACATTGCTGCATTCAAAATGCTTGTTGATATCCACGAGCCAATCATCGGCGTCTGTGGCCTCGACACAGTAGCTGAAAGACTTCGGCTGATTTGCAAGGAATTGGTTGAGGGTAGGAAACTGAGGCTGATGATTGAACTGCCCTTGACCTTGATTCCCTTGGCTGCCTTGGCCTTGGTTGCGCTCTTGCATGAGCTGGATCATCATCTGGGCATGGGCGTTTGAGGCTGCCATCAAAGCTTGCCATGCCTCCGGAGGCGGAGGTGGAGGTGGAGGGTTCGCCTGACTCCCATCATTGCGTTCCGGATTCTGACGCGTTGGCGGAGCCATCCCGAAGAGGGTGACATCCGTTAGCATCTTGATAGACAGATAGACAAGTTGAATCAACGGATAGAAAATGCAACATATAGTCTTCACAATAAACATTCGAACAAAGATGAACGAATGAATTCCAAAGCAAACATCACACGTCCATTAAAGGTGAGAAGCCACTTGATAAGAGATTGATGAATGAAATAAACAAGGTACAACTGGAACAAATAAGTGGTAAGGATTACCCAATCACAAACCAAATATTTGCGGGAAGAAATGCTAGAGCTACTTGAATCCCACCTATAAACTCCCGAAACTTTCTGGTTATGCAATCAGGTGTTGGGGATACAAGGGAAGCAATATATCTCACCCAAACTAACAATCCCTACATCCAGTTGTATCCATCCGTCAACACATAACCAAGAAACCTTCGGAAATCGTGTACCTCAACCTTCGAAAAGCATCCGTTATACGAGTTATGGAAATACTCCCGAGCTTGCCCCAGTACTGGGTTATCGGGGTTATCTCACCAACAACTGTACAAAAGAGATTTTCGATGTCGGCAAAGCTCAGGTATTCCAGAACTGCAACGATAAAATTGTGACGACAACACCTCAGAGCTCAACTCCCCGAGACACCGGCACAACCCCTAAATGTCAAGAGGCACCAAGAACAATGTTCTCGTCACAAGACCATCGGAACGATTCCAAGATACCCGCGTGATCCTAAATTTTTTTTAGTGAAATTTGAGAAGAGGACAGTCAAAACATCTACGTCAGGAGACCTCACCAGAGCGACGAAGGGACTGAGGAGTAAAAAGAATCCTACTCTCCGATATATATAATCCTAAGACTCAAACCATTTTTGTTCTAGACTCAACATCGCCAGCAAACAATCAAGCAGGGGGCTCCTAAGTCGGGGATGGCTCTGATTACCAACTTGTAACACCCACAATGCGGCTATATCTCCCACGTGTCGAACCACGACTTAGAGGCATAACCGCATGGTGGTTTTGTCGCAAGAAGGGTCATCTTCACACAATCCCATGTAATGAACAAGAATGGGATAAAGAGATTTGGCTTACAATCGCCACTTCACACAATACATAATTTAAAATCATACATCATTCAAAATACACTCATAGACCGGCTACGGTCAAGTTCAAATGAAAAGAAGACAACCCCAAATGCTAGATCCCCGATCGCCCCGACTGGGCTCCACTACTGATCATCTAGAAACGATACATAGTAACGACCAAGGGCCTCATCAAATTCCCACTTCAGCTCAGTTGCGCCATCTGCGCTGGTATCCTCGGCACCTGCATCTGTTTTGGTAGAATCTGTGAGTCACGAGGACTCAGCAATCTCACACCCGCAAGATCAAGACTATTTAAGCTCATAGGTAGGAAAGGGGTAATATGGTGGAGCTGCGGCAAGCACTAAGCATATATGGTGGCTAACATATGCAAGTGAGAGCGAGAAGAGAAGCAACGCGTCGGTCGAGAAGCTAGAAGCGATCAAGAAGTGATCCTGAAACTACTTACGTCAAGCATAACACAAATCGTGTTCACTTCCCGGACTTCGCCGAGAAGAGACCATCACGGCTACACACGCGGTTGATGCATTTTAAAGAGGTCAAGTGTCAAGTTATCTACAACCGGACATTAACAAATTCCCATCTGCCTCATAACCGCGGGCACGGCTTTCGAAAGATTATATACCCTGCAGGGGTGTCCCAACTTAGCCCATCATAAGCTCTCACGGTCAACGAAGGATAAACCTTCTCCCGAGAAGACCCGATCAGTCTCGGAATCCCGGTTCGCAAAACATTTCAACAATGGTAAAACAAGACCAGCAAAGCCGCCCGATGTGCTGACAAATCCCGATAGGAGTCGCATGTATCTCGTTCTCAGGGCACACCGGATAGGTCAGCCTACAAGTAAAAGCAGACCTCGAGTTGCCCCGAGGTGGCCCCGCAGTATGCCCATTTCGGACCAACACTCGAAGGAGCACTGGCCCGGGGGGGTTAAAATAAAGATGACCCTTGGGCTCGCGAAAACCCAAGGGAAAAGGGCTTAGGTGGCAAATGGTAAAACCAAGGTTGGGCCTTGCTAGAGGAGTTTTATTCAAAGCGAACTGTCAAGGGGGTCCCATAAATCACCCAACCGTGTAAGGAACGCAAAATCAAGGAACATAACACCGGTATCACGGAAACTAGGGCGGCAAGAGTGGAACAAGTCACCAGGCATAAGGCCGAGCCTTCCACCCTTTACCAAGTATATAAGGTGCATTAATTAAACATGAGATAATGTGATATCCCAAAATATCCATGTTCCGACCAGGAACAAACTTCATCTTCACCTGCAACTAACAACGCTATAAGAGGGGCTGAGCAAAAGCGGTGACATAGCCAAACAACGGTTTGCTAGGACAGGGTGGTTAGAGGTTTGACATGGCAATAGTGAGGCATGGTAAACAAAGGCAGGTAGAACTAACATAGCGATAGAGCGAGTACTAGCAAGCAAAGATAGAAGTGATATCGAAGGTATGGTCATCTTGCCTGCAAGGTTCTCAGAGTAGTCGAAGGCTTGATCCTCGTAAGCGTTCTCAACAAGTTCCTCGTGCACGTACTCGTCTCTCGGCTCTACCCAAAGCAAGAACACAAGCAAAGGAACCACAATAAATCACGGTGCAATGCACAAGCAACATGATGCAATACATGTCATGATATGCAAGATGTGATATGCAATGCATATGCGTGCTTCGGGAGGAAAAAGGATGAACAAGGCATCAACTTGTCAAACCAAGTATGCCGCTGGAAAGATGAGATGATTTCGGTTGAAATCGATATAAAGATCACCGGATTCGGGTGCACGGTTTGCAAATAACAAGCACGGCAAGATATGATGCAAACTGCTTAAAATAGCAACATGACCACTAGAGCATGACTAAAATAGCATGTCAATTATGCAAAAGATAACAGGTTCTACAGACTTAGTGAAATTACTAGACATAGCAGAAATAGATTCATCATGGCATCTCTACAGGCTTGATTAACTCACTACCAGGCATGTCATGGCATGGAACAAGTGCTAGCATGAAGTAGGCATGAAAATGAAGCTACTCATGTGCAAAACAACCACCTAGCATATTTGCATGAACAAACACATAAAGGACAAAACAGCAACATAGATTGAGTTGACATGTTAATGAACTTGCTCAAATGCAGAAACTAATGCCACCATTGGATTGGTGGGATTTTCTACCCCAAAAACATATATAATATGTTAGGGTTGCTGTAGAAAAATCATCACAAATGCATTAAGATAAAACCTGCCCTAAATGGTAAATGACAGAAATGGCATTTTCCATATTTGGAAACGTCCAGAAATGGACTTGCCCGAAATAGATAGATTCTAAATGCCAGAAATGGAATATCGCAGGGAACAACAATAAAATAAAAAAAATAAAAACAACAAACAGGGCTAAGGGAGGATGACAGGTGGGGTCACCCTGTCATACTCACAGTGCAAAGAAACAGGAAAAAAGGGGGGAAGAATAATATGCACCCGCGGGGGATCGAACCCGGGTCTCCCCGGTGTGGTTCTGCCTCGGCAACCACTGGGCTAGGTAGGTACTGCTGACAGAGGAGGGGGGTTCTGCTCCTATTATCTACTGCTACCGCGTCTATCCAAACGAAGGAAACAAAGGACAGCACGGCGCGACCAGAGGCGGCGGAGGGATCACCGGAGCAGCTCCGGCGCCCTAACGGAGTGGAGGATGGGTGCTACGGGATCGCAAGAGGATCCCGCACTCGCGCTTGGAACGCACGACGCCCAACGGCGACGGAAACGCTGCCGGCGACGAGGTCCCGAGCGGGCGGCGACAAACTAAACCACGATGAGACGCTGGGTTAAACGAGCGGCAGAGAGCATGGTTCTACCCTACATGATATGACGATGCCGATGGACATGCACAGAGATGCTAAGGGGGTCGGAGCACTCGCCGAGGACGAGGTCCGACGGCGGCGAGATCGGGCGCCCGCGGCGGCTGCGGTTAGAGCAATCAAACGAGGGGGAAAAGGGGGCAGGAAGCTGCGCGAGCTCACCACAAGCACAGTGGTGCACTTGGCTTGGCGGGAGGTGGACGAAGACGGCGAAGGCGATGGACGAACTCGTTTGGCGGCCGGGTTCGAAGACAAGGAAGAAGAGGTCGTTGCAGGGGCTCCGGCTCCACGTAGTCGACCACGGGGACGTAGTGGACGACGGGGAAGAAGAGGGACACGATCTACTGGGTTGGGAGTGACCGGAGAGCACGCCGGCGACGAGGTGCGCTCTCAGGTGCGCTCGGGACGGAGCGGTTGCGGTGGATCTGGTGGTTTTACTCACCTGGCGGCGGCGACGAGAGGAAGAGGGAAACCCTAGAGGTTGTGTGGACAAGGAGAGGGGTTAAAAGGGAGGCTAGGGCGACGGGTGGAGCACGGTGCTCGTGCTTGCGGTCCCCATGGCGACGGCAAGAGGAGAGGGAAAAGGTGGGTGCGGGGAACAGGGTAGGCGCTGACTAGCAGGACCGAACTAGCCACGTGGCGAGGGTCTAGCGGGGGTGCGTGCTTGCGTGGGTGAGAAAAGGCAGGGAGGAGAAGACTAGGGGCCAGCTGGCGCGCTGGCTGGGCTGGCGGTTAGCGAGCTGGGCCGGCCTGGGAGGCCGAGGCCCAGGGGGGGCTGCTGCGCTGGCTGCAGGCTGCTGCTCTATTTCTATTATTTCAAACAGAAATAGAAACAGAAAAAGCACAGGGTAAAAGGAGAGGAGTTGGAGTATAAATAAAATATTCTCAAGCTCCTGGAATTATCTACTATTTGAATAAATTGCATTGGGCATTTTTTAGAGGTAGAAAATAAGACAAGTTTGAATTATATTCAAACTTGTGTCATTTTTGAACCTGACCAAAACAACTTCAAATAAGGAGATATTTGTCAGAGAGGTTTAGGACATGGAGCAAGATTTACAGGGAGAAGATGAACATTAATAGAGAGAGGAAAATAACACTTAGCAAACGAAGGGAGGAAAAGGGAAGGAAGGAGAAGTGATGGTGCAATGGTTTGAAAGGGGGACAAAGGTCATGCCCATGATGCTCATGGCAACAACATGAATGACAAAATGCAACATGAGATGGCATGAGATGAAAATGCACTATATGATGATGACATATGATGACTAAAAGGAATATGACAAGAAGCACAAATGCAATATGGTAAGGTGAGCATGACAATGAAAAGAATAAAACACATAACCAAACAAGATGAGGCCAAACATGATAAAACCCACAAGAAATGGATGAAGGTCAAGTTGATATCTTGCCAAAATGGGACATGTTACATCTGGGGTGTTACATCTACGCTCATGATCGCAAGGGCCACCTCCTTTGCTTTGGTTGCGGCATTGGTGGCCTTGATATCGAGCTGCCTCTGCCTGGTTGTGACATTGGCGACCTCGATGTCGAGTTGCCTTTGCCGGGTCGCCTCCTCCATGTTGATCTTCCTCTTCTTGGCCGCCTCCTCCATCTCAAGTTTCTTCCTTTGAAGCTCTAGGTATTGCTTCATTTGCTCGTCCTTGCTTTGTCGCTTCTTCTCGTCCCTCACATTCTGTTGAGACATCATTGCCATGCAAAGTCTCATGCAAGGTCATGGATGACGCATCACGTATGTCGTCCACCTTGGAGTTGGTCTTGCCCCTCGGCCTCTTCAACGCCTCACCATCTCCACCTCCGGCAAACGCTGCCGCCTTCTTGCCTCTCTTTCTTTGAATTCACGGTATTAATCTTTGAACTTTGGGCAATTGTTAATGAGCATGCAACAATGCGTAGGAGTGAATGGCTTGTCATTGTGTCGGGCCTTGAATGCTTCCAAAGATTGAAATGCCTACACCACATGATCAACAACAAATAAACATGCAAACATATACAAGGCCGAAGTCTCATGGTCGTAGCAAAGAAAGAACTAGGATGAGGAGAGCATACCAAGTCCCCAATGCCGAGACCACTCACGAGCCGTGCTTCGACGCTCCCAAGTGCGGCACAATACTTGTTGCACTCTTGTTGAATGGACAACCACCTTTTTTGAATCGAGGTGATACCACAATTGCTCGTAATTTGGTAGGGCTCGAACATCTTTCTTTCATGGAATGTTTTGTAGACTCTCGTCCAAAAAACAAGGCCCTTTTGTTGCGCGTCGGTCCTTGGATTTTGGCTAATCTCCATCCAACATTGGCAAATCAACTTGTCCTCTTCTTGTGAATATGAACCCGTGCGAATGCTCTTCCTCCTATTTTGTGCTTCCGCTCATTGGGTGAGCTCGTCGATGAACAATGGCTCGTCCGAAATGTCAATATCAATGACATCTTCTTCATCACCATCACCTTCGCAATAGATGTCATCGTCTTCATGCCACGACTCACCATGGTCGTAGTCCGCATGGTCGTGGGCCTCTTCATCCGCAACATACTAGGCGCGGCCATCCCGACTTTGGGTCTCGTCGGGATCGTAGGCAACGTCATGCCCTTGCCCACCCTCGTAGATCACTTGCTCCATGAACTTGTTGTAGAAGGGTCAAGGGGTCGTCGACCGTTGGCGTTGGTGTTGCCATTTCGTCGAACAGGACGCGGGGCGACGGCATGGTGCCCGTAAACGATGGTCGTCCTTGCTTTCTTTGCATCTCCATGGACGGCCGGCCGCTGCTGCTGGACCCTGGCGTGACGTTGAGGTCGATGACAGCCGAGGGGCGCGGGGTGGACGGCGCGATCAAGCCAATGTCCGGCGAGCCCGAAAAACGAGTGTCCCATCGTGCCTTGGCGGGGGAAAGCCGGGCGACATAGGCATGGTTCGCGACGAGCAATGCTGAGGCCTGGCGATCGATGAGCCTGTGCTCCCCGGGCCGACGGCCACACCAGAGAAACCCACCGGATGGCAAAGGCCAAGCATTAGGAGGGCATGCGCTTTGTTGACGATGGCCTCCTTCTCGTCGACCTCGGCCTTGTGCCGCGCGGCCTCCACCGCATCGCGCTCGGCGGCGAACTTGGCCGCGGCGGTCTTGCCCTTGACGGCCGCTCTTCGGTTCCTCCTCTTCACCGATTTTGCGTCCAACT
This sequence comes from Triticum dicoccoides, assembly GCF_002162155.2. Classification (NCBI taxonomy): domain Eukaryota; kingdom Viridiplantae; phylum Streptophyta; class Magnoliopsida; order Poales; family Poaceae; genus Triticum; species Triticum dicoccoides. The sequence goes on along the minus strand of NC_041387.1, from coordinate 162,129,837 downwards.
TGGCGAGCTCCTCCGGCGTGCACTCCGACCGCGGCTTCCTTGCACCCTTGGCCGCCTTCTTCTTCACCTTTG
>NC_041387.1:162078226-162129437 GCF_002162155.2 Triticum dicoccoides | reverse complement strand
CTAGGCCACCGGAATTCGGCGGGGCGTCGGCCATGGACGGGGGAGGGTGGGGGCGGGACGTGGGAGGGTTTGGGAGGAAATGGCGCCAAATGGGGGCGTGGTTTTTTTTGCTTGTGCAACTGACGGGCGGGCAAGGGGAGGACGCGCGCGCGTCCTGCCTGTCCGCGCGTTGTCTGTTTCGCCCCAAAAGTGGCGCAAAGTTGGGCCGGAGATGGGTCGAAAACGGATAGAAAATGGACAAAAGTCTGTTTGCGCCCACGCGCTGGGCTGTCTGGTTTGTCCGTTTTGCCCCAAACGGATGCATCCGGACATGATGGGGGCGCGCGCTGGAGTTGGCCAAAGAGGTGAGGCATCAGGTAGGTGATGCTACCTTTGTACATGCCCTTATCGTCTCCTCTGTAGGCAGGTGCATCTCATCTGCGCGCTGCGTCCCTTCTACAATTTGTCTTTATCTGCAACCCAGTTTTATTTTCAACCATGCCTGTGCAATACTCCTCTTAGAGCATCTCCAGCCGCGCCCCCAACACGCCCCCAGGTGATTTTTTCACGTCGGCGCCGAAAAAATGGCCCAGTTGCGCCCCCAGGAGCCAGTTTTTCGCCGGTTTGGGCCGAAATTAGCGCCGTCGGACCCAGGTCAAACCCGGCGCGCTGGGAGGGTGCCCGGGGGCGCCGGGGCGAGCGGTTTTGGCGCGAAAGAGCCGTGGGCCTGTCGAGTTAGCGACGCGCGCCTCATCGTCCTCGGAACGCCTCGGTTTCCCATGTGGAATCAATGGCAGCCATTGATTCCTCATCACGGGCGGCGCGGCGACGCCTCCCCTCCCGCCATGCGTACACACGGCGCGGGGCTATAAAAACCAGTGCCTCCCCCTCGCCTCTGGCCACACCAACTCACAGCCGCCTGTGACGCCCCCGATTCAATCGTACACTAATCATACACGCAAATGTGTACGATCAAGATCAGGGACTCACGGGAAGATATCACAACACAACTCTAGACACAGAATGAAATAATACAAGCTTCATATTACAAGCCAGGGGCCTTGAGGGCTCGAATACAAGCTCGATACACAAGATTCAGCGGAAGCAACAATATCTGAGTACAGACATAAGTTAAACAAGGATGCCTTAAGAAGGCTAGCACGAAAGCAACAACGATCGAAGAGACAAGGCCTCCTGCCTGGGACCTCCTAACTACTCCTGGTCTTCGGCGGCCTCCATGTAGCAGTATCCGTCGGCGGTGGCATCTGGCTCCAGGGATCCACCATCTGGTTGCATCAACCGGAAAGGAGAAAGAAGGGGGAAAAGGGGGTAGCAAAACAACTGTGAGTACTCATCCAAAGTACTCGCAAGCATCAGATCTATATTAAGTATGCATTGGTATCAAATGGAAGGTTTGTATCTGTGGACTAAACTGCAGAATGCCAGAATAGAGGGGGAAGGCCTAGCCTATCGAAGACTAGCATCTTCACGCAGCTCCAAGCATCTTGCAACATGTAGAAGAGTAAAGAGTAGCATTTTAATATTTAGCAAGCATGTTGTAACATCAACGCCCAGAGATCCTTCCTCGACTCCCTGCGAGAAAGCAATCTCGGAGCCACATATCCATCACATATCTCAAGTATCCATTCCTAGTTATATAATATCAGGATATAAGTGTGAACGTCCATTACTGTGGACACGGTATTCGAATATATATCTTCCCTGCAGGGGTGCACCAGTTACCCAACACGCTCGATCACTCTGGTCGGACACACCTTTCTGGGGTCAATGCCCGGCCTCGGAAGATCAACACGTCGCAACCCTACCTAGGCTCAGCAGAGAGGTCCCCACCGGTCTACATCCTAAGCACTCCGGGGTCTGGGCCCATCGCCCGTTGCACTCCGGATCGTTGCGCGTAGGGCGGGTCCAGGCTCCACCACTACAGGATGGTGCCGGCCGAGCCGTGCTGCACTGCTGAACTGGACGTCTGACAAAACTTCGGCTGATACCACGACGTCGAGGCCTATATCTATTCTCACGTGGTGGTTAGTGCGTAAAGGTCAGAGGCCTACCACTACACCACAACACTTGATTGGGGCAGTTAACTGCCAGGAGAAATACCCGACCTAGAGCAAAAGAACTGCCGGGACATTTGTTTCTACCTGTACAAACATGTCAGGGCAGAGAAACTGCCAGAAAAACTTGAGCCATGACGGCACACGAACTGCCGGTACATTTTAGGGCGCATTATCTGCCGGAACAACCAAACCACGGCCTACAATCTGCGGGACCGGCTGCGTGACCGAAAATTAGCGCGGTGGGAAAGCGCGCGACTGACCAAATTTTGGCCCAAAACAAACGCGTACGCGCCAGCCCTCTACCAGATAACAGCGCCCCCAGAAAAAGCCAAATAGCAGCGCCGCCCCCAAATCGACGCCCAAATCCTTCGTGCGCTCCACCAGATCGCCGCCGCCGCCGCCCCCGCCCGCCACCAGACCACTGCCGCCGCCGCCCCCGAGCCATCACACCGCCGCCGACCTCCCTCCATCCCGAGCAGTACCGCCGTCGCCCTCCACGCCGAGCCGTGCTGCAGTCGCCCTCCACGCCGAGCCGAGCTGCAGTCGCCCTCCACCGCTCCAGAGCGGCGCCGCCGAGCACCCAATTGACCGCAGCCGCCAGCCACTTCTGAGCGGCGCCCCCAATCACTCCAGGTCGGGGCCCGTCGGCCGACCTCCACCCAGACCATTTCCGTCGTCGGCAACGGAAAGGGCAAGAGGAAGCAGTGCCTTCCCAAGGCGGCATCGTGCTCCTCTTCTCCGCGGCCGTTCACGCTGGCGAGCATGGGAGGGCTCCCGACCACGGCTTCATCCCCGCTGACGGCGAGCACGGTGCCTCTCCACTTAGATCCGTGCCGGTGGAAACCCGATGCAGGTGAGATTTTCCTTACCAATGTAGTGAATCTCTCTTTCTGCTCGATGAGAACTGACGGTGGGTGTTCTCCAGTCGCAAGTACGAAGCCAGATTTCCCCTCCCTCCTACATCCCCCATCCACCGAGTTAGTAATTCTTCCGTATTGCTGTTTTTTTTCTTTTGCTGCCAAATTGATGGAGGTGCTATTAGTGAAAGGACTGGAGACTGGTTCTAGCAGCGGTAGATTTTTCGAGAAATTCCAAGTGCTCGTGATTTGCAAAGGGTTTCAGCCAAGTTAGTGTACGTGTACTCTCCTATGATTAGTAAAATTTCATGTGCCTGTATGCACCCTTTTTAGGTACATGGATCCATCTTTTTTTATTCAGGTTCAAACATTGCACAACTGAAGACATTTGTTATATAGCTCGAGACAGTTTACTCACTATGGCTGACTGTTATTCCAGGATAATATGCAATGTTAAGTCAATTATTTTCCTCATGCTACCACAATTTTTTCCAACATTAATTTTTCAGCTGCTTGATGGAATCATGGAAGGAACATACAGTGCAGTACGAGACGAGGGATGGTCTGATGATGTTGTCGAGATGAGTATGGTGCTCATACTGTTATCATTTTGTATTCAGAATCTTTGATGTTAAATGGTGGGGTGTTAAATGCAGCCCTCGATAAAAAATGGAGATTATACTACCATAGTTAGCTCCACTGTAGAAAGTAACATAACCAGCCTGAAGTAGGTGTATATCTATTACTCTTTAATAGTACATAAGCTTTTGAACCTAGTAGGTCATTGCCTCAGAGTTATGCCTGCTTAGATTAATGGTTGCTATGCTAACAAGATACAGTGAAAAATTACTTTGTTTCGAATACAGTAAGTATATGACCTTATATAATGGTTTATGATTAGAATTAGCAAGGTCCCTTCCTCTTAATGTGTTTACACTTCCTCTGATGAAATAATATGCTGTCTATGAACCTTAACAATCGTCATCTCAGCTAAACAAAAAAGGAACAAGGCCCACCAGATTTGTTCGTAGTGCACTTTCTACAAAATATTGGAGTATCTGGATCACAAATCTGACCTGTAAAAATGTTCAAACTTATTGATATTTTATTCCTGAAATTTTAAAAACAATGAATACAATTTTTTAACTTAACCTGGCTTCATGTTTTCTGTCCTGTGAATAAAAACAAAGCTTCACTACAAGGCGATTTTCTGGTGAATGAATTAAACTCAAGGTCTCTAGCAAAGGAATCAAGTTTTTCACAACTTGTGATTTTGAACAACATTTTATTTTATTCACAAGGCGATTTTGAACATAATGGTGGATTCTAATTATAGTGAACTAGATAAGCAGCCTTGGGTGACATTTTGAGCTCTTGGCTATTGTCTTTAACTGTCAAGTGTGTAGCAGCCAACAGTGTGAATTTATGATGGTTATTTAGTTTATTTGATTGTACGCTATGCAGAGCTTTCCTCATTAATTCAATTTTACACAAAATTGGAAGGCTATTGTATTGCTGCGTAAACTGGAGCAAGGCCGTACCATTTCCATCTGACAAAACATCCTGAATGTCCTGTCTAGTTCTTCCACTCTAACAAGGCCATACATAACGGTGTTGTAAGATGAAAGTCCGGGCAGTATTTAGCTTTTAAACTTACAGTATACTGCTCTTACAGTGTTGTGAGATTGAAGGTCCAATATACTACACTTCAACACAGATCTTTATCATTATTTGAGAAGTAAACTTTTAATCGGCAGTAGAGTTGTATCTAGTAAACTTTGGAATTTCTTGATTAGTTTTCTGTATCTATGACTGCAATGGTTGCAGCGATCTAATTTGCATGTTTGTGTGTGTTCTTCAGGAATCATGATACTACTTTGCGATCTGATTGGTGAAAGGGTATTTTCTATGGTTCTCTCATATCCGACTGGTCTTTTTCTCTCTATAAAGTAGCATTGAAAATGTTCTTTTATTTCCTCTGACCTCTCAGAAGCTCACACCTGAATACCATGATATATGCCTTTAAGAAAACTCTGTATGTTCTTTTGATTTAAACCTAACACCAAACATTTTAGTTTCTATACTTCTGTCAGTTAAGGCTGGAAAAATGTTTGATTTTTGTTGTTGTACTAGTTGCCTTTGTGTGCTCATACAAAAATACTAGATCCTATGATGTCAAAAATTTATACAGATTGTGGATGGCACTTTTTTCTCGAACGTTGTTCCTATTGTCTTATGTGCAGTTTTTTCAAACAGAGTTTGATGAGTCTTCACTTTCAGGAAACTAAACTTAATATTAGAGGCAATCACACCATGCCGTTACGGGTTTAATTATTTGTCCAGACCTGAAACTGTTGTCATGCTTTCCAGGAAGGGCAACTAGATGTGCTTAATTCATGTGCCCAGGCTTGAAACTGCGGACATTTTTTAGCTTTTTATTAAATCGAATATTCACTCGATGCCTTGAAGGGAAATTTGTCGAGAAAATGTTGGGCGGTGCATCTTTGTAGATTCTGAGTATCGTAATAAATGTAATGGATATAATGTTTTCTAATACATGACTTGTGATTTGATGTCTTCCTGTCCAGGTTGAAAATGTTCCTGTAAGATTCGTTAAGACGCCTTGCCGTAACCATATGCCGTGAGCTCACACAGAAGAACTTACAGGCTTTACTCTTTGTGTTTGTTACATCTTGTACTGTCGGATGTCTAGAGACTATAGATGCTAAATTATGAGGGAAGTCTTCATGTGTAATCAGTGAATTGCATAGATTGTAAAATGTTTAATGATCAAACTTTATAATATATATGCGATGTGCACCTGCATAATTTTTTTGCTTTATTTGAATGGATGTCATCTTTTGAATTGGGGTGTGTATGTAAATGTGAAATAAATGTAATACCAGAGTGTAATAGCCTTATTAATTGGGATACTTGGCACCACTGGCCTATCATCTGCCGAGAAAGCTATTGATTGCCGGCAAAAAATATCTGCCGGGAGAACAAGAACTGCCGGGAGAAGTTTGAGCATGATGGCATAAAAACTGCCAGCACATCCCTATCTGCCGGGAATTTTAATCCCTGGCAGCCGTTCTTGTGGCAGTTCTATCTGCCGGGAGAAAAACATTCCCGGCAGTTTGACTGCCCTTGTAAGTGCCTTTTCCCGACAGTTTTCCTGCCCTTGCATCTGTGTTGTGGTGTAGTGTACTCAGAACAAATAACCAAACCCGTTAGTGCATTGGGGGCTCGCGGAAATGAGCAGAGACTCACGATAAGGTGACCCTATTGCCCCGTCTCATGGACTTACGGCAAGGGCCCAGACTGCCCGGCCGTGCCATGTGGAAAACTCGTGGGTGCTCTACGGGCCCGCCCGATTTTCACATCAACTCGCGGGTACCCCTCAGGGCCGACCCGACTTCAACAATGGTCTCAAGTAAAGTCAAGGTAATCGTGTGTCCAAAACATGAAGGAAGAAAACCCGAGGAATCACCTCGGTGGATTCCACTCAATGTAATCATCAAGGTGAACGTAAGAGGGACCACCCTCGAGGTTCACACTTGAGGTGTTGAACGACAGAGCCGTATCGGGAATGATGAAAGAGGAAATCACCCTCGATGACCACGACCGAGTAGCTACACTACAGAATTATCATCAGGAGTGCGTTATGAGGGATCACCCTCGGCACTCGATAGTAGCTCTGCAGAGTCGAGCAACAAAAGAGGCATGATGTGATGTGAGGTGTCAGGCTCTGGTCATCGATCACATTGATCGAGTCGTCGAAGATGAAGCAGGGGCAACAAGGACAATGTGGGGGTCACTGATGGATCACTAACCAACCTATACTAAGAAGTTTAGGATAAGCAGGTAGGTAACAATAGCAGGTACAAAAGCAGTCTATGCATCAGAATAGGAGCAAACAATAACAATAGTAAAATCTAATGCAAGCATGAGAGTATAGAATGGGCGATATCGGGATGATCAAGGGGGGGTGCTTGCCTGGTTGCTCAGACAAGAAGGAGGGTCGTCGTCGACGTAGTCGATCACAGGGGCATTAGCAGCGGTCTCGAGGTCTACCAGAGAAGAAGAGGGGGAAGAAACAGTAAATACACTCAAACATAAGCATAACAAGACAATAAGCGGGGCTAGAGGTGTTCTAACGCAGCGCTAGGCGATACTGGCGAAGGGGGAAACATCCGGGAAAGTTTTCCCGGTTCCGGACGTCTGTCAGACAGATGAACCGGAGGGAAAAAGTTCAACATTTTCTATGATAGGGACATGTGGCGGGCGAACGGTCCGCGTATTCGGATTCGTCTCGTCGTTCTAAGCAACTTTCATGTAGAAAACTTTTTCATCCGAGTTACGAATTATTTTATATGATTTTCTAAAGTTTTAGCAATATTCTAAAATTATTATTAACTAAAAAGATAATATTGCACCAGCATGACGTCATCCTGATGTCAACAGTCAACCAGCCAGTTGACTGGTCAAGTTGACGCCGGGGACCCACCTGTCATTGACAGTGGGTTGTTCAACAGATTTTTAACTAATCTTATTAGCTAATTAGGCACTGGGCCCACCTGTCATTCGGAGCTTAGGTTAAACTAATTAATCTAATTAGCTTAATTTAACTATTATTATTTATTATCTTAAATCTTTTTTAGTTTTACAGCGGCGGGCCCACTATGGCAGTGGCTCATAAGGCCTAATCGGGCGCTGGGCGAGCGGGTGCGGGCGCCCGTGCCCGAGGTCATAGCTTGCCCAGGGCGGGGCGAGGCCAGTCGGCCGGAGCTGTGCCCAGCCGCGGCGAGGTCAGGGCGGGGAAGCGGGTCCGGGCGGCGGCGGACGCGGCCCCGACGACGGCGGGCAAGGGGCCGCGCGCGAGCGACGGGTGGGGCGGCGGCGACACTTGACTGCGACCCGACGGAGCTGCGACAGTGGTGGCTAGCCAAGGCGAGCGGGAGGGGGCAGTGGCCAGGGGTGCGTGCGGGCGTGAGTATAGGGCGGCCGACGCAGGGCGGCGACGACGGAGGGGCTGCAGCCACCCTCAGGCGGGCGCGCGCACGCAGATGCATAGCTTCAGCCATGGCAACAGAGCTCGACCGCGTTGGCAGGTACGGTAACGACGGCGAATACGGCTACGAACGTGGAGGAAGGCGTCAACGGAGAGAAAGAAAGGAGATGGAGCTCACCGGCGTTGCAGAGAAGGCCCGGGGAAGCCGGAGGAGCTCGAGGTGGCGCAGATTGACGCAGTGGCCGTCGAGCCCGAGGAGGAAGTCGAGGTTGGGGTGGCGTCACGGGGCCGTCCGACGCCGTGTGGCTCAGCGTAGACGACGAGGATGACGCTATGATGCTCCTGGACTCGTCAGCGAGGCAAGGGGTGGACGGTGGCAGCGGGCTTAACCGGAGCGAGCCCATGGCGGTGCTCAGCGAGGAGGGATCTGGCGAGGGGAAGGGGATGGAGCGAGATGGGGCAAGTGGGGTGAGTGGTAGCGGGGGCTGAGGCGTCGGGGGGAGGTGGAGGCCTTATCCTCTCGTGGCGTCGCCGGCGAGGTGGTCGGGGCAGCCATGCCCTGTAGCGACCTGAGACAGATGAACAGGGAGAAGGGGAGAGCGACCGGTGTTTGGTGGCCAGTTGGGCTGGCTAGCTGGGGTGGGATGGGCTGAGGCCCAGGGGAGCCAGGGTTTTTTCTTATTTTCTTTACTATTTTAAAATTAATTGTAAAACTAAATGAGTTTTGTTAGATATGGGACTTGTCACATAAATCAAGCACAATATTTATAGGAGTCACAAAAAGTTTGAGGCCAAAAGGAGTTGTCTAACCTTTTTTTGAAATTGAAAGGGCCAATTTAATTGCTGCTGGACCAAAAATTAATTCCCAGGGACATTTTGGGAATTCAAAAGAGTTAGGTTTCAACATGACAAATGTCCAAGGATTATTTGCCACACTTTGAACATTTTAGATTTCATGTTTGGAAATATGAATTTTTGTCACATCCCTAGTTCCGGTATGCTCGAGGCTAGCTAGTCATTTGTGCATCATGTTTAAATTCCATTTAATTTTGAAATGGGGATTTGTGAAACCCTCAGAATCATTTTTGGAAATGACCCAAATAAAAATTGTTCCAAAAAGGTCCAAGAAAATACTCATGTTGCTCTCTGAAAATATTGGACAGAGATAAAAATCAAACCAATATTTTTAAGAGCCAATAAGTATTTATTTTGGGCATTTGGAATTAATGCATAAATATTTGCATTGGATATATATTTGTTATATATATAATATATGTACAAAAATTATGCCATTAGTTGAGGAGCTCTGGAATAATACCACTAGTTCCTAAAAAAATTGGCATGAGTAAATAAAATGATGTAGTATTTTTATTAAATCAAAACAAATGTCAGAAAATAGAAAAAGAAATAGGAAAAAGGGAGCTTACCTAGCGCTTACCTCCCTGTGCAGCCCAGAGGCCCAGCTGTGCGGCCCAGCTGGCCAGCCCGCCTCCTCCTCTGTCTTCTTCCTCGCGCCTACTGGCACCGTGCGTGTCGCGCGCGCGCTCGCCCGTGGCCACGTCTCCTGCCACCTCCTGCTTCCCCTCCTCGTCGCTCTGGATGCCCCGCGCGGCGCCACACCACGCACCGCCCCGTACCCCTCTCACTCTCCCGTGCCCACTCCTCTCCTCTCCCTCGCTCTCTCATGCGACGCCCGAACGCCACCGTCGCTGCTGCTCGCTGTTACCATAGCCACCGCCTCTCCCTCGCCTCTCCGACCAGCTCAGAAGCTCCGCCACGTTGCCGTCCACCTCTCCATCGAGCCACGCAACGCGGGAAGCCCTGGAGAGCCGCCATCGCTGTCGTCTTCGTCTCCGGTCGCCGGAGATCCGCCTCGCCGCCCCGCTGACCCCAGCCCTTCCCCGAGCTCGCCGTCGACGCCATCGAGTCCGCCGTGAGCCCCTCTTCCTCCCCCTCTTATCTCAAGCTCGCGCTCGCCCCCTAGCCCCATCTCCCACCGCGGCCGAGAGCTTCTCGCCACCGGCCATGGCGTAGCCGTGGCCATAGCCACTGCAACTCGCTCCCGAGCGCGGCACTGAGTTAGTTGCATCCCCAGGAGTCTAACGCACACACTCACTCGCCCTCCCGTGCACCGTAGCGCCGAACCCAACCACGTCGGTGCTCCAGCCGCCGCCGCGAGCTCTGCTCCGGTGAGCTTCGACCACCCCGCGTCCTCCCGTTGCCTCCGCTGGATGCGGACGAGCCCGGGCTACGCCCCGGTGCCCTTAGCCGCCGCCCCCGTCGCGTTTAGCGCAAGTCCGGCGCTTGCCGCCGCGGGTTTTGTCGCCGCCGGCCGAACTCCGGCGACAGCCGATGTGGCGAGGAGATTAGCGCTAATCCCCGCCAGCTGGACCCCACCTAGCCACTGACAGCAGGCCCCACATCTGGTCAAACCCTAGTCAGCGCAGAGTTTGACCGGGATTAGTTCCCGTGTCACTGACGTGTGGACCCCACACGTCAGGTTTGACCTGGACCTGGTCGTTGACCCGCCGACGTCACGCTGGCGTCAGGCTGACGCAGTTAATTCTTTCTAGATTTAAATTAAATCAGGAAATTCTAGGAATTGTTATAAACTTCAAAAAGATCATAGAAATTCAACCGTAACTCAGATTGAAATAATTTATATATGAAAAATTATCAGAAAGATGCAATCTATCCATCTGTACTAGTTTCATGCATGAAAAACCAACTTATACCTACTGTATAAGTGAAACACTAAAATGGCTTATATAAAGAGCTTATTTTGGAGATGCATTTGAATCTTTGGTTCAAATGGATTTCACCCAAATAAAAGCTAGTTGCATTAGCTTAATCAACATCACATCTACATGCCATGTTCATGCATCATATTGTTGCATATGCTTGTGTATTGATTGCTGACACCGTTCCTTCTTGATAGGTCCTGCTCCGGAGACCGTTCCAGAGTACCTGTCTGAGGAGTAGTGCCTTCCTTGTTGATCTACCAGGCAAGCAAACCCCCTTGTTCATTCCGATACAATCCTACTCTCTCGCTCCTGATCTCAGTTATTGCATTAGGACAACAACGTTTCAACTGCTACTTTGTGCTGCGGTAGTTGAACCCATTCCTCTGCATGACCTGTCATTGCCACAGTAAATAGTTGAAACCCACTAGCATGTGTAGGAGTTGATTGAGCCATGTTGTGTTCCTACCATGCCATGCCTGCTATTGCTTAGAGTTGTGTCAGGTATGATTCATTAGGAATGAATTGGAGTGTTACGATATGTTCTGGTGCTGAGAGTTAAGTGTGTGAACACGATTTGGTAAAGGTAGCGGTGAGAGGCCATGTAGGAGTACATGGTGGGTTGTCTCACTGGAACCGTCCTTAAGCACTAAGTTCTATGTATGTTGTCCAATGACTCGATACTACCACACATTGGGCTCCAGGCGCTCCAAGCCCTCTCGACTTATTAACCAACTTGATCTCTGTCCAGGAGTCGCAACTAGTTTTTGGTGTTTATAGGTAGTGTTAGTAGTCTACCAAGTGGCACCCGGCCAGGTGGGCTTGGGACAGACTAGGCACAAGTGGCACGGTGTACCAAGCATAGATCCATCCGGCGAGGTGGGCTTGGGAACCCTGCACACATCATTTGGGGCCGTGAGTGACACCCCGGCCGGATCTCCTTGCGGATGGAACCCGAATAGGCGATAAACCTGGATTAGAGTCTTGTGTGGTTAGTCAGGTCGTGGCCGACACCCTTGCCAGGCTTCCGTTTGAAGGTTGCCGAGATACATGACATGTGCATGGTGGTAAGTGGCGAGAGCATGTGGGAAGAAGTACACCCCTGCAGGGTTAACATGATCTATTCAAATAGTCGGGTCCGCGGTTATGGACTTCTTGGATGCTTACATGGTACATAGACAACTTGAAGTGGATACTCTAAAATGCTCAAGACAAGTGTGAGTGCTATGGATGGCCTTCTCGTAGGGAGACGGGGATGAATCCATAGTAGTGTATTGTGTGGTGATTAGTGGACTCGTGTGCATCATATCACCTCAAAGAAGTTCTCGTAGTCGTAGAACAGGATAGCCACCGAGTCAAAGCTGGCTTGCTGCAACTAAACCCCACATTACCCTCTTGATACATATGCATGTATGATAGGATCTGATGTAAGTCTTGTTGAGTACCTTTGTACTCATGTTGCTTTATTTATGTTTTTGCAGCGGAGACTTCGGTCTTACTAGTTTCCGTGGACTTCGACAAGTAGCTTGTACCTCAGCTACGATCTTGATAGGATGTTGTAGATAGTCAGGCTCTTCAGCCTTTTTCATTTGTAGATGTCTGTACTCAGACATGTAATGCTTCCGCCTGTTGCTTGTTTGCTCTGACTGTTGGGTCATGTGACCCCTGTTTGTAATAATGCTATGATGTCTCTTTGAGCCTTATCTATATGAGTTGTTGAGTTATGTTGTGATGCCATGTTGTACAACACATACTTGCATGTTATGCGTGCGTGTAATGTGTATTGCTATGTGTGGGATTTGACTATCTAGTTGTTTATCCTTAGTAGCCTCTCTTACCGGGAAATGTCTCCTAGTGCTTCCACTGAGCCCTGGTAGCTTGCTACTGCTCCGGAACACTTAGGCTGGCCGGCATGTGTCCTTCTTCATTCATGTGTCTGTCCCTTCGGGGAAATGTCACGTGGTGTCTACCGGAGTCCTATTAGCCCGCTATAGTCCGGTTTATCGGAGTCCTGCTAGCCCAGTTGCTACAGCCCGGATTCACTCGCCGATGACCGACACGTTCGATGCTGGGTCATGTATGCCTATCCCTTTAAGTTAGTGCCACTTTGGGTTCACGACTAGCCATGTCAGCCCGGGTTCTTTGTCATATGGATGCTAGCGACACTATCATATACGTGTGCCAAAAGGCGCAAACGGTCCCGGGCATGGTAAGGCGACACCCGTGGGAATACCGTGCGTGAGGCCGCAAAGTGATATGAGGTGTTACATGCTAGATCGGTGTGGCATAGAATCGGGGTCCTGACAATTTTGGACTTTGATTTGAATTTGATATTTGAACCAGTTTCAAACCAATGCGAGTTCAACAACAGTAGTCATGATGATGTGGCATCATTAGCCAGGAATTACTGTAGCTTAATTATCCGGGCATCACAATTCTCCTCCACTACAAGAAATCTCGTCTCGAGATTTAAGGGATGGAGTAAGGGGGAAATACTCAGGAAGGACGGAGCTCAACACAAGATAGGTACCTGGGGGCTATCTCACTGAACATGGCATAGAGGCATCTCTCGAGTTGAAATTCAAGAAGTCATCGAGAGCAAAGTAAGGAGGTGCAATAAGAAGCTTTAAGCGGGTAGGCAATCATTCGTTGCCTGAAACAGAGGTTGAAAGGGGTTCACAGCAATGGGAATAAGTATTGCGTCTGATACCAGAACAAATCACATGGAAGATGGCTCGTGAATTACATACGAAGCCAAGCGCAGGGGATAACTTTGAAAACAAGGATGTATAGGATAGTCAGGTTTCGATCCTGTGGAACTGTGGGTTATGGGCCCACCATGTGCACTACAAAAAATACACTTTCGTGATGATACGTGTTTGTCACAGTAGGTCGTGTTTTTTGTCATGCATGTACATCCATGACAAATTTATGACAGAATCAAGATAGTCATACCTGTGCTGTCGTAGAAGTGTTCCATGACATTACCAAAATTATCATCACGGAAGTGTCCACTTCCATGACGATAAATCGCGCGTCACAGAACTGCTTTCGTCAAGGGTGACCGACACGTGGCATCCACCGTAACGGAACGCCGTTAAGCTATCGGGTCGGGTTTTGGATCCGATAACCCGTTAACAGCCCCGACCAATGGGGATTTTCCACGTGTAAAATCATCATTCGCTGGAGGAAACACGTGTCGGCTCACCGTTGGGACAGATGTCATCCGCTCATTGGACCGAAGGCGCCTATGATACGGCGACACGTGGCACGGCCCAACAGAGGCCCATTTCTGTGAAAAGGCCGGCCCGTTTGACTTGGTCAAAAGGTGGCGGGCCGGCCCACAGAAAGCCTGTTAACGACTTGTTCGCATATAGCCCATTTACAGCCCGCTAACCCAGGGCCCGTTACGCCCTATCCGAATTAGGCCCAGTAGCATCATCTGGGCCGTCCAATATGATTCAGCCCGTTTTAACTTCCGGCCCATGTGTGGCCCATGACTTCTTTTGGCCCATATGAGGACCTTTGTAACTCCTGGCCCATTAACTGCCCGTGATGAAACTGGCCCATAATGAACAGTGTATCACTTTATACCCATTAACGGCCCATTATTCCATTGGGCCGTTTCCAGCCCAAGTTATCTTTCGGCCTTCTCAGGGCCCATTGATTCTTGGGCTCATTTGCAGCACTCGGTTACATACGGCCCGTTACTGTCATTTTCTGCTTGTGGGCCAAATTCAGCCCGTCGTTACAGTCAGCCCGTTTGTGGACCATTAATACGTTGGGCCGTTTTCATGTCAAAAAAAACCCGTTGGGCTGTTTTCATAGAGTTATCAAATATGGCCTATTAACGACCCGTTATGGTCCACGAATAGTACGACCCATGATTGGCGAAATGATGATACGCCCCGTAGAAGGCCCATGGATCCTACGGCCCGTATGAGGCCCATGGATAGTACGACCCGTAGAAGGCCCATGGACCCTACGGCCTGTAGAAGGCCCATTGATCCCTAAGGCCCGTATAGAAGGCCGATGGATCCTACGGCCCGTATAGAAGGCCAATGGTCCTACGGCCGAACGAAGGCCCATGGATCATACGGCCTGCAGGAGGTCCATGGTTACAACAGTTCGTGTGTTGCCATGATTATTTTGGCCTAGTTACCAAAAATAGGCTATTGTGGCCACTAGAAAAACACAGAAAAAGAACTGCAGTGACTACAAGCAAACAACTAAACAAGACAATAAGGAAATAAATAAGCAAGCAATTAAGGCTAGCCTATTACCGCTATTACACATATTACATCCACTGGGCATCAAAGTTTGCCACCAGTGCAAATATAGGGAACAAAGCAGCATATTACATACACTTGGCCGTCAAAATTGGCCACCAGTGCAAAAAAATGCGGCAGCAAAACAAGAGCATAACTGAAACAACTTCAGAAGAGCTCAAGAAACGTTATCCTAGGTATCCACCATGCTGGCAATAAGCTTAGCAAGCTGATTAGCTTTGTCCTGTTTGGCGCTAAAATCCTCCAACCCCTGTTGTTGCACCAGAAAGTATGCATCTGAATGCTCCAGGGACTTCCGCAGTCCTTCCGCTTCTTGTCACAACACAGCTGATCGATGTCTTTCAGCTTGTAGTTGAGACTCAAGAAACCAAACTGATTCAGACAGTGAGTTTGAATAGCTTGTGCATGTGGTAGTGGCTAGTAACTCGAACACTAAACCAAGACAAGACTTTGGGGTTGTCTCGCTGTCTTCAAGATAGTCTTCCTTAGCTGTTTTATCAGCTTTGTTGGAGATCAACAAGGATGTGTCACTATCCTGAACCTTATCTGCATTACTTCCTTTACCATTGCTTAATAAGGCACTCTTCCCCAATATTCTGTCAGCATTCTAAAAGAAGAAACAAGCAGACACATAACAAGTTTAGCATGTACTAGTATATGAAACTCGTTTTGATGAACCAGTTCATTAGTAAGGTGGACAGGATTAAACTACCAAGTCTTCTATTGCCAAGTACTAGTACATAATAAAAGCATCAAAAAAACATATATCTATGTCCTATGGTCACTACATTGTCTTGCCAAATCAAAATAGAGACACGGTTCAAATCATATCAGTTCAAGACAAAGCAGTAGTGAAAGAATACAAAGCGTGGGAAACTACACGACACAACAAGATTTCAGATGGGTACCATGGGTCTACATGTACAACAACACTATTGGCTTTGTTGTGATGCTAGTAATGTGCATGATATGAAAGTCAACTGTATACACAATTGAAATTGAAATCAACAGAGCTATTGATAAGAGCAAACCTGTTAAAGAAACATGCGTGAACATACCTGCTATGCCATTGGAGTTTCGATTGGATCCTTCAATTTAAAAATAAGTTTGTATGAGTAAATACAGTGATACAAGAGCAAATCAATCATAGTTAAAAAAAGGCGCGCCTAAGCGAGCGCTTAAGCACGCCTAGGCTCTAGGCGTTGGCAAAACGCATTGCACAAAACTACGCATAATCTGTGCATAACTGCGCATAAGCATGCGCTTTGTTCAGTAAAGTGCAAGGCGGTGGCAAAATGCGCAATTAACGCCTAGCGCTTTTTTGAACTATGATAACAATGGAATCTTAAATTAGAACAGTTGTTCTTCAGGTTTAGGCACTTGTTCTACATGAACAGAGTACAGTAAGACGCAAGAATAAAATACTTAAAAATAGAAAATGAGCTCATAGACCTTACCATATTCTTGGTTCGGGACCAGTACAGAACAAGGCGTTCCCAGTCATCGTCCAGTAAATGTGTCTCAGGAGAACGTAAGGGAATTTGATGAGTTTCTTTGCCGGTGAAGTACATTTTCTTCAGGTAATTCCGATACTGCCACCAAGCATTCTTGAAGATAGCAGAGGTATTAGCACAGGTTACCTCATCCTGAGTTTCCAAATTGGTCCTACTCTATAGAGAAAAATGGGAAAATTTGTTGTATTATAACCATCATGGAGGTAGGATGTATGGGACAAAGCAGAGTAATTGCCATGAATAACATTACTTACACATAACTCCTAGACAAACACCTGCAACAGGCATTTTCCTTCATCTTTAGTATAATATTTCCAAGATGGGAAGATACGCACATACGATTTGACAACATCAAATGCGATAGATGCTAAACTATGACTGACTGGTTGTGCTTCCTCCACAGGAATAGGCGTACTAACTGGTGGAGTTGGGGTTTGCTGTGATAGTACTGGCCCTTTGGGCACTGGAGCTGCCTTACTAACTGCTGTTGTTTGGGAGCTCTATGGTGGAGATGGTGTTGTGTCAACAGGAACTGGGTTACTATCGGCTGGGGTTGGGGTTAGATTGGGTGAAGCTGGTTCTCTGTCCATCACAGTAGGGGTACAATCTGCGAGAGTTTGGGTTATGTGTGGTAGGGCTGGTTCTTGTGCATGTACAACCGGGGTGCTATCTCCACCAATAGGTAGCACTGTTTTATTTGAAGACCGTGTTTTTATTCCGCTAGATACTGGTATCACCCGCTCCAATTCAAATGGCTGATAAACATGAAACATAGTTGAATGTATAGACATTGTATGAGAGACAGATGCAATAGATAGTGTGGAAAAAAGAGGGCATGAAATAGTTGACATGTATATTGTTTAACTAAAATGGATAGCATGACATAATTTCACATATATGATGTCTATCTAAACTGGATAGCATAGCATAACATAATTCAAAGATATGATGAATAACTAAACAGGATTGCATGACATAATTCACCTACATGTTATCTAAGTAATCAGGATCGCATCATTTAATTCACATATGTGATTTATATGCTAAATACAGGGCATCCGATATGATGTCTGAACTAAGAACATGGTGTTGAATATTGTGTATATGATGTCTAAACTATGCAATGCAAGACACCGTATGCATGATATGAGTAGTATAACCGTGCCAAGTTAGAGCATACACCTCAGTGGGGGAATAGGACTGGTCATTTGTCTCTGAATCCATCTCTGAGGAGCTATCGGGACCCAACAAGAGATCTGCTTCGACAGGTAGCACTGTCTACTCTGAAGGCCTTGTTTTCACTCCAGATTTTTCCATCTCCCACCCAAATGGCTGATTCATAGGAATATTAGTTTAATGTACAAACATTGTCGACAAATGGAAATGTAATGAAGAAAATGATGGGCAAGATATCATTCAAATATATGATGCCTTGTTAAACAGGATGGCATTGCACATTTCACATATATTATGGCTGGCTAAAAGACATGAGACTGCATAATTCCCATATATGATATAGAAACTAAACAGGTGGCATTACAGAACATGTCTAAACTAAGCAGATGACATATATGATGTCAAAAGTAGGCACTGCAAGGCAACATATACATGATATGACTAACACCATCATGCCAAGGTAGAGAAAACACCTTGGGGGGTAAATAGGAGTGGTCAGTGGCGTCTGAATACGCCTCAGAACAGATATCTTCCTCTGGATTACAATCTGGAGAGGGATGGGGAGGGTTTGCCATTGAACCCACCATGGAGCGATGTCTGCATGACATTGTATTGCCGCGCAAAACTCTTCTCTTTTTCTCTACATGTTCAGCATGACTGTGTACAATATCTGACATGCATACGAAAAAATATGGTGAGATTATGTAAGGAGAGCATGCAGAAATTTAGAGTGATGGTAACAACCAGTGGATCGACATTTTTCCGTTGAACCAAAATAGCCCTAATGGATCGACGTGAATGTATAGTAATAAGTGATGCAACAAGTGTACAACCTCTTTGCCGTAGCCGTGTCGCTGAAGCAGTTGAGGCAGTGGTGGCTGTCGGAGGTGTGGAGGAAGATCTGAGGAATCTGTAGACGGCATCCAGGGCACTGCTCTGTTGTGAGGGATCGTTCTGTCGTTGGAGCAGCTCCAGTGAGCCGTAAGACGGCAAGGCTGAAGCAGCACAAGATAGACATCGTCAATCTCAAGTGGGATTCTAATAGCATCTCCAATAGATGATGTAAAATGGATGTAAAATTAACATCATCAAAAACCACCTGACTACAACAGATGAGGTAAAAACTGTTGACTCTGAACTTAACTGTTGAAACTGAAATTAACTGTGGAATCTGAATGCTACTGTCAAAACTGAATGCAATGGTAGCAGAGAGGCACTTGACATGTAGTTTAGGGAGGGCCTGCAGTTCATCTTCAACCTGCAGCCCCCTGAGCTGCCAGCCACCACCGGCCGAACCGCTGGCCCAGCGCCGCCTCGCCGCCCCAAAACAACTCGCCACCGCCGCCCCGGCCAGCCCTCTAGGCCCCCCGCCCCCCCACCCTGAACCCTAAGATAGATAGTGGGGTACCTCTCCGGCGAGCCCCCGTCCCCGTTGCGGGTGGTTCTTCCTTAACTCCGGTGAGCCCCCCCCAACCCCTGAAAATCGACTGACCCAAAAGTCGATTCAGTCGACTGAAGTGTGGCTTAATCGGAGCAGAGCAGCAGCACGAGCGAGGGGGAGAGCAGCAGCAATAGCTGGGCGAGCGAGCGATCGAGCGAGAGCCAGAGCAGCAGCAGTAGCGCGAGCGAGCGAGCGAGAGCCGGAGCAGCAACAACAGATCCGGCTGGTATGGACACTGACACCGAAGGGGCCTCACACTGGGGGAGAGCCGTCGTCGAGATGTCGCCCGCGGCGCCGGCTTCAAGGTAGCCGTTCCATGGGGGTGCGGGATGGAGCACCGTCGGCGCCGGGAGGTCGAGTTAAGGAGAAGGTGCGATGCGATCAGTGTACAACCTCTTTGGTGGTGCCGAGTAGGCCTCGGCTTCGTCCGAGGAGTCGGTGAGGATGTTGCGCTTCCAGTGGAGCAGGTTAAGCCGGCGCTGTGGGGATGGAGCAGCCGCGATAGACGAGGCGATCATCGGAGCAGCTCCTTGGAGGTGGAGGACGGGGCGGCTGAACCGGCGGGACAGCGAGATGGACGATGGATCCTCATCCGGGGAGGTGGACGAGGGACGTCGAGCTGTTGTGGTGGACGACGTCGTCAGGGAAGAGGCTCCGGCTGGGCAGCGGTGATGTGGCGGACGGAGGAGGTCGGGGTTTCGCGGCTGGAGCAGAGAGGTTATGGCGGCCTAGGATTTCGAATGGCGAAAAGGGGGCGATGGGAGGGGGTGAAGCATGACTTAGGGACGCGCTTGTCCAAAATGTAGGGTGTGTTACAAAAGTACCCCCCACCAATTTGAACTAGCGGCCCTTTCGGCTCAGGGTTAGAAGGGGGATTTCGTGTGTCGGGATTTGGCAGCTGGAGGGAGTTTTCGCGCGCGTTGTAATTTTGGGATAGCAAGGGGCGGGTTGTGAAGGCGCCAGTCTTGGGAGCATGATATCTGAATTTTTGGGATATAACAAGACGCGGGTTGAATTTTAGGGACAAGCCTAACGTGTAGTAATATTGTACTTGTACGTACCAAATCAATTCGCACTTCCCTCAACCAAAAAGGAAACGAAAAAAATAGAACTATTCACACCACACAAAGAGAGAGTCTTGCCCCGTTTTACTATACAAATGCTATTCAAAGCTACTCCCTCCTTCCATCTATATAGGGCCTAATGTGTTTTTCGATGCTAACTTTGACCAAATATTAGAGCAATGACATGCAACTTACACAAAGCACACCATTAACTTTGTCTGTGAAAGGTTCTTTCAATGATATAATTTTCACATTGTGCATGTCATGTACTATTAATCTTGTCAATAGTCAAAGGCGGTCTTAAAAATCTCATTACGCCCTATATAGATGGAAGGAGGGAGTATGAATCCATGTTATGTCCGATTAATTTTTTTGCTTGCTGTATAATGCATGTAACCTACTCATACCAACATTTTAGTGCATTCCAAATGTCTATACTACTGCTGCAATTAGAACTAAATTTGAATTCGTTTCTCTATTTCAATAAGAATCTACAATCATGATTGTTGCCAACTTCAACCATCATAGTTTCCTTGCTATCCGCCAGATATAAATCGGACGGCCTATAATGCAGGATGGCAGGCACACCATCATCAATAACTCCGTTTTTTATAAGAGTAGAGATAAAATATATTAAATATAGTATAACATGTTCATAAACACACCATGTGTATCACCGTTATATATATTCACACATGCGTCGGTTTAAAACACTATGATAAATTCTTCAAATATCTGAATTCGCTTTTTATAATGAAGTATATATGATCTCTATTCATCTTTTACACCCACACAACCCTCTTATCTTTGTGGCTAGCGCTAACTTTCTCTTGTGCATGCACACGCCCGCATCCCTCTCACCCTCCCTCAGCATTCTCTAGCTCCATCGCGCAAATTCGTCTTTTCACTTTAGGTTGTTCACCCACGGTGTGTGTAGGCCCCCCAGCTCCTTCTTTAGGGCACACATCGATCGATATGCCTCTCTAGCCAGGTGTGCCTAGCACAAACACAAGCTTCCCCTCTTCTCTTGTCACCGTCCATGCCTCACTTCCACCACTCTTTTCATCGTTCTCGTACTCGCACACTCCTCCCCGCTTGATATAGTATGCCTCTCGTACCACCTCCTACATGCATCCCTCTATCCTATCCTTCTCCACGTGCCTCGTTTGCTTCTAACACACACATGCATGTATACTGATCGATCTCCCAACATATACCTGGATCGACTTTAACTACCCTCCCCCATCGATCGACGTACCTCACAAGTTATGTCTCTCCTTTCTCTAACAAAGGGTGATTGATCTTCCTATGTAGTTATGTCTGCTTACCACAGCCACATCGTCCCCCCTCATCATTCGTGCATGCCTCCTGACCCGTCTCTCACACGCACGTGCACAGACAACAAGCAGCCATCTCCTCTCTTATTGATATTGCGGGTGTGCCCTCCGTTTGTCTAGCAAGCCTATCCCACCATTTGTTAGAAGCAACTCCACTACCACCCCCTCCAACACTCTAGCTCTGTCTCTCTCCCAACCTTATTCCTCTCCTGCACATATGCATGGATGTCGATCGATCTCCCTTAATACATGAGGCAGATCGATCTCCTTAATACATGAGGTAGGCCTCTCTCATCCTCCACACATATACCAGCCATTGTACCTCTATAGTTAATTGGGCCTCCCTCTTCCCCCACCACACACCGATAGTCAAGCGCTGCAGGTAGGTATCCATGCCACGGAGACAAACTGCACATGTCCCCTCTCACGTTCTAGTAGGCCAGCCACTCTATATCTTTGACCTGGGCACACACAAATTCGATGGCACTCTTTATCGATCGCGCGCGCACACACACACATAATCCCTCTTTTTGATTCTATGTTATATCCAGGACTCTATTTCACACACATTGCATATGTTACATTTTTTGGTTGAACCCCCCCCCCCCCAAAAAACTCTCAAGAACCCACACACTATATCTCTCTAGGTTTGTATCTCTCTCACACAACCCCACGTAGGTGGTGTACGTATACAAGAAGAGAATAGGTGCACCGTGCACGTACTCACGCTTCATGCCCAGCCACACCCACGCGGGTACATGGTGGAGCTCATTTCTTTACGAAATGGCAGCCCACGTGCTAATTTGAACGCCTGTAGCGGCTGTTTACCTAGGGAGGTCATGTACCACGCCTGCACGAAGTAAAGTTCGACTTGACGCGTTGCCGCATTATTTTTAAATAAAGTTATAGCGCTCAATGGCACGTACACAGAATATAAAATGATTTTTATGGAGAAAAAGGTAGTCCACTCACTATATACAATGGAGCCTTGCGTGCCTGGTTTGTCGCTCTTCAGAGTATCTCACACAAGGCTGCGGTGGCCTCTCTCTCTCTCACCGTTGGTCACTGATCCGGCCGCATCCCTTCCGCCGGGGGAAAGGGAGTGCGGTGGCCTCTCTCTCTCTCACCGTTGGTCACTGATCCGGACGCATCCCGTCCTCCGGGGGAAAGGGAGGAAGTGCATCGTTTCTCCATTCGACGGTGCCGAGGCAGCACGTCCCGATCTGCGGTACACGCCGTTCTCTCTGACCAAGCTCCGGCGCGGCAGGGCCTACGCCACCTGCTCGCAGATTCCGCCCGCCGCCGCTCACCTAGTTACATCCCGACGACCTCCAGGTATCCCCTCCAGCCTTGCTCCACTGCCCGTCTTCCCACGTCGCTACATGTGGATCTTCCATAGTTCTTTGCCCAAGACGTAGCTCGTCCAGCGTACTTTCCATATTGCATTCTCATCCTCACACCGTTTTATACAAAGACAACCGTGTTGTTATCTTCCCTTAGGGCAAGGAATATGATTCTTTTTTGTCGTAGCATGTGTCATCAACTGTTATTGGCCAGTAATTGTTTCCTTTCTACCTCTTTTTTGCAAAAGGGCTATCCATTTCACCTCGTTGCTATTGCGACCTTTTGGTGAACTGCACAAATAATTTTTTTGTTAAGAGTGTTTTGTGCAGTTATACTAAAATGTCACATGGACAACATCTCTACATTTCAGTGCGACTGCACAAAGGCAGATTGGTTTTGCTCTATCCTCCTCATCCAACTCCGAGCCTAATCTTCTCCAACTAGTTAGTCTTAAGAGAGACTGCAAAGGTGACCGGCTTCTATTTATGTGTTTATTGTTTCATCAGCAGTCCTCTATTATCGTAATCACACTTAATATCTTTGGAACAGGGACGCTCAACTCTATTTTAGTGGAACTGCACAAAATGATCGGAATGTTGCATGCTCCAGACAACTACTTTTTTTCCCAACATGCCTTGTTGATTTAGACAGAGCTGGGGGGACATTGCTGCCAATGAAAGCATGGATCAATTTTAATTTAACACCTTCTCACAACTCTGTCTTCAGTTGTGATGTAATTATTAGCTCTGATCTGCTAATAATTGACATGCATTAGCAAGGAAGTTAGTTTTTTATTGTTTCCGAAAGAGCATCGATGGCAAGACACGCGAAACAGAAGCTGAAAGCTCACACTATTGTACAATTTCATGTCTCGCTAGAAAATTATTTGTATAGTACGTCAATTATGTAAACAAATGATGGAAGCTTGATAGCATTGCCAGAAGTCTATTCATCATCCGGGTCCATGTGCCATGCACAAAATTATACTCCTTCGTTCCTAAATATTTGTCTTTTTACAAATTTCAAACGGGCATATTTTAGAGTGTAGATTCACTTATTTTGCTTCATATGTGTACTCCCTCCGTTCCTAAATATTCTATTCGTCTTTCTAGATATTTCAACAAGTGGCTACATACGGAGCAAAATGAGAGAATCTACACTCTAAAATATGTATATACATCTGTATGTGCCAGTCCATTTGAAATCTCTAAAAAGACAAATATTTGAGTAGTCACTCGTTGAAATCTCTAGAAAGACAAATATACTCCGGAGTATATTTAAGAACCAAGGGGGTAGTGCACAACCGCATGGGAGACTCAGCCCAGTCATTGCGCCGCATTAATAGTGAGTAATGAGCAGTCAAATCATAAGCCCCACCTTTCCCACTGTAAGTTGCTCTGAAGAAGGAACCATCAATACGCTCTTCTTTGAACCCGCTCATACTACTCCATCCGTCACTGTTTATATAGCGCGCTTCAGAAAAAAGAAAAAAGATCTGTGGGACCAAGGCGACTAGTGATCAGCCTAAAAAATAGCATTGGTAGTTATAGCACGGCGTCTATTACTAGAGGGAATAATGCGTACACACATGCATGCAGTGCTTCCACCCCGGGTACACACATGCATGCACTTACTCCACTCCGTAGTTACATGGAGAGAAAATTGTGGACTTGATTGCGGTTACCACGCTCTAATTAATTGAGCATTAAACCAAACGCATCTAAAGTCTCTCTGGTGGTGGAAATGCATTGAGAGAAATGCATCATAATGAAGCGCGTCCTGTAAACTGTGACGGAGGGAGGAGTAGTATGAAGGTTCAAAACCAAGTACGCATATGGCCAGTCGGTCAACGCACCTCCTCTTGGCATATCACTGACATGTGGGACAGGAGTGTGAGCAAACCGATCTCAATTGACGGCAAAGAGCCAACCCGCTGTTCCTTGAGAGAGACGAGGAGCGAGAACACACATACGGGTTCACATGGAGGCCAAGATATATTCGAGCATGGTTGGTTGATCGATATCATTCATTACATGTTGGGCTGCCGTTTTCTGCCCTTCTCCGGAATAAGCATGTACTTTATCAGAGATAAAAAGAAATAAGAGTACAAACGCTCCACCATGCGGTTCTAGTAGTAGTACTACTCGTACTACTGCGCTTGGCTCATCGCCTCTTCGTGAAGTCGAACAATGATGGTACTCCGCATGTTGGGTACTACAGTGTATGCCTCTGACAATCTGACACCGACTGGACTGATGCATGCCCACCGAGGGTAGGTTGCATTAGTCAAAAGGCATAAGCGAGCTTCACCTTGTCCTGCAAGCTTCTCCTCTGCGAGTTGATGGGACACACCAAAAAGTACTGCTAGTCCATACTCCCTCCATTTCGGTTAATATGGCTTAATCTTTTTTGCGGGTAAATGAGAGAGCTTTATTCATATATAAGCATTCTTAGGACGATCAGCCAAGACACTGGTCACTAGGAAGCGAGGTACCCCGCAAAAAAAGAAGTAGGAAACGAGGTGTTTCATCAAGCCAGCTCTGGGCCACATTCAAAGTGCAGCAAGCACGGTTCGCACGAAGATGCGCCGCAAGGTTTGCTGACCTGTTTACATGCTGAATAACAAAAAAAGAGGAAATATTACCGAGCGCTACTATTTGTAACAGGATATGAGCCAGAATTAAGCGAGAATTGTGGCGAGTGTTCCATGCAATCAACTTCCATTATCACATGCGAGAACCCTCGAAGAGAACCAAATGTGTTGAAGATTGCTTTATCACATTTTAAAATTATAATAAGAGTGCAGACGCTCCTCCATCCGGTTCCTAGTACTAGTATAGTACCTTTATAGACTATATTAGTAAACTTTGCGCTTGGCTATTCGCCTATTCGGGAAGTCGAACAATAGTAGCACTAGTAGTATAGTGTATGCTTCTGGCAATCTGACACCAAATTAATTGTTGCACGTCCACCGACTGAGCGAGGGAGAGCTTGCATTAGTCAAAAGTTTCTCCTTGTCCTGCGAGCCACCGCGTGCAAGTAATGATGGTCCATACTGCCTCCTCTCCGGTTAATATGGATTAATTTCAAATGAGATAAATACACTGTTTGTCACTGTATATTTGTAAAAATACGGTCAGTGGACTTCATAATACGCTCATTGCGCTCAATATATATATATATATTCTGGTGTTTATACGGTCACTAGCTCACCCTGACCGAGTATGCGTGTGCATGCACGTGTAGGTTGAGCACTTAGCGTGACCGTGTGTGTTCCGTCGTGTGCTCGGACATGCATGCATTAGGGCATCACGCTCGTTTTTGCGTCTATGTGTACGTGTGACTGTTGCATACACGTAGGGGGAGTACATGTAGGGGCCACTAAGGAGCAGTCAAATCACATAGTAAGTTAGTTGGAAGAAGCAATCATCATTTCACTCTTGAATGACACGTACGCAACATAAAATGGTTGATATGTGATACGTCCATTTTGCATCATGCTTTTGTATCAATATTTATTGCATTATGGGTTGTTATTTCACGTTATGTCACAATACTTATGGATATTCTCTCTTATTTTACAAGGTTTACATGAAGAGGGAGAATGTCGGCTGCTGGAATACTGGGCTGGAAAAGGAGCAAATATTGGAGACCTATTCTGCGCGACTCCAAAAGTCCTGAAACTCCACGGAATATCTTAAAATAAATAAAGAAAAATCGTCGCCAAAGATGAAGGACAGGGGGCCCACACCCTGCTCACGAGGGTGGGGGGTGCCCCCCCAGGGGCGCGCCCCCTACCTCATGGGCCCCCTGGTGGCTCTCCGACGCCCATCTTCTCCTATATGAAGTCTTTTGATGAGAAAAAAATAGAAGGCAACCTTTCGGGACGAGACTCCGCCGCCACGAGGCGGAACCTTGGCGGAACCAATCTAGGGCTCCGGCAGAGCTGTTCTGCCGGGGATACTTCCCTCTGGGAGGGGGAAATCATCACCATCGTCATCACCAACGCTCCTCTCTCCGGGAGAGGGCAATCTCCATCAACATCTTCACCAGCACCATCTCGTCTCCAAACCCTAGTTCATCTCTTGTATCCAATTCTTGTCTCCAAGCCCGAGATTGGTGCTAGTAGGTTGCTAGTAGTCTTGATTACTCCTTGTAGTTGATGCTAGTTAGTTTATTTGGTGGAAGATCATATGTTCAGATCCTTTATGCATATTATTACCCCTCTGATTATGAACATGAGTATGCTTTGTGAGTAATTACATTTGTTCCTGAGGACAAGGGAGAAGTCTTGCTATTAGTAGTCGTGTGAATTTGGTATTCGTTCGATATTTTGATAAGATGTATGTTGTCTAGCCTCTAGTGGTGTTATGTGAACATCGACTACATAACACTTCACCATTATTTCGGCCTATAGGAAGGCATTGGGAAGTAATAAGTAGATGATGGGTTGCTAGAGTGATAGAAGCTTAAACCCTAGTTTATGCGTTGCTTCGTAAGGGGCTGATTTGGATCCATATGTTTCATGCTATGGTTAGGTTTACCTTAATACTTTTGTTGTAGTTGCGGATGCTTGCAATAGAGGTTAATCATAAGTGGGATGCTTGTTCAAGTAAGAACGGCACCCAAGCACCGATCCACCCACATATCAAATTATCAAAGTACCGAACGCGAATCATATGAGCGTGATGAAAACTAGCTTGACGATATTCCCATGTGTCCTCGGGAGCACTTCTCCTATTATAAGAGTTTGTCCAGGCTTGTACTTTGCTACAAAAAGGATTGGGCCACCTTGCTGCACTTTATTTACTCTTTTTACTTGTTGCTTGTTACAATTTATCTTATCACAAAACTATCTGTTACCACTTATTTCAGTACTTGCAGAGAATGCCTTGCTGAAAACCACTTATCATTTCCTTCTGCTCCTTGTTGGGTTCGACACTCTTACTTATCGGAAGGACTACGATAGATCCCCTATACTTGTGGTTCATCAAGACTCTTTTCTGGTGCCGTTGCCAGGGAGTGTAGCGCCTTTGGTAGGTGGAATTTGCTAAGAAAAAATTTATATAGTGTGCTGAAATTTTCTGTCACTTGTTACTATGGAAAGTAATTCTCTGAGGGGCTTGTTCGGGGTATCTTCACCTCGTCCAGTAGAGAAAAGAGTTGCTCCTCAACCTACTGAACCTATTGAAAATGAAACTCCTTTTGAAATTCCTTCGGGTATGATGGAAAAACTGCTAGCTAACACTTTTACAGGAGATGGAACAAAGCATCCTGATGAACATCTACTCTATGTGGATGAAGTTTGTGGACTATTTAAGCTTGCAGGTATACCCGATGATGTTGTTAAGAAGAAGGCCTTCCCTTTATCTTTGAAGGGAGGCGCATTGACATGGTACAACCTATGTGATGATATGAGATCATGGAACTATAAAAGATTGAAATTGGAATTTCATCAAAAGTATTACCCTATGCATCTTGTTCATCGTGATCGCAATTATATATATAATTTTTGGCCTCGCAAAGGAGAAAGCATCGCTCAAGCTTGGGGGAGGCTTAAATCAATGTTGTATTCATGCCCCAATCATGAGCTCCCAAGAGAAGTAATTATTCAAAGTTTTTATGCTCGGCTTTCTGATGACAATCGCACCATGCTCGATACTTCTTGTGTTGGCTCTTTTATGATGAAGACTATTGAATTTGAATGGAATTTATTGGATAGAATTAAACGCAACTCTGAAGATTGGGACCTCGACAAAGGTAAGGAGTCAGGTATGACACCTAAGTTTGATTGTGTTAAATCTTTTATGGATACCGATATTTTCCGTAAGTTTAGCACTAAATATGGACTTGACTCTGAGATAGTAGCTTCTTTCTGTGAATCTTTTGCTACCTATGTTGATCTCCTCAAGGAGAAGTGGTTTAAATATCATCCTCCCATAGAAGTAAAAGTAGCTGCACCTATTAAAGTTGAAGAAAAGACTGTCACTTATAATGATCCTATTGTTCCCTCTTCTTATGTTGAGAAACCACCTTTCCCTGTTAGAATGAAGGATCATGCTAAAGCTTCAACTGTTGTTTGTAAAAGCAATATTAGAACTTATACACCTCCTGAGAAAGTTAAAGTAGAACCTAATATTGCTATTGTTAAAGATCTCTTGTCTGATAATATTGATGGGCATGTTATTCAATTCTGTGGTGAAACTGCTAGAATTGCTAAACCTTGTGCTAGAGATAAACATAGACGTGTGGTAGGCGTGCCTGTTATTTCTGTTAAAATAGGAGATCATTTTTATCATGGCTTATGTGATATGGGTGCTAGTGCTAGTGTAATACCCATTGACTTATACAAAGAAATTATGCATGATATTGTACCTGCTGAGTTAGAAGATATTGATGTTACAATTAAACTTGCCAATAGAGATACTATATCTGCAATGGGAATTGTTAGAGATGTTGAAGTCTTGTGTGGAAAAACCAAATATCCTGCTGATTTTCTTGTTCTTTGTTCTCCACAAGATAGCTTTTGTCCCATTATATTTGGTAGACCCTTCTTGAATACTGTTAATGCTAAGATAGACTGCGAAAAGAATGTTGTTACTATTGGCTTGGATGATATGGTTCATGAGTTTAATTTCTCTAAATTTAGTAAACAACTTCGTGAGGAAGAATTGCCTAGTAAAGATGAATTTATTGGTCTTGCTTCTATTGCCGTACCTCCTAGTGATCCTTTAGAACACTATTTGCTAGACCATGAAAATGATATGTTCATGAATGAAAGAAGGGAAATAGATGAAGTATTCTTTAAACAGGAACCTATTCTGCAACACAATTTGCCTGTTGAAATCCTAGGGGATCCTCCTCCACCCAAGGGTGATCCCGTGTTTGAGCTTAAACTGTTGCCTGATAATCTTAAGTATGCTTATCTTGATGAAAAGAATATATATCCTGTCATTATTAGTGCTAACCTTTCAGAGCATGAAGAAGAAAGATTATTGAAAACTCTGAAGAAGCACCGTGCCGCTATTGGATATACTCTTGATGATCTTAAGGGCATCAGTCCCGCTCTATGTCAACATAAAATAAATTTGGAAGCGGATGCCAAACCAGTTCGTGATCCTCAACGACGTTTGAATCCTAAAATGAAAGAAGTGGTAAGAAAATAAATACTCAAGCTTCTGGAGGCAGGTATAATTTATCCCGTTGCTGATAGTCAGTGGGTAAGTCCTGTCCATTGTGTCCCTAAGAAGGGAGGTATTACTGTTGTCCCTAATGATAAAGATGAATTGATTCCGCAAAGAATTATCACAGGTTATAGGATGGTAATTGATTTCCGCAAATTAAATAAGGCTACTAAGAAATATCATTACCCCTTACCTTTTATTGATCAAATGCTAGAAAGATTATGCAAACATACACATTATTGCTTTCTAGATGGTTATTCTGATTTCTCTCAAATACCTATGTCGGCTAGAGATCAATCAAAGACTACTTTTACATGCCCTTTTGGTACTTTTGCTTATAGACGTATGCCTTTCGGTTTATGTAATGCAGCTGCTACCTTTCAAAGATGCATGATGGCTATATTCTCTGATTTTTGTGAAAACATTTGTGAGGTTTTCATGGACGACTTTTCCGTTTATGGTTCCTCTTTTGATGATTGCTTGAGCAATCTTGATCGAGTTTTGCAGAGATGTGAAGAAGCTAATCTTGTCTTGAATTGGGAAAAGTGCCACTTTATGGTTAATGAAGGTATTGTCTTGGGGCACAAAGTTTCTGAAAGAGGTATTGAAGTTGATAAAGCCAAGGTTGATGCTATTGAAAAAATGCCATGTCCCAAGGACATCAAAGGTATAAGAAGTTTCCTTGGTCATGCTGGATTCTATAGGAGGTTCATTAAGGACTTCTCAAAGATTTCTCGGCCTCTGACTAATTTACTACAAAAAGATGTACCATTTGTCTTTGATGATGATTGTGTAGAAGCATTTGAAATACTTAAGAAAGCATTAGTCTCTGCACCTGTTGTTCAGCCACCTGATTGGAATTTACACTTTGAAATTATGTGTGATGCTAGTGATTACGCTGTAGGTGTTGTTCTAGGGCAAAGAGTTGATAAGAAATTAAATGTTATCCATTATGCTAGTAAAACTCTAGACAATGCTCAAAGAAATTATGCTACTACCGAAAAGGAACTGTTAGCAGTTGTATTTGCTTGTGATAAATTCAGACCCTATATTGTTGATTCTAAAGTAACTATTCACACTGATCATGCTTCTATTAAATATCTTATGGAAAAGAAATATGCAAAACCTAGACTTATTAGATGGGTTCTCTTGCTGCAAGAATTTGATTTGCATATTGTTGATAGAAAAGGAGCTGAGAACCCCGTTGCAGATAACTTATCTAGGTTAGAGAATGTTCTTGATGGCCCACTACCTATTGATGATAGCTTTCCTGATGAACAATTAAATGTCATAAGCACTTCTCGTAGCACTCCATGGTATGCTGATTATGCTAACTATATTGTTGCTAAATTTATACCACTTAGCTTCACATACCAACAAAAGAAAAAGTTTTTCTATGATTTGCGACATTACTTTTGGGATGACCCACATCTTTATAATGAAGGAGTAGATGGTGTTATTAGACGTTGTGTACCTGAGCATGAACAGGAACAGATCCTACGCAAGTGTCACTCCGAAGCTTATGGAGGACACCACGCTGGAGATAGAACTTCACATAAGGTATTGCAATCTGGTTTTTATTGGCCCACTCTCTTCAAGGATGCCCGTAAGTTTGTTTTGTCTTGCGATGAATGTCAAAGAATTGGTAATATAAGTAGACGTCAAGAAATGCGTATGAATTATTCACTTGTTATTGAACCACTTGATGTTTTGGGCTTTGATTATATGGGACCTTTTCCTGCCTCTAATGGATATACACATATTTTAGTTGTTGTTGATTACGTTACTAAGTGGGTAGAAGCTATTCCAACTAGTAGTGCTGATCATAACACCTCTATTAAAATGCTTAAGGAAGTTATTTTTCCGAGGTTTGGAGTCCCTAGATATTTAATGACTGATGGTGGTTCACACTTTATTCATGGTGCTTTCCGTAAAATGCTTGCTAAATATGACGTTAATCATAGAATTGCATCTCCATATCACCCGCAGTCTAGTGGTCAAGTAGAATTGAGCAATAGAGAGCTCAAATTAATTTTGCAAAAGACTGTCAATAGGTCTAGAAAGAATTGGTCCAAGAAACTTGATGATGCATTATGGGCCTATAGAACTGCATATAAGAATCCTATGGGTATGTCTCTGTATAAAATGGTTTATGGAAAAGCATGTCACTTACCTCTTGAACTAGAACATAAGGCATATTGGGCTATTAGAGAGCTCAACTATGATTTCAAACTTGCCGGTGAGAAAAGGTTATTTGATATTAGCTCACTTGATGAAAGGAGAACCCAAGCTTATGAAAATGCCAAGTTGTTTAAAGAAAAAGTTAAAAGATGGCATGACAAAAGGATACAAAAGCGTGAGTTTAATGTAGGTGATTATGTACTGCTATACAACTCTCGTTTAAGATTTTTTGCAGGAAAACTTCTCTCTAAATGGGAAGGTCCCTACGTTGTCAAGGAGGTCTATCGTTTCGGTGCCATAAAAATCAACAACTTCGAAGGCACAAATCCGAAGGTGGTAAACGGTCAAAGGATCAAACACTATATCTCAGGTAATCCCATAAATGTTGAAATCAATATTATTGAAACCGTAACCCCGGAGGAATACATAAGGAACACTTTCCAGACCGTTTAAGACTCTGAAAAGGAATAGGTATGTGGTACGGTAAGTAAACCGACTCCAAAACAACTTTTAAGGAAATATTTCTCCGTTTTGGAATATTGAGAAAAATAGAAAAATAAGTGGCAGTCCGGGAAGGACACGAGGGCCCCACGAGGGTGGTGGGCGCGCCCCCCTACCTCGTGAGCACCTCGTGTGCCCTCCAGACTCCGTTTTCTTGCACGATACGTATTTTGGTCGGTAAAAATTCATTATATATATATACTCTCGAAGGTTTTGACCACCGTATCATGCAAATATCCTCTGTTTTCGTTTCGAGTTGTTCCTGTTACAAGTTTGGAACAAGATGTCGTCTCAAGATTCGGAGGGAGAGAGCTACATGGCTGATTATATAGCAAACACAAAAGTATATGGGGATGTGGAACACTATGGCTGGACCACGGAGGAAGAAGAAGACTATGATCCAAAGAGGAAGGACGAAACAACCTCCGATGAAGAGGACGGTCCACTACCTCAACCTGGTGATATGCATGTGGAGTTCAACAAGTCAAGCCTCCCCAAGGTCCAATCTATCCCACCTCGTTTTTTGCAGGACAGCAAGGCGGCACTATGCAAAAAGATAATGAAACTTGAGCTCGAGAATGAGGATCTGAGGGAGGAAAATTTTAGCCTCAGACGCAAGATAGAGAAGAAAGTTGCAACAACTCCATCATCAACAACTCCTACTTCACCACCCCCGAAGATATAATCACATGGGTATGGGCACTCCCCTTGGCAACTACCAAGCTTGGGGGAGGTGCCCTGGTATCGTATCACCATCACAACTCCTATCTTTACCGTTTTTCTTAGTTCAATCCTATTAGTAGTATCTTGATTTAGTAGAATAAAGTCATGCCATGATCTAGTTTTGAGTTTTGCTTTATGATCCTTCTTTGTAATCGAGTTTGTGAGCTATATAATAAAGATTAGTGTTCAGTCATGGGCTTGATTATTTTGCCATGATCTTGGGTGAATAAAAGAAAAGAACAAAAAGAATAAAAAGAATCAAAGAGTTCATATTGATCTTATTGAAAGTAATGACTTCACATAGAAAGAGTATGATGATTAAAAGTTGTTTGGAGTTGGCAAATATAGCTTTGGTCATCGTTGCAATTAATAGGAAGTAATAAGGAAAGAGAGGCTTCACATATAGATATATTATCATTGACATCTTTTATGATTGGGAGCACTCATTAAAATATGACATGCTAAACTGTTGAGGTTGGACAAGGAAGACAACATAATGAGTTATGTTTTCTTACATCTGAGATAAAGTATGTTGTCATGGATCCTCTAACATGTTGAGTTTGCCTTTCCTCCTCATGCTAGCCAAATTCTCAGCACCAAGTAGAAATACTACTTGTGCTTCCAAATACCCTTAAACCAGTTCAGCCATGAGAGTCCACCATATCTACCTATGGATTGAGTAAGACCATTCAAGTAAGTTGTCATCGGTGCAAGCAATAAAAATTGCTCTCTAAATATGCATGACTTATTAGTGCAGAGAAAATAAGCTTTGTACGAACTTGTTGTGGACGTAATAAAAGCGACGGACTGCATAATAAAGGTTCACATACAAGGGGCAATATAAAGTGACGTTCTTTTGCATTAAGATTTTGTTCATCAACCCTAAACGCATGACAACCTCTGCTTCCTTCTGTGAAGGGCCTATCTTTTATTATTATCCTCTACCTTATGCAAGAGTCACGGTGATCTTCACCTTTCCCTTTTTTTCATTTTATCCTTTGGCAAGCTCAACATGTTGGAAAGAACATGATATATATATCTAATTGGATGTAGGGGAGCATGAAGAGGGAGAATGCCGACTACTGGAATTCTGGGCTGGAAAAGGAGCAAATATTGGAGACCTATTCTGCACAACTCCAAAAGTCCTGAAACTCCATGGAATATCTTAAAATAAATAAAGAAAAATCGTCGCCAAAGATGAAGGCCAGGGGCCCATACCCTGCTCATGAGGGTGCCCCCCCCGAGGGCGCGCCCCCCTACCTCGTGGGCCCCTGGTGGCTCTCCGACGCCCATCTTCTCCTATATGAAGTCTTTCGATGAGAAAAAAAATAGAAGGCAACCTTTCGGGACGAGACTCCGCCGCCACGAGGCGGAACCTTGGCGGAACCAATCTAGGGCTCCGGCAGAGCTGTTCTGCCGGGGATACTTCCCTCCGGGAGGGGGAAATCATCACCATCGTCATCACCAACGCTCCTCTCTCCGGGAGAGGGCAATCTCCATCAACATCTTCACCAGCACCATCTCATCTCCAAACCCTAGTTCATCTCTTGTATCCAATTCTTGTCTCCAAGTCCGGGATTGGTGCTAGTAGGTTGCTAGTAGTGTTGATTACTCCTTGTAGTTGATGCTAGTTAGTTTATTTGGTGGAAGATCATATGTTCAGATCCTTTATGCATATTATTACCCCTCTTATTATGAACATGAATATGCTTTGTGAGTAATTACGTTTGTTCCTGAGGACAATGGAGAAGTCTTGCTATTAGTAGTCATGTGAATTTGGTATTCGTTCGATATTTTGATAAGATGTATGTTGTCTAGCCTCTAGTGGTGTTATGTGAACATCGACTACATAACACTTCACCATTATTTGGGCCTAGAGGAAGGCATTGGGAAGTAATAAGTAGATGATGGGTTGCTAGAGTGACAGAAGCTTAAACCCTAGTTTATGCGTTGCTTCGTAAGGGGCTGATTTGGATCCATGTGTTTCATGCTATGGTTAGGTTTACCTTAATACTTTTGTTGTAGTTGAGGATGCTTGCAATAGAGGTTAATCATAAGTGGGATGCTTTTTCAAGTAAGAACAGCACCCAAGCACCGGTCCACCCACATATCAAATTATCAAAGTACCGAACGCGAATCATATGAGCGTGATGAAAACTAGCTTCACGATATTCCCATGTGTCCTCGGGAGCGCTTTTCCTATTATAAGAGTTTGCCCAGGCTTGTCCTTTGCTACAAAAAGGATTGGGCCACCTTGTTGCACTTTATTTACTCTTTTTACTTGTTGCTCCTTACAATTTATCTTATCACAAAACTATCTGTTACCACTTATTTCAGTACTTGCAGAGAATACCTTGCTGAAAACCGCTTATCATTTCCTTCTGCTCCTCGTTGGGTTCGACACTCTTACTTATCGAAAGGACTACGATAGATCCCCTATATTTGTGGGTCATCAATATGGAGAGAAAAAGAAAACCACTATATATACACTAGCAGGAGCCTAAGCTACAAGCCTGCTTGCTAAGGTTGCTCTCTTCACAAGCATAGAACGACGGGCCTGATCCCGCAGCTGGGGGAAGGGAACAATGTTCTGCGTAGACGTGGTCGACATCGGCGAGGGAGAAAACCCACAGTCGGTGCGTCCCAATCGAGGGTCACCGCGGTATGGGCCGATGCCGCGTCCCAACCGCCCTTCTAGCTACAGCCCGACGTCCCAGGTAGTCCATCTTCCTTTTGGAGCCGACTTGCTCCACTGCTGTAGCTCCATCTCCATGTTGATCTTTCTCTACTTCTACTGGCTTCTACTTGTGATGAGTTTATGCCTCATGAACTAGTGCCAGTACTATTATTCTAATCACACTTCTTCAATATCTTTGCCATCAGGGATGCTCGGGTTGATTTTAGTGGAACCGCACAAAAGCATCGTATGATCCGAGGGTGCCAACCGTCTTTCCTTTGACAGGTTCTACCTGGCCAGGGAATTCAATCATGTTTAGGGTTTAGGGTTTAAGTCATAGTGACCCCATCAGTAGTTTTTCTTTCGTACATGCTCTCACAACTTTTTTCTTTAGTTGTGAAGTAAATATTGGCTATGATCTGTGAGTCATTGAGATGCATCAGCATGCATGTCTGTTTTCCTTTGTATTTGATGGAATGTTGTAACGGGGCAACCTTGGAATAGGAATGAAAATGGAGTGGAAAGTTTCCGTTTTTCCGAAGAAAAAATGGAAACAGAGAGAAACCAACGTTTCGTTTCGCTGGATCGCGCCATCGAGCAAAACCAACATTTAAATCACGGCTGTCGTGTTCGTGTCTCACCCTCCTCCATGGCTCGACCCCACACGGTCGCTCGGCATGCCACTCACCGCAAACTGAGTATACGATAACTTTCCCGCCTGCTTGTCGATGGATTGCGCCATGGAGTACTACTAGCACTACTGGAAGAGATTGACGAGTTGGGGGAGGATAGCTAGCTGTAGCACGGACTCCCAAGAACTTTTTACATGCATGTTGTAGCCGGCTATTGCGACCTTTGAACGCGGAGCAGCCGCGTGCACCCAGAAACGGCGCGGGCGATGCTCTCTCGGCCGGCGCGCCGCTTCAATGCCGGTGCCAGTGAGAGGTCACGTCCGCTCTGGCCGGGCATGAATGCGGCACTGACCGTTTCGGGCGGGAAGCACGCGCGGGTGATGAAGAGGGTTCGGGTTGGTCAGGACCGGCCGTGGCAGCGGTCCGGACGTGCGCAAACAAGAGATGTTGTATGTTAATATTGCTGCGTATATAATTAACAACGTAAATAATGTGCCAGTTGGACAAATATGATTGGAGATGGAGATGGAAATGGAATTTTACGTAAACACGGATATGCATGTCTATGTCTATGTGTGTGTGCGCGACGACTCTCGCGACCTGAAGCGGGGGCGTGTTTTTGATCGACTTTTCTTTCTTGGTGCGTTAGAAAATCAGTTTGTCTAATTCACATCTAGATGTTATTTAAGGATATCACATCTAAGCTCCCACAAGTATATAATGTAGCAACAAGAAACAAAAAACTAGGACAAAAAATAGACCACAAACAGAGTGGACATCAACTTAGATGTGACATAACTATGTCAGATCTAGATGTGTCCTAGACAGACCCTTAAAAAATTGTCCGCCAATTTTCGTTTCTTTTTTCCGGGAACGCGCGTATTCTATTTAAAACCACTGCTATGGAGAGATATTTTTACTCCATTATAGCCTCTTGTTTGATAGAGTTTCTCGCGTCTCGCTCTCTCACCCTCTCCATATCAAAACAAGATGACAGTGTCCAATCTATCTCTCTCCTCACCGGTGGTCACAGATCCGGCCGAATCCCGTCCGCTACGGGAGGTGAGGAGGTGCAGCATTGACGTTGTCGTCGTTGGCGACGGAGGGAGCCGATGTGCACCGTCCTCTTGGAGTCGGCGCTGGCGCGGACGAAGATCCTCCGTGCCCTTGTTCACTGTCGTCGTGTGGGCAGATCCCGCCCGCCCGCCTAAACGACATCTCGCCCACTTGAGGTATAACTTCTTGTACTGGTCCAGCTCCCCAGGTCGCTGCGTGCGGGTTTTCTTCTATGTGACTACTCCCCAGCTTCCCATGCATAGTAGCTAGGGTTCGTCGGCTCGTCCAACATCACCTACTAGTACTATTATAGAGGAAATGCCACTCGAAAAGTTGTCCTGATTTGTGCCTCGGTGGAGGTATACATGTTGTTTCGACAAAAAGTACATGGTGGTTGTGCGGTCATTGTCCATATGGTGGTAGTACTATCACTGGTTAAATGAAGAAATGCTTTTTTTCTCGGGTATCCTGGTTTAGTTCCCATCAAGATATAATTATGATGCTTCTGTTTGTTGGTGTACTTTTCATTAACCCTTTTTTATATTTTTGGAAACAGCGATGCATGTCTCCATACCCGGGCATGTCTTCCTCAATTTTAGTGGAACTGCACAAAATTGGATGGCCATTGTTGTTCCGCCTCACTGTCCTCTGCCACGTGGTTCTTCCTTCCTCGAGCTTGATTACTGAGAAGAAACAGACCACAGTGAGGATTTGTCGAATTTCATAGGTGCCTTACCCAAACTTGATGCCAAATGGATGATGCATCACCATGATGACCTATCGATGCTCATGGTCGCACCTCATGGTTGCGTCGGCTGGTGAAGCTGGTCGATTTTCAATGAAAAACAAGCTGTCTTCCATCAGTGCTCTTTGCTTGCTACGCACAAAGATGATATCCTTCGTCAGTTCACCTTGGTTGCGTTGGAGACGCAGTCGTCTTTCACGTTGGTGCAATTTTATCACACAATTGGCTATGAACCAAATGTTTCCTCGAAGAAGGATCGACGTTGGTACTAAGAGCATAAGTTTTGTATTGATTTCTAAGCCTTCTCACAACTTTGTCTCCAGCTCCCCTGCAATTTTATTTGTCCAGCTATTAACTTTGATTTAAAAAATGGTGTGGACTAAAAACCCGGATGGACGTAGTAGCCCTCCATTTTTATTTACTCCGCATATTAGATTTGACTGAAGTCAAACTTTGTAATACTCTCAAACCTTTCCGATAATTGAAATTGAAATTCTTTATTTGTACACACTCTCACACGTTTCCAATAATTTGGCGCATGTGTGGTTGTTCACTTAAGGGAGGGTAGTGTACCACACGTGAAGGAGAGGAAGTGCGACCAGGACGCGTGGGCGTGGATCGTTAGTTCATCGGAAGTAGTACTAGTTTTCTTCACTGTACATTAAATAAAGAGTTTCGTTTCGTACTTACACAATTTAAAACGATTGTTATGGAGAGAATAAGAAAACCACTCCACTATATATTAGTCGTATACACACGAGAGTACTATATGGACGCAACTTCATTGACTTAGTGCACCTGCCTTTGGGTTTATGACAGGTGGGCCCAAAATGTGGCCGGCTCACCTATCATACAGCCAAAAGCAGATGGAGTGAAGGCACCGGAGCTCAGTCCATACTACATTAGTATATATATATATAAGCGGGAGCCTCAACGCTTGTTCACTAGGGTTTGCACTCTCCACACGCTCGCGGCAATACATATATGTTACACGCTGGAGGCTCAGCGTTCATTTGCTACGGTTTACTATATTCACAATCTCTCACCCTCTCTTCACCAGATCTAAACAAGATTGCGTTGGCCTCTTGTCTCTCTCTCCCCCCTCACAGCTGGTGAAGGAGGCATTCGTATCCCGTCGCACCGGGAAGGGGAGGAGGTGCAGCTTTAACTCTATCGCCTTCGGCGAGGGAGGCAATCCACTACCGGCTGCGCTGTTCTCTTTCACTCAGCGCCTGTGCGGGAGGGCCACCGACCCCTTCTTCCTCGCTGACGTACGTAGTGTGGGCAGATCCGGCCTCCCGCCGCACGCCTTGCCACATCCCGACGACCCTAAGGTATAAGTTTCTTTGAAATCGTCGTTGCTCTAGCTGCATGTGGATCTTTTTCGATCTGTAGTCGAATCTAGGTCTTGGTTCAAAGAGGAAAGAATGGTGCGGTGGGGTCGAGCATGAATCTAGGACGTGGTTCAATGAGGAAAGGAGGGAGGAAAAGTAGTATAGACTGGCTATCCAGCTGCTTTGTTGGTCGAAAAGGGAAAAAGGGGGTAACCCAGTACACACATCTGTAAGGAACCGATCTCTTTGTTGAAAAGGGAAAGAAACTGGGGGGGGGGGTCGGGTAGTTTGTGCAGGACTAGATTTGCTGCCCTCACATAGGAAAAAAGTTCAAAGAGAACAAATATGGGACCAACACAGATATGTTGCTTGGCTACATACTCTGCATCACCCATTTATACATGTGGACGCATATGGTGCTAGCATGTCCCATACAACTATTTTGTTGTTGTTAATCTAAGAATGCCGCCGGAAAATTGAAGCAATGCCACTGTTAAAAGTAAATTGCATTTTTTAACGAATGTTGTTTCAAGAGAGTGTCTCTGTTAATATGAATCAATGCAACCGTTTAGAAATGCTACTATCCTACTTTGTTTTCCATCCAAGATAATTTAGATGCTTCTTTCTGTCACCGTTTGTTTTATCCTTCTTTATCGACAAGTAATTGTTTCCTTTTTTGCCTCTGTTAAAACAGGGGTATCGATTCAACTTGTTGCTATTGCGACATTTTGCTTCGCTACTCGAACCACTTATGTTTTAAGAGTGTTTTGTGCAGTTCAACTTGAATGTCACACCGGTGACTTTGCTTAATTTTGGTGGAACTGCACAAAAGGAGATCGAGATTTGTTTCTAGTGTTCCTGTTGAGTTGTTTCAAATCTTGGTCTCAACCACATGATATCTATTCAACTTGTTGCTATTGCGACATTTTGCTTCGCTATGCGAAACACTTTGCTTGATTTCAGTGCAACTGCACAAAAGGAGATTGGATTTCCTATTCGTGTTAGTAGATTCGTATTTTATCCTGGTGTTCTCATGAAAGGTCAGTACATGCCTTCATCCACATGATTGTGCAGTGTGCTTTGAGATGTTGTGCTACTTATATTGGTACTGTTTTAAATAAATGTTGAATTGAAGCTATTGTATTGATGTCTTTTCCCATTAAGTAGTGAACAAAAATGGGACCAACCCAGACATGATGCTTGTTGCTTTGTTACAACAAACTCTGCATCACCCCCTTTATAAGTAGATGGAAGCACATATTGTTGTTGCGCCCACTCTCCCCTGGAACTGTTTATGCTTTTCATTAATCTAATGTTGCTGGTAAAATTAAGCAATGCCACTCTCAGAATTAATTAACTACTGAATCTTAGTTCAAAACTGCAACACTTGTTAGGAATGGTACTATCCTGCTTTGTAGTTCTTTCTACATGTTTAACAAAGGTATTGTTAAGATAATGTCTCTTTAAAAATGAATCAGTTGCATTGTTTTAGGAATGGTACTTTTCTGCTTTGTCGTTCTTTATACATGTTGAACCAAGGCATTGTTAAGATAATGTCTCAGTCAATATGAATGAATCACACTGATGGAGAATTGCTACTCTCCTGCTTTATTTCCCATTAAGACAAGTCATCAACCGTTATTTCTCAGTAGTTGTTTCCCTTATACCTATTGTTGCTTACAGGGATATCAAAATTAAAGCTCGGTTTTATTCTGACTTCGATTTTAGTTGAACTGCACAAAAGGAGCCAATGTGTCCAAGGCAAACTGCTGCGTTACTGGGTCCAGTTGGTCGTTCCACTTTGCAGAAAGAAGCAGTCACTGGATGCGGTACATTATAGAAGGAATGACCGAGAAGCTTTACAAAGTATTATTAGACACCGGTGACATGACTAGTGTGCAGAGACCATTGGCAATTTAACAACACGTGGAGTGCCCTGGGCAAAAAGTGCCCAAACAAGTACAAGAAGCTAAGACAGGACACGATCATAGGCATTACATATTTTGAATGGGAAAAGCTTGTCAAAGTTTAATCATTGATGTTAGCAAGAAGACGTTAGTTTAATATATTGGAATTGGAAAACCTTGTCAAACTTTGCTCATTGATGTTAGCAAGAAGACGTTAGTTTAATATATTGGAATTGGAAAACCTTGTAAAAATTTGCTCATTGATGTTAGCCAGAAGACATGCATTTGACATTTTTGAGTGAGACGCCCTTGCTGTGAGAAGCGTCGAGTGTTTTTTCCTATTCCTGTGTTCAGTTTAGAAGTAAATAGTTACTCTGCTGAGATATTCCTGTGTTAAGAGTTTGTTCTGAATATTGTCTATGTAATGCCAGGCCTTGTGTTTGATTGCAAAGTTGAGCTTGGATTGTTGTGGCATGCGGCATCACGAGCTGTTCACCGTGCCTCCTGAGAATAATGCTTCGTACTGTTTTGCATGTCGATCTAATACCAGTGATTTTCTTGTTAAGAAGATCATCCTCTTCTGTTGTTTCCGTGCGTAAGAAGTTCATCGTCTGATGTTTCATTCATAGCCTATACGACATGTCGGGTAGGTTAGACGTGAAACCATATGATCTTCCGACCAACTCATGATATTAGGCCGTGATTGGATCGTTGTTTTCCGACCAAAATCACTTGTAAAACTGACGCTTGTAAATTAAAGCAGATGGTCTCGGGCGAAGGCGCTTGGTTGGTCGATTTCGACTAGTAAAATATCGGAAGTACTTCACACACGATAAAAACGTTGAATGACACTCGGACGATTGCTAATCCAACCGTTAGCTGTTGTTTCAGCCTTGCCCATGGATGGCATGATACGCACGTCGTGCATGTATCGTCTGGTAATGTCGTCCATATAGCAATGCTCGTAAAATATACAATGGTCTCTCAAATTACACGCGTAACCCGCCGGTTTTACTTACAGACCTCGGGCCTTCCAATGACGAGTAAATTACACTTGTATGTTAATACAGGTTTGAAATAAACCAGAGATCCCAAGCGTGGCCTTACCGTTTCATGCCGTCTCAGTTTCTCGAAGGTGCTCATAGGTGTCCGATGATCCTGGGTTCCTGAATGAGCAGCGGGCGCTGTATCAGACCTCCATAGGGCCCGCGAGGCCCTCTCCATTGTCCTTTGAGTTGTTGCGCTTGCCGTGGCGCCGAGCATTGTTAACATGGTCAACGAACATGAGGATTCAGGAGATGACTTTATTTTGACTGGATGACACTAGGGACCCACTAGGGCCATAGCCGTACGTACGCAAGTGCCTCCTTATTATGTACACTATATATATTTTTGCTTTCTCCTGGTTTCCTGACATCACGGTCCCACACCATTGTCAACCTATGTAGTCAATATAAACGAGAGAATTGCACAAGGTGCGGCTGACAGCTGGGACCACGTAGCTCGAGTAATATTTGTGTTTTTGAGGCATGAGCACTGCAGAGTTTTTCTTGGCGATGATTTCATTGTTGTTCAGAGGAGAGCAGTGTATTAACTGGGCGGGCTGTGGCCCGTCTAGTCCAGGCCAGATATCCAGCCCAGATACCACTTTTTTCAAGATGAAAATGGCTAGCCCAGCTATACGTCTTTTTGAGGAATACCCAGGCAAGGTCAACTTGTTATTCTCCGTCACGCTGGGCTGCAAATCTTTCCTAGGAGGGATGCATTAGGCTTAACAGGAAAATGGGCTTTAAAAATAATAAATGGGATGTAATTATAAAAACTGGGCAGTAACTATAAAAAATGCACCAAACACGAAATTAGTTTATAAAATATTATTTATGGATTTTGAAAATCTTAAATTTTCATTGTTGCACGCGCAATGTTTTGTTGGATTCTTACGTAATACAAATTTATATTTAATCTGACTAGAAATTGCGGGATAAAAATATTTCGGATCCCATCAAAATGTGGGAAATTTTATTGAATTCTGTCTTCAACAGTTGGTTGAAATTATTAATCGTTGTCCTAGCTAGAAAATGGTTGTACTTTTAACAAACTATAAATGGGTTGTTGTAAATTCCATTAGAATTCAAAAATGGGTTGTACATTCTTACAAAACGCAAATGAGCTATAAGTTCTCTGCCACACACTTGTGGGCCTACTAAGTGACGCGTCCCCTAAAAAATAAGTTGACGCGTATGCAAGGCTTTGTCAACTTATTATAGTCAACACACGGTTCTAGCAGCAGTGGCCGTTGGATGTC
Organism: Triticum dicoccoides; assembly: GCF_002162155.2. Taxonomy (NCBI): domain Eukaryota; kingdom Viridiplantae; phylum Streptophyta; class Magnoliopsida; order Poales; family Poaceae; genus Triticum; species Triticum dicoccoides. The sequence goes on along the minus strand of NC_041387.1, from coordinate 162,085,361 downwards.
TATCCAACGGATGTCGTGCTTCTTCTTCAATCTCGGATATTCTTAGCTTCGGCCGCCCAAAAAATGATTCCTCCCCCTGACATCTGGGGCGCACCATTTCGGAGGCTGACCTGTGGGCCTACTAAGTTGGAGCGTACCAAGGGCTTTGTCAACTTAGTCAATATAAACGATTCTAGTTTCAGTGACCGTACGATGTCCATCCAACGGCTGTAGTGCTTCTTCAACCTCTGGTCTTCTTGGTCCAGCCGCCCAAAGTAGCGCCGGTCGTGCCGCCTGCTCCTGCCTCCCGTGGTCGGCTGTGCTGCCGCGGAGGCCTCACCGCCCCCATACTACTCTCACCGCTGGCTAGGCCATCCCTCCACTCACCCACACCCCCTGTTATTCTGCGGCGACAGCAGCCTCACACCGCAGTCGAACCAGTGAACCCTCGTACTCCTCTCCGCGCGGGCTTCCACTGTTGCGTCTTCCCCGGCTCCGCGTCGTCCCCTTCCTAGGCGTCGCTGTCGTCCACCGCCCTGGTGCTCTCGGCGCGGCGTGGTCAATGTGGTCAACGACCGACTTCCATCGGAAGAGTACTGTACGTGGAGAGGCTGACAGCTGGGTCCACGGTGGCCGCAAGGAAATGCCTCCTTATTACGCGCAAAATAATTATTCCTCCACCTGACAGCAGGGACCCACCGGATGGGCCACCTTATTTTGCGAAAAAAATGTTTCCCCCCTAACTGCTGGTACCCACCGGACAGGCCACCGTATTTCGCGAAAAAAACTTCCCCCCGCTGTTAGCTCGGACCCACCGGAAGTGCCTCTTTATTACGCACAAAAAAATGAATACTCCCCCTGCTAGTGATACGTCTCCGTCGTATCTATAATTTTTGATTGTTCCATGCCAATATTATTCACTTTCATATACTTTTTGGCAACTTTTTATATTATTTTTTGGACTAACATATTGATCCAGTGCCCAGTGCCAGTTCCTGTCTATTGCATGTTTTTTGTTTCGCAGAAACCCAATATCAAACAGAGTCCAAACGGGATAAAAATGGACGGAGATTTTTTTTGAAATATATATGATTTTCTGGAAGTAAAATCAATGCGAAACGGTGTCCAGGGTGGTCACGAGGTAGAGGGGCGCGCCCTACCCCCCAGGCGCGCCCCTGACCCTCGTGGTCCACCCGTAAGGCGGTTGACACTCTCCTTCTGGCGCAAGAAAGCTAATTTTACAAGGAATATCTGAGCAAAAATTCACCCCAATCGGAGTTACGGATCTCCGGATATAAAAGAAACGGTGAAGGGGTAGAATCTGCCAACGCAGAGAACGCAGAAACAGAGAGATAGATCCAATCTCGGAGGGGATCTCGCCCCTCCCAAGCCATGGGAGCCAAGAACCAGAGGGGAAACCCTTCTCCCATCTAGGGAGAAGGTCAAGGAAGGAGAAGATGAAGGGGGGCCCTCTCCCCCTTGCTTCCGGTGGCGCCAGAACGCCGCCGAGGGCCACCATCATCACCGCGATCTTCACCAACACCTCCGCCATCTTCACCAACATCTCCACCAACTCTTCCCCCCTCTATGCAGTGGTGTAACCTCTCTCTTACCCACTGTAATCTCTACTTAAACATGGTGCTCAACGCTATATATTATTTCCCAATGATGTATGGCTATCCTATGATGTTTGAGTAGATCTGTTTTGTCCTAATGGCTATTTGATGATCGTGATTGGTTTGAGTTGTATGTTTTATTATTGGTGCTGTCCTATGGTGCCCTCCGTGTCGCGCAAGCGTGAGGGATTCCCGCTGTAGGGTGTTGCAATACGTTCATGATTCGCTTATAGTAGGTTGGTGAGTGACTGAAACACAAACCCGAGTAAGAGGGATTGTTGCGTATGGGATAAAGGGTACTTTATGCTTTAATGCTATGGTTGGGTTTTACCTTAATGAATCTTTAGTAGTTGCGGATTCTTGCTAGAGTTCCAATCATAAGTGCATATGATCCAAGTAGAGAAAGTATGTTAGCTTATGCCTCTCCCTCAAATAAAATTGCAATAATGATTACCGGTCTAGTTATCAATTGCCTAGGGACAAATAACTTTCTCGTGACAACAAGCTCTTTTACTAGAACTAATTTAGTTGTGTCTTCATCTAAACAACCCCTAGTTTATATTTACGTGCTCTTTTTTATCTTGCAAACCTATCCAACATCACCTACAAAGTACTTCTAGTTTCATACTTGTTCTAGATAAGGCGAACGTTAAGTGTGCTAGAGTTGTATTGGTGGTCGATAGAACTTGAGGGAATATTTATTCTACCTTTAGCTCCTCGTTGGGTTCGACACTCTTACTTATCGAAAACTGTTGCGATCCCCTATACTTGTGGGTTATCAAGACCTTTTTCTGGCGCCATTGCCGGGGAGCAATAGCGTGGGGTGAATATTCTCGTGTGTGCTTGTTTGCTTTATCACTAAGTAATTTTTATTTGTTGTTCTTAGTTGTTCTCTATCTTTAGTTATGGGTAGGAAACGCAAAATACCAAAAAAATTAGTTGTACCTGCTGAACCAATGGTTGAAGAACCACTCAAAATCTTTCACACTGCTGAAGCTTATTACTTGGATCATCTTCGATCCCTATGTGCTCGTGTTGAAACCCCAACTAGCTTAGTTGAGGGTAAATCTTTAGATGAGCATGCTTGTTATGTGCGGCACCGTATATCTGAAAAAGGGAAACTATTATGGAGTCAAATTCAACGTTTACAATGCTATGCTTGGAATTTATGTTGGGAATATGATTTTACTTGTTGTTCTGAAAACCCTAAAAAACACCTTCCCTACCAATGTGAGTTTATTGATAATGGAATATTATCTTCTTATGCTAAGGGTGTTTATAGTTACTATGATGTTCAACAAATTGAAGAATTTGTTGCTTTTAAGGGTGCTTTTGAAATTGCTATGTTGATTGCACAATATGATGCTACTCTTTACAAATCTGAAAATTTTGCCATACTTGAATATTATGAGAATTATGCTTCTAATGCCTATGTTAAACAATTTATTAAGATCTCCGCTGTCCAAGAAGAGAATAATATTTTGCAGGAAGCTATGGAAGAAGAAATTGATGAAACTGTGAGCTCATTGGATGAAAAAGATGATGAGGAGAGCGAAGAACAAAAGGAGGAGGAACGGATTAGCTACCCGTGCCCACCTTCTAATGAGAGTAACCCTCCAACTCATACATTATTTAATTCCCCTTTGTGCTTACCGAAGGATGGTTGCTATGACGATTGCCATGATGATTGCTATGATGATTGTTATGATCCCGTTGATTCTCTTGAAATATCCCTTTTTGATGATGCTTGCTATGCTTATGGCCAAGATGCCAGTATGAATTATGCTTATGGAGATGAACTTGCTATAGTTCCTTATGTTAAACATGAAATTGTTGCTATTGCACCCACGCATGATAGTCCTATTATCTTTTTGAATTCTCCCGACTACACTATATCGGAGAAGCTTGCGCTTATTAAGGATTATATTGATGGGTTGCCTTTTACCATTGCACATGATGATTTTGATGAATATAATATGCATGTGCTTGCTGCTGCTACTTGCAATTATTATGAGAGAGGAACTATATCTCCACCTCTCTATGTTTCCCATACTATGAAATTGCAACAAACTGCTTATACTATGCATTGGCCTTTACTATATGTGCATGAATTGTTCTTTTATGACATGCCGATGCATAGGAAGAGAGTTAGACTTCGTTGTTGCATGATATATGTTACTTCGTGCTCACTACTAAATTTCAAATCATTGTTAATTAAAATTGGCTTTGATATACCTTGGGATCCGGGTGGATTCATTACTTGAGCACTAAATGCCTAGCTTAATGGCTTTAAAGAAAGCGCTGCCAGGGAGACAACCCGGAAGTTTTAGATAGTCATTTATTTCTGTTGAGTGCTTTCATATAGTTTAAAAACAACAAAAATAAAGAGGGGAACCTAAAAACTTTTCAAAAAGGAAAGTGAAAGTAAGAAAGACAAGCATTGTTGAAGTGGGAGAGCTCCTTGAACTTTGTTCATGCTCACGGAAACTTTTTGAATCTTGATTACAGAAACTTTTCAATAAAAATAATTATACCCTTGTACAATTCCATTGTATTATAAAAATAATGTGCCAAGTTTTGCCTTTAGGATGTTTACAATGCTTGTTGGTTTGTACGGTGCAGGACAGAAACTTTGGCTGTAGTGCGCGATTTTACATTTTTAACTGGAACGTCAATTGGTTCTGATTACTTTTGCACTGTCTTTCTATACAACTTGTTTATTTCTCCTAATTTTGGTATAATTTTTGGGGTACCAGAAGTATTGTGATTGTTCAGATTGCTACAGACTGTTCTGTTTTTGACAGATTCTGTTTTTGATGCATAGTTTGCTTGTTTTGATGAAACTATCAATTTATACCAGTGGATTAAGCCATGAAAAAGTTATATTACAGTGGACACAATGAAAAAACAAAATATGAATTGGTTTGCAACAGTACTTAGAGTGGTGATTTGCTTTATTATACTAACGGATCTTACCGAGTTTTCTGTTGAAGTTTTGTGTGGATGTAGTGTCTAATCGAGGATGTCTTGATGTGAGAAGAAGGAAGAGAGGCAAGAGCTCAAGCTTGGGGATGCCCTAGGCACCCCAAGTAAATATTCAAGGAGACTCAAGCGTCTAAGCTTGGGGATGCTGGGGAGGCATCCCCTCTTTCTTCAACAAGTATCGATATGTTTTCGAATTCGTTTCGTTCATGCATTATGTGCGAGTCTTGGAGCGTCTTTTGCAATTAGGTTTTTATTTTCATTTTATGCACCATGCTGGTATGAGATAGTCCTTGGTTGATTTATAGAATGCTCATTGCACCTCACTTAAATCTTTTGAGTATGGCTTTATAGAATGCTTCATGTGCTTCACTTATATCATTTGAAGTTTGGATTGCCTGTTTCTCTTTACATAGAAAACCGCCATTTGTAGAATGCTCTTTTGCTTCACTTATATTTTTTAGAGTGTGGGCACATCTTTTGTAGAAAGAATTAAACTCTCTTGCTTCACTTATATCTATTTAGAGAGATGACAGGAGTTGGTCATTCACATGGTTAGTCATAAAATCCTACATAAACTTGTAGATCACTGAATATGATATGTTTGATTCCTTGCAATAGTTTTGCGATATAAAGATGGTGATATTAGAGTCATGCTAGTGGGTGGTTGTGGATTGTAGAGACACTTGTGTTGAGGTTTGTGATTCCCGTAGCATGCACGTATGGTGAACCGCTTTGTGATGAAGTTGGAGCACAATTTTATTTATTGATTGTCTTCCTTATGAGTGGCGGTAGGGGACGAGCGATGGTCTTTTCCTACCAATCTATCCCCCTAGGAGCACACGCACATTACTTTGTTTTCAATGGCTTGTAGATTTTTGCAATAAGTATATGAGTTTTTTATGACTAATGTTGAGTCCATGGATTATACGCACTCTCACCCTTCTACAATTGCTAGCCTCTTTTGTGCCGCACAACTTTCGCCGGTACCATACACCCACCATATGACTTCCTCAAAACAACCACCATACCTACCTATTATGGCATTTCCATAGCCATTCCGAGATATATTGCCATGCAACTTCCATCATCATCATCATATACATGACTTGAGTGTTCATTGTCATATTGCTTTGCATGATCGTAAGATAGCTAGCATGATGTTTTCATGGCTTGTCCATTTTTGATGTCATTGCTATGCTAGATCATTGCACATCCCGGTACACCGCCGGAAGCATTCATATAGAGTCATATCTTTGTTCTAGATATTGAGTTGTAAGTAAATAAAAGTGTGATGATCATCATTATTAGAGCATTGCCCCTGTGAGGAAAGGATGATGGAGACAATGATTCCCCCACAAGTCGGGATGAGACTCCGGACTTTACAAACAAAAAGAGGCCAAAGAAGCCCAAATAAAAAAAAGAGGCCAAAGAAGCCCACCAAAAAATAAAAAAAAGAAAAAAAGAAAATAAAAAAATGAGAGAAAAAGAGAGAAGGGGCAATGTTACTATCCTTTTACCACACTTGTGCTTCAGAGTAGCACCATGTTCTTCATAGAGAGAGCCTCCTATGCTTTCACTTTCATATACTAGTGGGAATTTTCATTATAGAACTTGGCTTGTATATTTCGATGATGGGCTTCCTCAAATGCCCAAGGTCTTCATGAGCAAGCAAGTTGGATGCACACCCACTTAGTTTCAGTTTGAGCTTTCATACACTTATAGCTCTAGTGCATCCGTTGCATGGCAATCCCTACTCACTCACATTGATATCTCTTGATGGGCATCTTCATAGCCCGTTGATACGCCTAGTTGATGTGAGACTTTCTCCCATTTTGTCTTCTCCACATAACCCCCACCATCATATTCTATTCCACCTATAATGCTATGTCCATGGCTCACGCTCATGTATTGCATGAAACTTGAATTTTTTTTGAGATTATTAAAGTATGAAACAATTTCTTGGCTTGTCATCGGGGTTGTGCATGATTATATACTTTGTGTGATGAAGATAGAGCAACAGCCAGACTATATGATTTTGTAGGGATAACTTTCTTTGGCCATGTTGTTTTGAAAAGACATGATTGCTTTATTGGTACGCTCGAAGTATTATTGTTTTTATGTCAAATGATAGACTATTGCTTTGAATCACGCGTGTCTTAATATTCATGCCATGATTAGACATATGATCAAGATTATGCTAGGTAGCATTCCACATCAAAAATTATACTTTTTTATCATTTACCTACTCAAGGACGAGCAGGAATTAAGCTTGGGGATGCTGATACATCTCCGTCGTATCTATAATTTTTGATTGTTCCATGCCAATATTATTCACTTTCATATACTTTTTGGCATATTATTTTTGGGACTAACATATTGATCCAGTGCCCAGTGCCAGTTCCTGTCTGTTGCATGTTTTTTGTTTCGTAGAAACCAAATATCAAACGGAGTCCAAACGGGATAAAAACGGACGGAGATTTTTTTTGGAATATTTATGATTTTCTGGAAGTAAAATCAACGCGAAACGGTGTCCAGGGTGGTCACGAGGTAGGGGG
>NC_041387.1:162074519-162077960 GCF_002162155.2 Triticum dicoccoides | reverse complement strand
AAGGCGGTTGATGCTCTCTTTCTGGCGCAAGAAAGCTAATTTTACAAGGAATATCTGACCGAAAGATTCACCCCAATCGGAGTTACGGATCTCCGGATATAAAAGAAACGGTGAAGGGGTAGAATCTGCCAACGCAGAGAACGCAGAAACAGAGAGATAGATCCAATCTCGGAGGGGCTCTCGCCCCTCCCAAGCCATGGGAGCCAAGGACCAGAGGGGAAACCCTTCTCCCATCTAGGTAGAAGGTCAAGGAAGAAGAAGAAGAAGAAGAAGGGGGCCCCTCTCCCCCTTGCTTCCGGTGGCGCCGAAACGCCGCCGGGGGCCATCATCATCACCGCAATCTTCACCAACACCTCCGCCATCTTCACCAACATCTCCACCAACTCTTCCCCCCTCTATGCAGTGGTGTAACCTCTCTCTTACCTGCTATAATCTCTACTTAAACATGGTTCTCAACGCTATATATTATTTCCCAATGATGTATGGCTATCCTATGATGTTTGAGTAGATCTGTTTTGTCCTAATGGCTATTTGATGATCGTGATTGGTTTGAGTTGTATGTTTTATTATTGGTGTTGTCCTATGGTGCCCTCCGTGTCGCGCAAGCGTGAGGGATTCCCGCTGTAGGGTGTTGCAATACGTTCATGATTCGCTTATAGTGGGTTGGTGAGTGACTGAAACACAAACCCGGGTAAGAGGGATTGTTGCATATGGGATAAAGGGGACTTTATGCTTTAATACTATGGTTGGATTTTACCTTAATGAATCTTTAGTAGTTGTGGATGCTTGCTAGAGTTCTAATCATAAGTGCGTATGATCCAAGTAGAGAAAGTATGTTAGCTTATGCCTCTCCCTCAAATAAAATTGCAATAATGATTATCGGTCTAGTTATCGATTGCCTAGGGACAAATAACTTTCTCGTGACAACAAGCTATTTTACTAGAACTAATTTAGTTGTGTCTTCATCTAAACAGCCCCTAGTTTATATTTACGTGCTCTTTTTTATCTTGCAAACCTATCCAACGTCACCTACAAAGTACTTCTAGTTTCATACTTGTTCTAGGTAAAGCGAATGTTAAGCGTGCGTAGAGTTGTATCGGTGGTCGATAGAACTTGAGGGAATATTTATTCTACCTTTAGCTCCTCGTTGGGTTCGACACTCTTACCTATCGAAAACTATTGCGATCCCCTATACTTGTGGGTTATCAGCTAGCTGGGACTCACCTTGGTGGGAAGCTGACTTGTGGGCCTACTAAGTTGACGGGGACGAAGGGCTTTGTCAACGTAGTCAATATGAACGATTCTAGCTCCAGTGACCGTACGATGTCCATCCAACGGCTTCTTCAACCTCTAGTCTTCTTGCTCCCAAAGCAGCACCAGTCGTGTCGCCTGCTCCTGCCTCCCGTGGCCGGCTGTGCTGCCGCGGAGGCCTCACCGCCTCCATACTACTCCCACCGTTGGCCAGGCCATCCCTCCACTCCACTCACCCACACCCCCTATTATTCTGCGGCGACGGCAGCGCAGCCGAACCAGTAAACCCTCGTACTCCTCTCTGTGTGGGCATCCACTGTCGCGTCTTCCCCGGCTCCGCGTCGTCCCTTTCCTAGGCCTCGCCGTCGTCCACTGCCGTGGTGCTCTCGGCGCGGCGTGGTCAATGTGGTTAACGACCGAATTCTATGAGAAGAATACTGTACGTGAAGAGGCTGACAGCTGGGTCCATGGCAGCCGCAAGGAAGTGCCTCCTTATTACGCGGAAAATAATTATTCCTCCACTTGACAGCAGGGACCCACCGGACGGGCCACCAGTATTTCACGAAATAAACGTTTGCCCCTGACTACTGGGACCCACCCAACGGGCCACCGTATTTCATGAAAAAAACGTTCCCCCTGCTGTCAGCTCGGACCCACCGGAAGTTCCTCCTTATTACGCACAAAAAAAATGAATACCCCCCTGCTAGCTGGGACCCACCTTGGTGGGAGGTTGACTTGTGGGCCTACTAAGTTGACGGGGACGGAGGGCTTTGTCAACTTAGTCAATATAAACGATTCTAGCTCTAGTGACCGTACGATGTCCATCCAACGGCCGTAGTGCTTCTTCAACCTCCTGCCTTCTTGCTCCAGCCGCCCAAAGCAGCGCCGGTCGTGCCGCATGCCCCTGCTTCCCGTGGTCGGATGTGCTGCCGCGGAGGCCTCACCGCCCCCTACTATTCCCACCGCTGGCCAGGCCCTACGGCGATGGCAGCCTCACACCACAGCCGAACCAGTGAACCCACGTACTCCTCTCCGCGCGGGCTTCCGCTGCCGCGTCTTCCCCAGCTCCCCGTCGTCCCCTTCCTAGGCCTCGCCATCGTCCACCGTCCTGGTGCTCTCGGCGCGGCGTGGACAACATGGTCAAGGAACGACTTCCATCGGACATGGACTGTATGTGGAGAGGCTGACAGCTGGGTCCATGGCCGCAACAAGGATGTGCCTCCTTATTACGCGGAAAATAATTATTCCTCCACCTGACAGCGGGGACCCACCGGACGGGCCATCGTATTTCGCGAAAAAAAACGTTTCCCCCCTGACTGCTGGGACCCACCAGCTGCACCTTCGCACGCAAGGAAGTGCATCCGAAAAAAAAAACGATTCGCCCCCCTGACTGCTGGGACCCACCAGCTACATCTTCGCACGCAAGGAAGTGCGTCCGGGCAAAAAAAAAAATGATTTGCCCCCTGACTGTTGGGACCCACCAGCTACATCCTTGCACGCAAGGAAGTGCGTCCGGGCAAAAAAAACAAAACGATTCGCCCCCCTGATTGTTGGGACCCACCAGCTACATCTTCGCAGGCAAGGAAGTGCCTGACAGTCGGGACCTACCTGGTCGAAGCATATGTACCATTGTCATTCTGGTCGCGAACGTGTACGTACATACTGGTCGATGTAGAGGCGCGCACGTGTCGTAGTAGAGGCGCGCACTTGTCGTAGTAGAGACGCACACGTAGCATGTACACGTACATACATCGACGAGGGTGCAAGAAAGAAAATACGGTCATGTACGTACATACGGCCAGGGTCTCGAATGCCTACTCGCGCATACGTACATGGCTGGGTCGGAACAGAGAAACAACGTCGTCGTCGTGTTCATGGGGAGGCAACAGAATGCGTCGTGTTCATGGGGAGGCAACGGAATGCGTCGTGTTCATCGAGAGGCAACATAACGCGTGGGATCCAACCGGCTTAGACGGAACAGGCGATGGAAGCGAGGCCTGGTGTACCACAGAACGGAGGAAACGGCCTTGTGTTCGACCGGCCATGTTCGGAACGGGGTCCTGTTGATCGGGAGGGGTGTGGCATACCGCAAAACAGAGGAAATTGACCTCCTATGGTCGAAACGGGGGTCCTGTTGATCGGGAGGGGTGTGGTGTACCGCAAAACGGATGAAATGGACCTCCTACGGTC
>NC_041387.1:162063430-162074340 GCF_002162155.2 Triticum dicoccoides | reverse complement strand
CGGGGGGGGGGGAGGGGTGTGGCGTACCGCAAAACGGGACTCCATGGGATACTGTTCATCTCCACCGTCGACCTCCTCCAGCCCTCCACGGGCTCCTGTTCATCAGCCTCCACCGCGCGCTACTCCACCGGCTACTGTTCAACCAGCCCTCCACGGGCACCCCTCCATTGTCTACTGTTCATCCAGCCCTCTCCACACCATGGGGTCCTATTCAACCACCCCTCCACGGGCACCCCTCCATCGTCTACTGTTCATCCAGCCCTCCACACCACGGGTTCCTGTTCATCCAGAGGCAATGCCACCGCTCACTGTTCATCCACCCCCCCACAACGCTCACTATTCATCCAATCGATCGGCTTCAGTTAGCAGCAGTAGCGAAGGAATCGCTCCATCGGGTTCAGTTAACAGCCATCGATCGATCGCTCGGGTTCAGTAACGCGTAGCCTGCAGTGCAATCACTTGGGTTCAGTTAGAGCCCAACGCCTCGCTCGGGTTCAGTTAGAGCCAACGCCTCGCACACACGCGCGTACGTGTACGAGAGAAACGCGCATCGCTCGGCCCCCGACCTCCCATCGTAACCGGCAACTCCCCGAAATTTTCCTCCCCCTCGCTTCTACCACGGTTTTTTCCGTCATGGACGGCCCAAAGAATGTCATGCAGCTGCGTCTTCGGCCTGCCCAGGACGAAAAGCCCATTTTCTGTCATGATTTTTTATCATAGAAGTAGGAGCCCACCACATCTATGATGATACCGGGTTTTGTCACAATTATCGTCATAGAAGTGTCATATGTATGACAGAAAAAAAAATCGTTCGGCCCAAAATGTCACGGATGTGTCTTTTTTTTGCAGTGGTGGGTTAACACCAGGAAGGCGCTAATCATTTTGCACGGTCATGATAGCAAGGCAGGTCAGAGGATAGCCTGTCAATTATGTTGGCAACAACATTGGTACCAAGGACGAGGGACGAAGAGAACCATTTTCCTGCTCGTTAAGACGAGGCGGACCAATAGGCAAAGTTCTCGTCCATCGGTGGCTACCGGAATGTCATCAACCATAGTAACAAGGTCTTACTAACAGAGTTGTACAACAAGGCATTTACATAAGCAGCGAATTATCACTGCTCATATATGTTAGGTTACAAAAAAGGTTAAACAAAAGAAAGGAAAAGCAGGTGTAGATGTGAATCAATTACTGGTGTTCTCGAGTGTCTAACAACTCAGACCCTGTGGAAATTTTGAGCCAGCGAGAAATAATAGTTGATGAAGAACTCATAAGTTATGTAGTTCTGTGATATTCTCGAGATACCAGAGGGTAATTCTTGAGGGTAGATCAATGTAGAGGTTGGACATGTGAAATGATCTGAAGAGGACAAGTACTTTAACTTGTCCGAGAAATGGGATCAAAGAAGAACAATATGGTCGAAACCACGGATGCAAAGGACCAAACATAGATACAGGATGGACTTATCACAAGGGGATTATTATAACAAGAAGCTTCCATGATAAGCTCCACATCGGGTCTGTGGGCATGAACACAAAGGTTCAAGGTCGACTCCCACTTCTCTAATGCATAACTTTCCATTTACTTCTCGTCTTCGATGACGTTGAAGAGGTCAAAATTTATCCGAAGAACCGCCAATAGATATAACTCACATAATCTTCGGGTTCACACGGATTTAGGGAAGACATAGATTCGACCCATAGGGGCATCTTAGGAACATATACCACAACCTTCACGAGTAAAAATACTCAAGCCCGAAAGCAGAGTATGGTTGAGAAAGCAGAAGATACAATTTACCAAAGGCATTATGTATCCGAGGAAAGGCTCACAAGGTTATTGAAAAAGGAAGAAGCTGTCAGATAAAATCCAACAAAGTATCTGGTGGTCCACGAGGGATCTGATGTGAGCAACGGTACTCAACCAGAAGAAGAAAGGATGTAAGGAGATCAGGTTATAGAAACAACTAACCAATTCAAAGCTCAAATGCAAAGGAATTTATGATTTTCAAATCAAGGGATCAGAAGCAAATGCTCTGATTAAGCATGGATAAGTTGAATAGACTCAGAATGACAATCAATCAAGGCTTGATCTACCAAACACTAGCTCATGTCCGAAGTGACATCTGAACCAAGGGAAGAATTTTAAATAGGACTGATGATCACGAGCATTCATAAACAAATTGAATCAAATGCTCAAAATCACGATGACAAAGGATGCTAATGAGTATTGCTAGACATACGGAGTAACCATACTGCAAGCAGATAAATATTAACAGAGCAACCGTTGGAAAGGACTATCGGAAGATCTAATGGTATTCCAAAGTATCTTGTGAATCACATGAACAATTGTGGATGAACGAATACTTGGCAAGCGCGAGTAATTATCCATAGGGGATATTCATGTGGCGAAGAACTGCAAGGTAGTAGGCTCAACGGATTCTCAGGACAACAGAGAGTAACTCGGGGCATCTTGTAATAACAAGAGCAACTGGGGATGAAGGTATGAATGGCAATGTAGGTAGTTACCCATACGGATTTATCGGTGGTAGGGATCGCAATGGCGAATGGCACAAGGGTCTCGGGAAAACAATGGAGAGTATCTTTAGAATCTTCTGTTGCACCAAGCAATCATCTGGAGTGAGGGGCTCTCCGGGAGAAAGTATTTACGAGAACCTAGAGTTAGATTTAACAAAATCATTTAACCTGAATAGAAGAGAGATTAGAGCCAGAGTAAAGGTCGAGGAGTAAAAGATCCTAATACCACCCAATGGCGACGTGGGCCCGTAAGCCACACAACCATGTTAGTAAAACCGTTTTTCAAAGACTAAACTCAACTTCGGCCAAGGAGTTGGAAAGGGGGTTCCTACAGGCAGTCGGCTCTTATACCAACTTGTGACGCCCCCGATTCAATCGTACACTAATCATACACGCAAATGTGTACGATCAAGATCAGGGACTCACGGGAAGATATCACAACACAACTCTAGACACAAAATGAAATAATACAAGCTTCGTATTACAAGCCAGGGGCCTCGAGGGCTCAAATACAAGCTCGATACACAAGAGTCAGCGGAAGCAATAATATCTGAGTACAGACATAAGTTAAACAAGGATGCCTTAAGAAGGCTAGCACAAAAGCAACAATGATCGAAGAGGCAAGGCCTCCTGCCTGGGACCTCCTAACTACTACTGGTCTTCGGCGGCCTCCATGTAGCAGTATCCGTTGGCGGTGGCATTTGGCTCCAGGGATCCACCATCTAGTTGCATCAACCGGAAAGGAGAAAGAAGGGGGAAAAGGGGGTAGCAAAGCAACCGTGAGTACTCATCCAAAGTACTCGCAAGCATCAGATCTATACTAAGTATGCATTGGTATCAAATGGAAGGTTTGTATCTGTGGACTGAACTGTAGAATGCCAGAATAGAGGGGGAAGGCCTAGCCTATCAAAGACTAGCATCTTCACGCAGCTCCAAGCATCTTGCAGCATGTAGAAGAGTAAAGAGTAGCATTTTAATATTTAGCAAGCATGTTATAACATCAACGCCCAGAGATCCTTCCTTGACTCCCTGCGAGAAAGCAATCTCGGAGCCACATATCCATCACACATCTCAAGTATCCATTTCTAGTTATATAAGATCATGATATAACTCTGAACGTCCATTACCGTGGACACTGTATTCGAATATATATCTTCCCTGCAGGGGTGCACCAGTTACCCAACATGCTCGATCACTCTGGCCGGACACACCTTTCTGGGGTCAATGCCCGGCCTCGGAAGATCAACATGTCGCAGCCCTACCTAGGCTCAGCAGAGAGGTCCCCGCCGGTCTACATCCTAAGCACTCCGGGGTCTGGGCCCATCGCCCGTTGCACTCCGGATCGTTGCATGTAGGGCGGGTCCAGGCTCCACCACTACAGGATGGTGACGGCCCAGCCGTGCCGCACTGCTGAACTGGACGTCTAACTAAGCTTCGACTGATACCACGACGTCGAGGCCCATATCTATTCTCATGTGGTGGTTAGTGCGTAAAGGCCAGAGGTCAACTCAGAACAAATACCCAAACCTATTAGTGCATTGGGGGCTCGCGGAAACGAGCAGAGACTCACGATAAGGTGACCCCGTCGCCCCGTCTCATGGACTTACGGCAAGGGCCCAGACTGCCCGGTCGTACCATGTGGAAAACTCGCGGGTGCTCTACGGGCCCGCCCGACTTTCACATCAACTCGCGGGTACCCCTCAGGACCGACCCGACTTCAACAATGGTCTCAAGTAAAGTCAAGGTAACCGTGTGTCCAAAACATCAAGGAAGAAAACCCGAGGAATCACCCCCGGTGGATTCCACTCAATGTAATCATCAAGGTGAACATAAGAGGGACCACCCTCGAGGTTCACACTTGAGGTGTTGAACGACAGAGCCGTATCGGGAATGGTGAAAGAGGAAATCACCCTCGATGACCACGGCCGAGTAGCTACACTACATAATTATCATCATGAGTGCGTTATGAGGGATCACCATTGGCACTCGATAGTAGCTCTACAGAGTCGAGTAACAAAAGGGGCATGCTGTGATGTGAGGTGTCAGGCTCTGGTCATCAATCATGTTGATCGAGTCGTCGAAGATGAAGCAGGGGCCACAAGGACAATGTGGGGGTCACTGATGGATCACTAACCAACCTATACTAAGTAGTTTAGGATAAGCAGGTAGGTAACCATAGCAGGTACAAAAGCAGTCTATGCATCGAAATAGGAGCAAACAATAACAATAGTAAAATCTAATGCAAGCATGAGAGTATAGAATGGGCGATATCGGGATGATCAAAGGGGGGGTGCTTGCCTGGTTGCTCAGACAAGAAGGAGGGTCGTCGTCGATGTAGTCGATCACAGGGGCATCAGCAGCGGTCTCGAGGTCTACCGGAGAAGAAGAGGGGGAAGAAACAGTAAATACACGCAAACATAAGCATAACAAGACAATAAGCGGGGCTAGAGGTGTTCCAACGCAGCGCTAGGCGATACTGGCGAAGAGGGAAACATTCGGGAAAGTTTTCCCGGTTCCGGAACCGAAGGGGAAAAGTTCTACGTTTGCTATGATAGGGACATGTGGCGGGTGAACGGACCGCGTATTCGGATTCATCTCATCGTTCTGAGCAACTTTCCTGTAGAAAACTTTTTCATCCGAGTTACGGATTATTTTATATGATTTTCTAAAGTTTTAGCAATATTCTAAAATTATTATTAACTAAAAAGATAATACTGCACCAACATGACGTCATCCTGATGTCAGCAGTCAACCAGCCAGTTGACTGGTCAAGCTGACGCCGGGGACCCACCTGTCATTGACAGTGGGTTGTTTAACAGATTTTTAACTAATCTAATTAGCTAATTAGGCACTGGGCCCACCTGTCATTCGGGGCTTAGGTTAAACTAATTAATCTATTTAGCTTAATTTAATTATTATTATTTATTATCTTAAATCTTTTTTTAGTTTTACAGCGGCGGGCCCACTGTGGCAGTTGCCCATGAGGCCTAATCGGGCACTGGGCGAGCGGGTGCGGGCAACCGTGCCCGAGGCCGTAGCTTGCCCAGGGCGGGGCGAGGCCAGCCGGCCGGAGCTGTGCCCGGCCGCGGTGAGGTCAGGGCGGGGGAAGCGGGTCCGGGTGGCGGCAGACGCGGCCCCGACGACGGCGGGCAAGGGGCCGCGCGCGTGCGACGGGTGGGGCGGCGGCGACGCTTGACTGCGGCCCGGCGAGAGCCGTGGCAGTGGTGGCTAGCCAAGGCGAGCGGGAGGGGGCAGCAGCCAGGGGGTGCGCGCGGGCGTGAGTGCAGGGCGGCGACGGCGGAGGGGCCGCAGCCACCCGCAAGCGGGCGCGCACACGCAGATGCATAGCTTCGGCCATGGCAACCGAGCTCGACCGCGGTGGCAGGTATGGTAACTACGGCGAATACGGCTACGAACGCGGAGGAAGGCGTCAACGGAGAGATAGAAAAGAGCTGGAGCTCACCGGCGTTGCAGAGAAGGCCCGGGGAAGCCGGAGGAGCTTGAGGTGGCGCAGATCGACGCGATGGCCGCCGAGCCCGAGGAGGAAGTCGAGGTTGGGGTGGCATCACGGGGCCGTCCTATGTCGTGTGGCTCAGCGTAGACGATGAGGACGACACTACGATGCTCCTGGACTCGTCGGCGAGGCAAGGGGTGGACGGTGGCAGCGGGCTTCACCGGAGCGAGCCCATGGCGGTGCTCAGCGAGGAGGGATCTGGCGAGGGGGAGGGGATGGAGCGAGAGGGGGCAAGTGGGGTGAGTGGGAGCGGGGGCCGAGGCGCCAGGGGGAGGTGGAGGCCTTATCCTTTCTTGGCGTCGCCGGCGAGGTGGTCGGGGCAGCCATGCCCCTATAGCGACCTGAGACAGATGAACAAGAAGAAGGGGAGAGCGACCGAGGTTTGGTGGCCAGTTGGGCTGGCTAGCTGGGGTGGGATGGGCTGAGGCCCAGGGGAGCCAGGGGTTTTCTTATTTTCTTTACTGTTTTATAACGAATTGTAAAACTAAATGAGTTTTGTTAGATATTAGACTTGTCACATAAATCAAGCACACTATTTATAGGCTGCTGGACCAAAAATTAATTCCCAGGGGCATTTTGGGAATTCAAAAAAGGTAGGTTTCAACATGACAAATGTCCGGGGATTATTTGCCACACTTTGAACGTTTTAGATTTCATGTTTGAAAATTTGAATTTTGGACTTTGATTTGAATTTGAAATTTGAACTGGTTTCAAACCATTGCGAGTTCAACAACAGTACTCATGATGATGTGGCATCATTAGCCAGGAATTACTGTAGCTTAATTATCGGGCGTCACACCGCCCGCTGACCGACGCCAAGCTTTGCCTCTCTCCCCGTGCGCATCCGCCCGCCGACGTTTCTTCCCTCCCCTCTCTCCCAAGCCCATCCGATGGCCGCGCGATTCCCCTGCGACGCGGCGGCGGCCAACGGCTTCGGCCGCCGCTCGCTCCACGAGTGGGAGGCCTACCTCTTGTTCAAGGCGAACATCCCGGCGCCATCAGACATGCGCGCCGGGCCACCGGGGTGGAGGCTCAGCAACGGGGGCGTCCCCATTCCCCCGGTGCCCGACGTTGAAGCGCGCCCTGCCATCTTCGCCGCCGAGGTCGACCGCGTGCGGGCGCCCCTGACGGAGGAGCAGCGCGCCCTCCCCAGTACGCCGCCGATAGTTTCGTAGGCGGCGTACTTCCAGCACCGCCAGGCACAGAGGCTGGCGTCCACCAACGGGGCACCGGGGGGGGGTGGGCGTCAAGAACAGCGAGGGGCGCCGCGTATGGTGGGGCGCCCCCGGCCGCACGCTCCATGATGTGCTGGAGTACCTCGAGGGCGGCAATGACCCGCCGCTGGCATACCCTGCCGCGGCGGCCGCCCCGGTCCCCCGCCGGAGCACCGGGCAATGGATGCCCAGGAGGTTCGGCTCCTCCTCGACTTCCTTCTCTCACTCCTCCTCCCGCTCCTCTTCCCATTCTTCCGGCTCGCCGGTGGTGTTCGACGTCAAGGCCGAGCCCGCAGCGGAGACGCTGCTCGGCAGGCGCACCGCAGCGCCGGCATCGTCATCAATGAGGGCGGCCGGCACGCCTCCTCCTCGGCTCCTCCGCGCTACGTCAAACCAAAGACGGAGCCGGGGCTCGCCGCCGTGAAAACGGAGCCGGAGCTCGCCGTCGTGAAGACGAAGCCTAGGATCGCAGGCGGGGACCTCGACGACGCGGCGGCCTTGATATGGGCGCGCGATGATTGGGCGCGCATGGAGATGGAGCGCCAGTGCCGCGCCTACGAGCAGTTCGAAGTTCGGCGCCGGGGCCGCGACGAGGGAGGCGTCGTAGTCCTCGACGACAGCGACGACGACGCGCCGCCGCCGCCACCGGTCCGCCAGGGCGACGCCAGGCAGGGGTCCAGCAGGGGCGGTCGCGTCAAGGAGGAGAAGGCCGCCGCCGACGACGGCGAGGATGGCGGCGACGTCGGCGACTTCGCCGTGCTCAGCGACTTCTTCGGCCCTTAAATAGTGCCCTTAAATAGTAGTAGTTGCGGCCTTTTTTTTAAATAACTTTGCTATGTAATGTCGAACATGTCGAATATATGTCCAGTTTGTTGAACTTTAGCCGAATAATTTGTCCAATTTGCCGAACTTTGCCGAATACCCTTTCTTTTTAAATATAAACGGCGTTTGGGGGGCGGCCCTGGGGTCGGCGGCTGGGAACCCACTCGCCCCCACGTTGATTTTTAGCGCCGGCTCGCCCCCAGGCGGCGATTTTACGCGCCCCGGGGGCAACGGCTGGATGCTCTTATGTTGCACAAAAGATGGTGCAGGCTACCCTTCTGCAACGGAATCTCAGCAGCTCTTCTGCTAATTTTCAGAAAGAAAAAAGAATGGTGCAGAGTACGAGCAAAAGATGGAGTATTTCACATAGTGATGCAAAACAGACGCACACCATCACCATGGATGCAGTAAAGAAAAGAAGCCACACAATGCAGCAACTAGCAAGTGCAACCATACGTTACTAAAGGACAGGTCAGCAGACGCACGTGAGGACTTGTGTGGTGTTCATTGCGCAACAACCATCAAACAGTACAAACCAACTCAACATGCCTTGCCTTGGATCCTTTCCCTTCTTTCTGCTCCCAGCTTCCCCCTCTATACTTTATTTTGATTATATTTTTTCTTTCTTGCTGGAGTAATTTTATTGTTGGGCTTCACATAACCAAGTTTGTATACATTTCCCCTGGTTATTGATAATAAAACGGGAAAACTTGATACTAATACCGGATTTTAATAGGGAAACTGGTTGATTCCTCCTAGTCTAAAAAGTCGAAATCACTAATTGAGGAGTACTCCTTGCAAAGACCACTTCCACATTTTCATGTTATGACAAGAGGCGCACAGGCGCGTTGCATGTACGCCACTTGTCACAATTTGAGAGTTTTTTTTCATATATCTGTTTATTCAAAATATTTTATCTCTTAAACCGTGCATTCAAATCTCGAACCGTTTTCACCGTTGGGTTCCCCGTGTTGAGATCTTCAAAACTAGATTTCATGTTGATAGGTTTTGACGAACTTTTTTCAGAAAAAACCAGTCAAAAAAGGGACAAAAAACGAACCGAGAGCACGATTTTTTTCTTTTTCGAAAGAGGCACGGCCGTGCCTCTCGCAGAAGCAAAACCGTGCCTCTCACGAAAGAAAAATAATAGAAAACATGTTTTTTTGTTTTCGAGAGGCACGGCCGTGCCTCTTGCTAATGCACAACCGTGCCTCTCACGGAACAAAAAAACACGTTGTTTGGTCCCAAAGTTAAGAAAGACCAGTGAAAAACCAAAAAGTAAAAAAAAACAAAAAAACATTTAAAAAGCTGAAAACACGTGCGGGGAAATAAAAAATAAAATCCGAAGAGAACTTCCAAAGCGTGACACATGCTGACGGCTGAGAACGTGCCAAGTGACCCTAATTGTTATGAAGCTCCCGAAGGAGCGTCCGTCAACTAGTTGCCCCTAAAAACCATCGACCTTTGTGAACGGGGCCAAATGGGTTTTTGTTTTGCCACCTCCTTTTGGGCCCAACGTTTTATAATCTCAGAGCCCAGATCACGGACTAGCCCAGCTGAAGGTATCAAACCAATCTTTACCTAATAATAAAGTAAATTGGGTTTCTTTGGTCCGTCATGGCATTTTTCAGAAAAGTCCCTCTATTTCAAAGAATTCAACCCGCAGAGCTATTTTAAGTTAAAACGATTTTTATATTTTACACAAAAGTCCCTATATTTTGTTAAAATCAACCCACAGTCCGGATTTAAGTCATCCGAACCGTTATTTTACATTGTTCAAAACCCCCCTGATGTTTTAGATAATTCATCCGCGGATTATATTTAAGTCAAACAATGTTTTTTTAAATCACCCATATCTTTTAAACCGTAACTCTGATTTGAACATGTTATATGTGAAATTTGATTAGAAAAATATGTAGAATATGAATATGAGATTATTTTCATGTGTTAAGTATTTATAAATATTATTTTGGAATATATTTAAGTCAAACAAATGATTTTCTAAATTATCCATATTTTTTAAACCGTAACTTCGATTTTAACATATTATATATGAAATTTTATTAGAAAATGTGGAATCAAAATATGATGTTAATATTACCTGTTAAATATTTTTAAAATATCGTTTTTTGAGCAAACTTATAATTTATAGCATAAGATCCGTTTTCCTTTCATACCGGCGTCGACCTGTATTGCAAATAAACACCCCACTATAACAATATAGGGAAAAGAAAACATCGATGACTACACATGCATACCTTTAAAAAACGTCGCAGGGGAAAACAACAGATTTCTCATCGCGAGAGTGAGAGAAAGCGAGAGAGAGAGGGGGGAGGGGGAGAGAGGGGAGAGAGACGCCTTAGGATTAAACATATTCAAACACGTTTTTTTTTGTTTTGTGTGAACACCTAGGCCATCGCCGGCGAGGGTGAGAAGGAGGATAAGTATCAACACAAATATGATGCCTCGCAAAAATAAAAGAGATGGACCTATTATGGTCTTGACTGATGGTTGTTGGGTTAAGAGTGTGTGTTATGTTTTCTCTTCCGTTGCAACACACGGCCTCTTTTGCTATTTTCTGCCAAAAATTAAGCCGAAGGAGACGGCGCGCGCCCAGCTCTTTCCCGCGTCCCCGCTTACCGACATTAGGGTTTCGATCCGTGCCGGCGTCCGCGGGAGGCGGAGGCGTGCTTGCCAGCCGGAGATGGAGGAGCCTCACTGGGAGAGGGAGCGTCTCCTGGACCTGGCCGTCGACTACGGCTTCGACCGCGACTTCGCCGTAGCCGCCCTCTCCCGCCTCGTCCACCTCTACGGTACCGCCGCCTT
>NC_041387.1:162055316-162063003 GCF_002162155.2 Triticum dicoccoides | reverse complement strand
GGCGGATTGGCTGTGGCTGGTTTTGTTTTCATGGGACGAGCTCCTGATTTGATTGAAACGAGGAGTTAAAATTTAGTAGGAATTGTAGGGGAGAGACGCCCCGCCCAATTAAGACCATTTCATTTTGGGGGTGGTTTTCTTGGTTGTGCTGCTAGGAATAGTGGCGGAGCCAGGATTGACTGACGCCCCCGGCGAGAAACTAAGGGCTAAAAATTACCCAATTTTTTTTTACGTTTCAAGGCATACAAAAGTCGGTCTATGTTGCATAACTAACAAGAAACCAAACATGATATTCAGTGGCAGCATTTGTTCCATGATGGGTCAACTAATAAAGCAAGGCAAATCAAAATATAATATGTAGCATATATAGATGATACAAAAGATTGATACCAAAAATAAAGCAAGGCAAATCAAAATACAATATGTAACATAGATGATATAGTTAAAAGATTGATACCAAATCAAAGGATTGGTTGATCTGAGCCTCCATGACTACATCTTCAATCGCAGAAGAATTCAATGTCCTGTTTCTTGTACTCATCTTGCCTTCCTGTAGAATTTGATAGAAACAAGAATTACTCATGTGACAGCCCAGAATCATTTTCAGATAGTTTGGAAAAACTGTATGCTGCAGCCACCATACTAATCAGAAAAACGTGACAAACTGAACATTACAGCAAACATACGGACATCTATAACATTCAGTACTTGTATTCTATGAAAAGCAATAATATCCAGATCTTCTGTAGGTACGAATCGAGTGCAGCTAGTCCAGATTAGTCCTAATCTTGTAAGCATAGCAGTCTGAGTTTAGAAGTTAGAAACAAAAGTTGGGATCTGGAATTGGAAGAGCTAGGAACTAGGAAAGTAGGAAGAGATTAGCCGATTAGAGATACCTTTGCGCAATTGCTCTGCTGTCTGCTCTGTGCTGCGGCTCGGGGTTGCGGCCGATGGGGTGGGTTGCGGGCTTGCGGACGCCTCGCTGGACGCCGCGCAGCCTGCCGCCTCGCTGGGGTCGCTGGCTCGCCGCCTCGCCGGACAGGTCAGCAGCCCGCAGCGACGCAGCGGCGCAACCAGATGCTGCAGAAGGGGATCGAAGGGGACGGAGCTGGCCGGCGGGATGCGCCTAGAGTTTGTCCAAGTCGGGCGAAGAGGACGGAGCTGGCCGGTTGGCTCGTCCTTGCCGACGCACGCTAGGCAAGCCGCAGGCAGGCAGAGGCCGGCAACGAACAAGATGGGCCTCACGCCCCAGGCGGCCTTCGTTGTACTACAGTGTATTTGCTACAGTAAACGAACGAGATGGGCCTCACGCTCCAGGCCGCCGCCCGGGCTGCCTGGGGCCTGTCTCCGCCCATGGCTAGGATCAATGCCGCACTATGAACACATCAGCTTGTTATTTGCGCATGAAAAACTTGGTTCATGATAGAGAGAGGATCAGTTATCACGAATTATGGAAAATGTATTAGCTGTTCTATTGGTTTCGCATGTGTTGACAGTACTGCATTTTGATCACAATGAGCAGTCATTTTGAGTATTTGGGTAGGTAGGTTTGCGATATGGAAGGTGTTGAATCAAATCATTTCTTCTTGAGTGTACATATATGTTCTGTTTTGACCATTTTAGTGGGCCAGTATTTGGGTGTTTTTTCTCCATGACAAGAAATTGGTGCACTTCTCCTAATAGAATGAGCAAAGGTCCTGCCGTGCATTCGACAGAATAAACATATGTTTGGTACTCCTGCCCATCTTCACAACATAATTCAGTGAAACCTGCTTTGTATGCTGACTTAGACGTTTAGTTTTCGGCAGCATTTTATATTGAATTATCAAGTGACTATTGCTGAGGTTTCTGATGCTTTTGGATAAACTGTACCACCCATAGTTAAGACATTATGCTTTGCTTTTGCTTCAGTGTAGTTTTGGGTTCACTTCTTGCTGGTTGATACTATGTGTGGGCGATAATTTATTGTTCTGGCACAGGAGAGGGTGGCCAAGATTTCATTACTGTGGAGAACTGTGGCGATGATTTTATTGCTGCATTGGCTGATGCAACACAACTTACTGATGACTGGGATGACCTGAATGCAATAGAGACTGAAGCTTGTGGCAATTTGAATGAAATGATGAGGAAGGGTGTAAATGATGAAAAAGGAGGAGTTGTTCTGGACACTCCTTTGTTCAAAAGGGCAGATTCCTCCAGTCAACATAATCCGAAAGGTTTAAAAATATCGAGCTTTTCCTCTGATGATTCAGATTTTGACATATTTGATGAAACAAACACCCACCGTGATAATAACGTGGGTACCCAGAAGAAGCCACAAACAAGAAACTCTAAAGCTCAGACAAGAAGCTCAACAAAATCTACTGTAAGCCAACTCCTGATTTCTCCCATTACTGGTCTCTTCCATCTCCATTTCTATTGTGCACATGATGGATATGTACTTGTGAAAATACTGTAACATAAGTTGACTGAGCCTGCACACATATGGACACAGTAAACATGCTATTATTATCTCCACAAAAGTAGAGAGAGTTTTGCTTTTCCAATCCTGCTGCTAATCTTATAGGCATTGCTCTTTGTGTTTCGAAATTATGTTTTGAAGGTGACCAAAGGAACCAAGAGATATGAATCAACAACTCCAGCTTCAAATAGAGAGGGACAGCCAAATGCATGTCTTCGGAAGAGAGAAATTTTGAGTTATGAGCAGCTTTCTTCTCTAGATGACATCAATTTGGCCAATGCTGTCATCTTTGGCAACAAAAGTTTTAGGCCCCTGCAGTATGAAGCTTGTAGTGCTGCACTGGACAATAAAGACTGTTTTATACTTATGCCAACAGGTGGTGGCAAAAGCTTGTGTTATCAGGTCATTAAATTCTGCCTTGTTCAGCATTCTTCTTTTAATCTTGTTTGTTTTGCAAGATATGAAAACTTCATTTGTATTATCACCTTTGCAGCTCCCTGCAACATTGCACCCAGGTGTTACCGTTGTTGTGTGTCCATTGCTGTCACTTATTCAGGATCAGGTGGTTGCTTTAACCTTCAAGTTTGGGATACAAGCAGCATTCTTGAATTCTCAGCAAACTTCAGCACAGGCATCTGCAGTTATCCAAGAGCTTAGGTAAACACTATTCCGTAGTTCATTCGATCTCTAGTTTACATTATCACATGATTTTCTTTCCTATATCCCCTCCAGTGTAAGAAATGATCTGCCATTTGTTTTGTAACTTAAGTTCTCATCTCGTTGCAGAAATGGCACACCTTCTTTCAAACTTCTGTATGTCACACCTGAAAGAATGGCTGGAAACTATTCCTTCATGGAGATCCTCAAAGGCTTACACCAGAGGGTATATATTATGTTGTTGAAATGCTAGTACTTCTGAGATCAGTACTTCTATTATTTGGCCCGAGAGGATATGCTAACCTGGACTTTTTGATAGGGATTGCTAGCAAGGTTTGTGATTGATGAAGCACACTGTGTAAGGTAACGCTTAAATCAAACCTTTGTCATATTCTTCCAGAAGCAGTTTTTTTTCCTGACATATTGCTGATTTCTATTTCTATCCAAGTCAATGGGGACATGACTTCCGTCCAGATTACCGAGGCCTAGGATGCCTCAAACAGCACTTCCCTAGAGTCCCAATCATGGCTCTAACTGCAACAGCAACTGAAGCTGTCCGTAAGGTACTAAAGCACTCCCCTCCTGTTCCCACACTACAGCTTGGAACACTAATTATTAACTATAATTTTTATATGGAATTTGCAGGACGTCCTCAGTACCTTGAGGATCCCAAACGCTTTGGTACTTAAGAGGAGCTTTGACAGACACAACCTCAAATACATGGTGATTGGCAAGACGAGAACTCCCCAGATGCAGCTGGGTGAGCTCCTGAAAGAGCGTTTCATGAACATGTCTGGCATTGTGTATTGCCTCTCGAAGAACGAATGTGCAGACACTGCCAAGTTCTTGAGGGAGAAGTACAAGATAAAATGTGCGCATTACCATGCTGGCTTGGCGGCCCGTCAGCGAAGCAGCGTCCAAGAGAAGTGGCACAGAGGAGAGGTCAAAGTTATTTGTGCTACAATAGCCTTCGGCATGGGGATTGACAAGCCTGATGTGGTACGTAACTCAGTCAATGTTTTTATTTTGAATACCTGTGCACATTGTATGCTAACTGCAACCTTTCAATCTGACACCACTCAGAGCTTTGTTGTCCACAACACGCTGTCGAAATCGATAGAAAGCTACTATCAGGAGTCTGGGCGGGCTGGAAGAGATGGCCTTCCAGCGCATTGTGTGGTGTTATATCAGAAGAAAGACTTCAGCCGCATCGTGTGCATGCTGAGGAGTGCTGATAACTTCAAGAGTGAAACCTTCAAGGTTGCAATGGACCAAGCAAAGAAAATGCAGGCGTATTGCGAGCTGAAGGTAAATAAAATCTCTGGCTAACTAAAAGTGTAACAAAGGTGGTTGAAAAATTGTCAGCAATCAATTTATGAACAATTGCCCTTTCTTTCCAGACTGAGTGTCGCAGGCAAACTCTTCTGGGTCACTTTGGCGAACAGTTCAACAGTCAAAGGTGTAAAGATGGCCCTAGCCCCTGTGACATCTGTCTGAAGGAAGCTTCATGAGGGCACTAAGAAAGTGTTGGTCTTAACTCCATGATGGCTTGCTACTTAGAAGCTGTGTTCCTACAGAACCAGTACAAGCTTTGTGATGGTGATGCACACCGTCACTGTACTTGATGTTCAGGCTTTACGATGGATGCAGAGGACTGGAAGGGGTTATGTTGAACATATTTTGGGATTTTACCTTATAGCTCTTCACTGCATATATAAGCGCGTAGCGCGTAACCCTTTTATGTTTCTCCTCTCGGTTCCTCGAAGTCTTGTTATAATCATATCAAGATGTTAAGAGCTGATTAAGCCTACATTCATACCATAACAATAGAGGTGTCTTTTCTTTACTCTTATTCTAGTGGCTTCAAAGTATCAACATCGGGTATTTTCTTAAGCCCACACAAAGGAATCCTGTGGTCTCCACTAACATGCAAACAAACGACCGGTTTTTTTGGATGGTCAATATCTGCCGATCGTTCGCCGCAGCGGGAGAGAGCTCCGCTGCCACCGCTCGATCTCCTTCCTTCAGCCACCTCCACAACGGAGAGCAGATCCGTAGCCCTCTCTCCATCCCACCCCGACCCCCGTGTCATCCCCACTTGGGCAACTCGGGTGGTGCCGCAAGGGGCGTTACCTCCTTCCTTCCCTTTGTCACCACCAGGGGGCATTGCCGGGCTTTAGCCCGGTGGCTGACGGCGGTGGCGGGGTCTTCCTCTCTCTCGCGACATGGGGGTGGTGCGAGGCCCCTTGGCATGAGGAGGCGCGACCATTCGGGTCTTGGCGGCGCGGCGGCCGGCCCTGCTTCGGGCGGCGGCGGCGGCCATGTGGCCTCGGATCGGCGGGGGTGGGGTGGAAGGCCTGGTGGACGGGTCGACTGCATGCGTGGCCTGACCTCCGGTTGGATCTGATCTGGCCCGTGCGGCCTGCTCGCTGTGCGGCAACGGAGATCAGTGGGGGTCTGGTGCACACGATGGTAGATGGAGGATCGTCGAGCACATCCGGGCAAAAAACCTTGCTCTTGGTTAGTTGCAAAGGTCGGCGATGGCGGCACTCTTTTGTCATCCCCTTCTTGAAGGCATCGCCATGAAGAAGCTCCAGACCTCTATCCGCTACCTCCGGGGGAAACCCTAGATCAGTCGATCGAATGACGACGATGCTCTTGTGACGCCCCCCCCCCTTGGGGGCGTCATTCTTGGAGGTGTGCATTGGGTAGAGGGACCAGTGGACAGTTCGGCGGTGGGGCGGCGCATCGACTACATGGAGTCTCGGCGATGTGGCGCTGCATGATGTCGGCGACGGATGCGTGATGATGGACGCGCGTAGGAAGGTGGCATTGTCTAGCGCCGTAGTGGCGTCAACGACAGCCTGGCAAGGTCGATGGAAGACGATAGCGGCGGCCTCTGCAACGTGCGCATGCGATGCCTACTGGGAGTGCGCTGGCCAGGTGTGTGCCCCAGACCAGGCGATTGCGGCTTGGTTGAGGTCTCTGATTTTAGATGTTGGGCTTTGATGTAAGGTCTGGGCAGGCGGCCTCGATAATACGCACCCCTTCAGCAAGTTGATAGGAGTAGCGATAGATGTTGCATGTGGCTTCAGACTTATTGATGTATTACTTTGCAAGGTCTTCATGAATAATTAATAAAATGATTGTATGCATAGCCCTGATGTAGAGTCCGGGAATCATCCTCATTTTCGAAACAAAATCTGGCGATCGGGGGAATGCATCTGGTGCACTAGTCTCTTGTGGTGATATCGATGCATCGAAAATCGTATCACATTTTAAAATATTTCAAAAAATCTGGAAAAAAATCTAGCACATTGGCACAATATCAATGTATGTTGTCACAAAATATCATATCAAAATTCCAAATAGTGCATGAGATATAGAAATGAAAAAATGGCATCAATGTCACAATGGGCCAAATTGAACCCCAACTTATGTTATGTACTATTGAGTGTCAAATTTTTTGTTTTTGTACCTCGAGCAATATTTTCCATTTTTATTTGAAATTTTGCGACAACATGGACCGATGTTGGGTGAATGTGATAATACTTTTTACAGTTTTATTTCAAATATATGAAAATATGATACGGACATACGATAGCACCACAAGCACTAGTGCACCAGATACATCTCCCACCACCCACGCCCCAGCAGCGACCGACTAGTTATTTGATGCGACCTACCACATACCCCCTCCTTCGTGCAAGTGTGCATCATATGGGCCGGCCCAGTCTGGTTTTTTTACCACAGGGGTTGGGAATGTTCTAGAACTTTCACTGAATCCGTTTTTTCTTTGTTTTTTTTCTGGTTTTTCTTTATTATCCTTACTAGCAAAAGAGCCCGTGCGTTGCAACGGGAGAGAAAACATAACACACACTCTTAACTCAATAACCATCACTCAAGACCACAATAGGTCCATCTTCTTTATTTTTGCGAGACATCATATTTGTGTTGCCGCTTATCCTCCTTCTCACCCTCGCCGGCGATGGCCTCGGTGTTCACACGAAACAACAAAAAACATGTGTTGAATATGGTTAATCCTAAGGCGTCTCTCTCTCCCTCTCTCCTCCCCCCCCTCTCTCTCTCTCCCTCTCTCTCGCTCGCTCGCTTTCTCTCACTCTCGCGATGAGAAATCTGTTGTTTTCCCTTGCGACATTTTCCAGAGGTATGCACGTGTAGTTATCGATGTTTTCTTTTCCGTATATGGTTATAGTGGAGTGTTTATTTGCAATCCGGATCGCCACCGATATGAAAAAATGGATCTTGCGCTATAAATTATAAGTTTGCTTCCATAACAATATTTTAAAAATATTTAACAGGTAAAATTAGCATCATATTTAGATTTCACACATTTTTCTAATAAAATTTCATATATAATATGTTAAAATCAAAGTTACGGTTTAAAAGATACAAATAATTTAGAAAATCATTTGGTTTGACTCAAATATATTCCAAAATAATATTTAAAGATACTTAAAAGGTAAAAATAATCTCATATTCATATTCTACATATTTTTCTAATCAAATTTCATATATAACATGTTCAAATCGGAGTTACGGTTTATA
>NC_041387.1:162054076-162055030 GCF_002162155.2 Triticum dicoccoides | reverse complement strand
GGAAAATGTAAAATAACGGTTCGGGTGTGACTTAAATCCGGACGACGGGTTGATTTCAAGAAAAAACAGGGACTTTTGTGTAAAATACGGAAATAACGATTCGTTTTAACTTAGAACAGGACTGCGGGTTGAATTCTCTGAAATAGAGGGACTTTTCTGAAAAATGGCATGACGGACGAAAGAAACCCAATTTGCTTTATTATTATATATAGGTAAAGATTTTTCTACTTTTTCCCCTAAATTTTCTTTTATCTTTTTTCATTTTCCCCTTTTTTATATATTTTGTACGTTTATATTTTTCCTCTTTTATTAAGCTTTTATTTATTTATTTCCTTTTGCAAACATCATTCAAATTCTTCAATAGTTTTTGAAATCATGAACATATTTATAAATCATGATTTATTTCTAGAATTCATGAACAGTTTTTGAAATCATGAACAATTTTCTAATTTGCGAACAACAAATTTCTGGACATTTTTGTAATCATGAATACCTTTCACAAATTCGCAAGCATTTTTTCGAATTTGAATTTTTTGAAGCAGCGAACATTATGTGAATTTTGGGATCACTTTTAAAATTCATGAATATTTTTTAATATTTTTTTGAAATACATGAACATGTTTTCTAATTCATGAACATTTTTTTAATGAAGAATTGTTTTTGGAAAGTATGGAATACTTTTAAAATTTGGGATTTTTCAAACATTTATGAACATTTTTTGGGTTTTTTTAACATTTTTTCCAAATTCATGAATATTATTATAATACATGAATATTTTATGATTTCTCAAACATTTCGTTTGAAACTTTCACTATTTTTGAAATCAGGAACCTTTTAAAATTCCAAATTATTTTAAAGAATAAAACAACAAAATAGAAAAAAAGGAACATAAAAGAAATGAAAACAACAGGAACGTCCCGTCCCGTACAATCTCTGGTCCCAAAAATGCGTGCG
>NC_041387.1:162030926-162053972 GCF_002162155.2 Triticum dicoccoides | reverse complement strand
GGGCATATGTGGTGCAATTGGTGCTACCGGCGCACCCGACTCCTGTTGTATGTTGACAAATGTTCCAAAAAATTCACAAAAAAATGGTGCATTGACAAAACATCAATGTATGTTATCACAAAAATTCAAATCAAAATTCAAAAAAATGCTTGAGTTACAAAGCCTCTACAAACTCATGGCATATATTATATTCCAAAATTAGGGATTTTCCAAGCTACATAAGATAAATTTACCACATGTTCAATAATTGCCATGGTATCTGCAATAAAAAAAGTTGTAAAAAGAGAATTTGCCATGGTATGAACAATATAAATGTCATCAAAACAAAATTCTGTGCATTTGCGATGTAATGGGAAAATGAGCTAAACATGTTCATACTTTGGGACGCGTCTAACCGGCGGCGGGCTGCCCATTAGCCCTCCATGGTGGCCGGCCAAAAAAGGTAAGTTTTTGTCTCCCTGACTCATATTACAAAAAGTAAAAAGGTGTGGACATATGTGAAGAGAATAAATAATTTGTATTTTCAGTTTTTTAAAAAACCATAACTTTCAAACAGCGCGTCGAAATTAAGATCCGCTTTCACTGTTGGAACCCTCGCGACGTGCTCTTCAAAAGTAGATCGCGCATGGGGATGTTTCGACGAACTAGTCTTCTTGCCAACTAAACATCAATGTCTGTGCAACTAGACTATATAGCCGTGCCAACTGAGTATATGTGTGTGCCAATAGTCGTGCCAACTAAACATCACTGTCTGTGCAACTAGATTACATTGCCGCACAACTGAGCATGTTTGTGCCAATAGTCCTGCCAACTAAATATCAATGTGTGTGCAATTAGACTACATTGTCGCGTCAATTGCGCATAAGTGTGTGCAACTAGTGCCCTGACAACTAAACATCAATGTGTATGCAACTAGACTATATTACAAACCAACTAAGCATATGTGTGTGCAACTAGTCTTCCTGCCAACTAAAGATCAATGTGTGCATAACTAGACTACGTTACAAGCCAACTAAACATCAATATGTATGCAACTAGACTACATTACAAGATATGCCAATTCATATGCGACTATGCAGACCAGATTGTGCAAGTCTGTGGCCATGCATGTGCCAACTAAGACTACTATGTGTGCAACTACAACTACTATGGATGCAGCTCCAAAAAACTGGGTTTGAAAAAAATGCACCATGATGTACTAAAGTTGCACAAAACAGTACTGAAGTTGCATAATATAGCATCAAAGTTGGCATCAAAAAATTTTCGTCGAAACATACCGATGCGGGATCTAGTTTTAAAGATCTCGTCGCAAAGAATTCAACAGTGAAGACGAATCTGAATTCCGACGAGCGGTTTGAAAGATATGGCTTTTTAAAATTTTGGAAAACCAAAATAATTGTATGTGAAGCTGTTTCTTTCAAATCGGACTAACGAGTGTAAACATATTAAATACTAATAACGACATGCACTAGCAGACAAAAAAACAACTCATGCATGGCTAGAAAGCTCGGCCGCTCGTTGTCTCCAAATAGTGCGTATGCATTTTTTAGATTTTAGGCATACTTTGTCATGAGTAATATGGAAAAACTACAAAAGCACTTGCCATGCGACCTTCTACGAAATAAAAATACTAAAACATTTCACATGATTAAGCATCACTGCATCCTCACCATCTGCCCTGACTCCATTTTTGCTGCTGATTTTCACATGATTAATAAATTTGCCATGGTAGAAAATTAAGGTGCTAGCGATTTAGGGAGCGTGATTGGCCAAAGTGATAAAGCAGTTAGCACACACTTAGCGCAATGATGTACTATAATGTTCTGTTGTAAGGGATAGTAGGATTCAGAATGGTGATGACAAAAAAATTCTTTCAATTAGCTAAGGTGAGAAGAAACATGTAGCATGGATGGTGGATTAGGGATGCTCACTGGTAGCAGCCGAGGGAGAATGATGGTGCGCATGATGTCATCGAGCCGCACGCGGCCGCGGTGCCCAACGACATCCAGGGAGACAAGCACGGGCATCGTAGCCGTGACCATGTCTCGGGCACCGCCGCGAGGCTTGGAGGGAAGCATCGTGTCCCGTTGGTGCTGTCAAGGGTGGGGAAGCCGTCTTCATAGTCGGGGTCATCCTCGGGTTACGACGTGATGGCGGACCAGATGAGGATGTGGGCGTGCTGGCCTGTAGCTGGTGTTAGAGGTGGCAACGAAGAGGTGGCCCGCGGATGCCGACGAGGCAAGGCGGGCGAGGAGAACGGATGAAAAAATAATCTTATACGACCAGGTCGTACACCTCACTACATGAGACCCATTCCGATTCACAACACGTATTAATACCAATCTCAAAGCACCAGTCCTCGATTACGAGCGAGCCCAGCCTTAATCCTGATTCCCACTCGAAGCTGTCCAGGTTCTGCACGACCTCTGTGGCGGCGACGACGATGGCGGTGGTGTCCGTGCGGCACGACGACGCGTCCTCCTTGCGAGCCGCCCGTCCAGATGCTCCGACATGCGGTGTAGTTAGTCATTGCGAGGAACATCAGGAACTCTTGTCGACGGCGGTCGCGCGGCATGATGGCGCTTCATCCTCGAGCAGACACATCGGTCACGCTGTGTGGGGATTGATCTCTTTAGTACCGTCGATTTTCTGTCCTTGCAGCATATACATCAACGACTGAACAATAAGTTAACATATGGTTGCAGGCTGATAACCTGAATTCATTACTAGTATGTGATAAAATTGTTCCAAAGAGGAACGTGCTTTCAATTTTTGGGAGTTTCAACTTTCCAACACATCATTTGAACAATAAACCACTGAAGATATTAGCAAATGAACAATGCCATTTAGAGCTCTAAGCAAACAAACACTACTAGGGAAAAGCCTAGCAGCAGCGCGGGTTTTAGTCCTATCAGTAGCGCGGGACGATGCGGTACTGATAAGACGCTACAGCTAACGTATAGCAGTAGCGCCTGTCGTCCCACGCTACTGCTATACATGGATAGATGTAGCGTGCTTCAGAGAAGAGCGCTGCTGATATTATTTGCAACGCTTTTTACAGGGAAGCGCTACTGGTAAGGCGGCGCTACTGCTAACTTTTTTCCCTCACTACTACTAGTCTTATTAGTTTTTTTCTGCATATTTGTTTTGTATTTGAATAGGCTTTATACAATAATCTTTAGCATATCATACACATACAAATGTAATTATAGCATATACATACAACTAGTCTCATCAAATAATGTCATCATCATAATCATCATCCAACACAAAGTGGTCTCTCGTCATCATCTCGAAAATAGCGATACAAGTCTGTATTACTTGCAAATACATCGTCATCCATCTAAACAATGATATATGCAAGAAGAGCTATCACTTTGAGTGAGAGCGGAACTATGCAGTACATGAGTTCGTATCCCTCTCTCGCATTAGCGTGAACCTAAACTAACTACTGCCTGTCGCTCGGAAACCGGAAACCGGTACACCTGGGCCTGACACTCCGGCCACTCATCGTATATATACTCCTGGCGTAGCACTTCTTCGCCATCGATGATCTATGCACCTGCATCGTCACATGAGTCGATGATATGCAACATATATAGTTGAGCAACAGAAATAGACATACTTGGCAAAAATAGAAACAACATATCATAAGCATAAATAACAAAGTTCATCGTACCCAAAATGCCCTAACTAGAGTGATCTTTGCTAGTCGAGGAGGAGGACGGTTTAATTACATCACAAATAAAGTTTCGCCATGCATAACTCAAAGTTTTGCCATACAGAAAGTATGGACTAAACGGACACATTGTCATATATCGACAATCACTCCAACATGTCGTGCCATCCATCTGTGTCAGGGAGATAGTCCCCGAGCTCAGTGAAAGGCTTCATGTCGAGACGCTGAGAGGCTACCCATGTTCGGACGTCTTCCCGCGACATTTGTCCTTCTCTGTAGAACATCCCTGTTTTTCCGACGACCTCCTTCATGATGATTTGGGCAAGTTCGCGCTGGATGTTATAGAACTCAGCTCGAAGTCGATGATCCTCGATATCTCCTACATCCTTTGCCCATTGCAGAATATGGGCATCGCCGGATCTAGGTGACATGCGAAGGTTCTGGTGATCCCGTCTGTACTCCAGCATGTGGTGTAGGACATATAATCCATCATTAAGAGAATCGCTCGGTTGCTGGATGCAGCAGAAGTCGGTCTTATGGCTGAAGGCGAGCCTGCCGCCCCTTCTCTTCTTGTCCTTGATCTCTCCACCCCGTGCTTGGTAGTAAAACATAGCATTGTCGAGAACATCCTTGATGTGGGTGTAATCCTTTTTGTGAATGTTCTTCGATGAATGTTCTTCGATGATCCTTGCTTTCACCCTTGTTTTCCAAGCGGCCAACACGTCGCTAAATTTGGTCATGGCGTGTTTGTTTATCTTCTTCATTACCGGGTCCTTATCTGGATCTTCATAATCCTTTTCATTCCGGCCCGGGAACAAGAATATCTGGTGAAACTTCTTTAGGAGGGAGGGCCTCATATTATCTATCTTCTGTAGTTTCTCATCGTTGATGGTGGCGGTTGTCCGTATGATGCAGCCTATTTGATTGTCTTAGCACGAGCGCGCTTCCTCGGGCGCCTTTGGCTCAAAATTGCCGTCGTCCACCTCCGTGACCACCAGTCTAGTAGTCCTGAGTTTGTTAGGAAGTCGTTGCCTCTTTGCTTTCGGGTCTACACCGGCTCCGCTCCCCGAGGCAGCGCCGGTCTCAGTCTCAGCGTCGGTCTCGATGCCGGTCTGAGTCTCAGCGCCGGTCTCAGTCTCAGCACCGGTCTGCATGTCGGTCTCAGTCCCCGATGCCACCGGCGAGCCCAGCAACAACATTGGTTGATCGTCGGCAAGGCTCAAAAATTTGTCTGCCGCTCGGTAGACGTCGTCGCAATCACCAGAACCCTGTCCTTCCTCGTTGCTAACCATGTTTCCTATGATTAAATCTAGTCAATTAATTCTAGACCTAATAAAATGAATAATGACATAAAAAGACCTATTGTTTTGCAGGAACGTTGACTCCTTCCTGGTGCGGCAAATCCCGGGCACTCGATATGTCCTACTTTGTAGCATAAGTCATGCCGAAATTCACGGAAAATTTCGGCATGACCTTTGCTAAAAAGTGGACAAATTGAGAAGCTGAAATTTGCCGAAACGGAAACGAATCAACATTCCGGAAAAACATAGGCCACTCAGCTTCATTCCCTGAAAATAGTTCAAATATCCCTCTTTGACACCGCAACACATGTTCAAATATACACGAGCAACCACATGTCCAAATTTCACAAGCTAATTCAAAAACAAAGTGTAGAAGAAAAGTCATTTAACTACTAATAGAACAAAATTCAGTTAACTTTAGTGCTCTATAATGATGAAAGGGAAAAAATCTGTTAACTACTAATTTCATTCATTTAGGTTATTCATTTAACTTCACCTAATTAACCTACTATACCACTACTACTAGCAGCACTACTAACCTAATTAACCTAGCAAAACTCTACTGCCCTAACTGAAAAACATCTAATTAACATCTACTAGTACCACTATTGCCCTAACCTAATTAACATCTACTAGTATCACTATATACTACAAGCAGCATCTACCCTAATTAAACCCTACTACCCTAACTAACTTTTGCTGTAAACCAAATTTTTTGCTCTAAACTAATTTTTGCTCTAACATCTAGTACTTAACATCCTTTGCTCTAAACTAAATTTTTTGCTATAAACTAACTTTTGCTCTACTAATTTTTGCTCTAAAATACAGAGAGAGAGGAGTGGGGCGGAGGGGGGACTTACAGAGAGGGGAGAGACGGTGGTGGGGAGGTGCTCGGCGACGGAGGCAGGGGCGGAGAGGGCGGGCTTGGGCATGGGCAACGGCGGTCCTGGGCGGGCTCGGGTGGCGGTGAGGTGGAGGGCGGCGATAGTGAGGTCGAGGGCGGCCTCGGGCGGCGGCGGTGGGGCTAAGGGCGGCCTCGGGCGACGGCGGTGAGGATGACAGCGGCCTTTAAGGAGACGGTGAGGTTGTGTGCGTCCACGCCGGCAGGAGACGGCGGCGAAGTGGGGCGACGGCGAATTGGGGAGACGGCGGCGAGGGCGAGGGATTTGGGGAAGAAGTGATGGTCGGGGGGAGGGAAACCGCTGTTTAAGTGAAACGTAACGGTAGCGCGTTCCTAAAAACGCGCTATAGCTAAGTTAGCTACAGCGCGTTTCCTGAAACGCGCTACTGCTATTTCTTTCTCCTTTTTTCCCTTTTTCATTTATTTTTCTTTACATTTTTTCCTTTCTCATTTTTCTATTTCTTTCATTTTCATTTACTTTTCTACTTGTTTTTCATTTCATTTTCTTTTCGTAAGCAGTAGCGCCTTACACATAAATGCGTTGCTACAACAAAATTAGCGGCAGCGCTGTTTCTAAAAGAGCGCCACTACTATGTGTAGCCAATCGGCTTAGTGGTGGGAATATTTGTAGTAGCGCTTTTACAACAGGATGCGC
The DNA here is from genome assembly GCF_002162155.2 of Triticum dicoccoides. Classification (NCBI taxonomy): domain Eukaryota; kingdom Viridiplantae; phylum Streptophyta; class Magnoliopsida; order Poales; family Poaceae; genus Triticum; species Triticum dicoccoides. The sequence continues at coordinate 162,047,436 of NC_041387.1, read as the reverse complement.
TACTGCTATATATGTATCTGCAGCGCGGTTATTTCGCGCGTGCTACTGCTGTCTAGCAGTAGCGCCCTTTTTTAACATGCGCTACTGCTAAAGTTCTGTGTATAGGCTTTTCCCTAGTAGTGAAAACGTCCAATTGATAAAAGATCAAAATGGCGGGGCCGATGGAAGCCGCCCACGCTCACGCTCCCGCTCCTGCTCCCTCATTGTCCTCCTCGCCAACCGCCCCGTCGGCCTCCGGTCAAGCCCCAGCCACCAAACACGCCGTCGTCCCAGCGCCTGACCTAACTCTTGCCACCAACCCCCTACACGAGCTCCTCCCATCAGTAGCTCCACCACCTTCGCCATTCTTCGACCCACCTTATGTCAAGGCCAGGCAGGTGGCACTCCGCAACTTCCTGGGCTGCGGCAATGCCATGGGTCTGGAGTTTGAAGATGATTGCTGCTACTACCTCCGCCTCGACATCACCACCCCGGCCCTCCACCTCGCCTCCCCGCTCTACATCACCTTTGGCCACTCCAACCGCCACCTCAACGCCATAGTTGTCGCCGCTTTGCTCCAGGCCGTCCTGGGTGGCTCGGCTGCTCACTTCTTCGTCGCCCAATGCTCTCCCTTGGTCTTCCGTTTCCATGTCGCTTCTGCACGTGTTGCAGAGATCATTCTCGCTCAAACCACTCTCCGTTTCCGCAACTACTCCTTCTCCTTCGCTCGAACCCTGCCCCCGCTTCCACCTCCATCTCGCTATGCTGCTACATGCATGACGATTGCACAGCTGCTCCAAATCCCCGACGACCTGGGCGTCCACTTCGAAAAGGTCGCCTGGGCACAATGTCGATCGCCTGTTTCCATACATCCACAAAACCAACAGCACGGATGCCACATGTACGCGCGCGTCATCCAGTTCCCTTTCGCTCTTGATGCCTCCACGATAAGCCTCATCCTCGCCGGCCTCTTTGGCGGTGTTCACCACCTCTTCAACGTAACGGATGACGGAGACTCGTGATTCTCCTTCACCGTTGCTTCGCCTGACGTTGCATCGCTCATCGCCTCCATGGGTGACTTCTGCAAGCTGGGCATGATGATCCGCTTCCCATGGCCCCTGTCTATGGGGGGTGCCTGCTGCTTGCCTTCTGGGGTTGCATTGTCATCGTCCGCTGGTGTCGCGTCCCCCTCGCCATCGGCGGCTGATCCTGCTCTACTGCCACCTGCATCTACAACTCTTGATCTACCCAAGGAGCATCGTCAATGGCCTGGTATTAGCTTTTTCTATCGTATGCTTAATGTTAATCGCTTTACCGAGCTTACACCACCCATGCATTACACTCAACACACGCACCTGTTTTGGATTACTTTCTTGCCTATTACTATTAGGCCTAATGAACTGTTAGTTGAGTCTTCCCTAAACCACTGTTTTTTGGTCAAACACGATTTTCTGGTAGTCAAAGTTCATGAGCACATTTTTAAGTCTGGCATCTTCTCCCACTCAATCAAAATTCAAATTCTCAAACATGGGCCCGTTGATTCTGAAGGATTTTGACTCTTTCTCTTTGACCAGCTTGAACCGGCCGTCGCTCACTGCAGTCGTTTCCTTCATCATTACACCAAGTTTACATATCCTTCTCTGCCCACTCGATCGGACTCCATCCTTGGCCCTTTCGCTCACCAGCTATTGCGGGTCCATGCGCCTCAGCAGTCCCCCGCGGTCGCACGCTCGCCGCACGTCCGCCCTACCCCGCATGCGCCTGGGGCCCGCACCATGCATGATGATGGCTGTGCGGCGCCTGCAGACACACCATATCTTGCAAAAGATCCGTACGCTGTGCCAGATTCGCCGCATGCGGGCGGAGTCAACGCGCCCCCAGGAACCCCTCCCTGTCTCTCTGTCCGTGCCATTTTTGGACGGCCCACTTGTCCGCCCCGCGTCTAATCCGGACCCCGCTGCGCCGCCTCTGTCTTCCCACGCGCGGCCCCGACGACCACATCAACGGTGAATCTTGTATCGGGAACTGACGAGGCAGAGAGATCACGCGCTCGTCCGTCGCTGCAGCTTCGCCCCGCTGCCTCTGATCTACATCTAGGCCTCATCATCATGCCTAATCTCCCTCTACAGGCTACGGTGGCCGCTCGGTCACCATGCCACAACACATCGCCCCATTGCCCTCTGACACACGCAACAGACCCTGCCGCTCTGACGGCGCCTTGCTACCCTCGCAATCCAATAGCAAAACGACGCCCTCGTACAAAGATGCTCTCCTCTTCTCCCCCCCGCTCACAGCCATCCACTCCCTCCCCCCCCACCTATATAACACCTCAACGCCTTCTTCCCCCTCACATGCGCTCTCGCACTTCTCCGCCCACCAAAAGAAAGCGGCGCTGCTTCCGGTGCCTTGCTGTAGATCATTGTGCGGAGACTTGCCGCGCCGCGCTCGCTACTGGCGGTGCAGCCATGATACGTCTCCAACGTATCTATAATTTTTGATTGCTCCATGCTACTTTATCTACTGTTTTAGGCAATATTGGGCTTTATTATCCACTTTTATATTATTTTTGGGACTAACCTATTAACCGGAGGCCCAGCCCAGATTTGCTGTTTTATGCCTATTTCAGTGTTTCGAGGAAAAGGAATATCAGACGGAGCCAAAACGGAATGAAATCAATTGGAGAAGTTAATTTTGGAAGGAAACCAACCTGATGGGCTTGGAGTGCACGCCAGGGGAGTCCTGGGCTGCCCACGAGGGTGGAGGGCGCCCCCCTGGGCGCGCCCCCTACCTCGTGAGCAGCTCGGAGGTCCATCGATGTACCCCCTGCACCCATATATACCTACGTACCCTAAAACTTCCAGAAAAGAAGATAGATCGGGAGTTCCGCCGCCGCAAGCCTCTGTAGCCACCAAAAACCAATCGGGACCCTGTTCCGGCACCCTGCCGGAGGGGGATCCCATCACCGGAGGCCATCTTCATCATCCCGGCGCTATCCATGACGAGGAGGGAGTAGTTCACCCTCGGGGTTGAGGGTATGTACCAGTAGCTATGTGTTTGATCTCTCTCTCTCATGTTCTCTCTCATGTTCTTCTATGGCACGATCTTGATGTATCCCGAGCTTTGCTATTGTAGTTGGATCTTATGATGTTTCTCCCCCTCTACTCTCTTGTGATGAATAGAGTTTCCCCTTTGAAGTTATCTTATCGGATTGAGTCTTTTATGAACACTTTATGTATGTCTTGCATGGGATAACCGTGGTGACAATGGGTTATTCTATTGATCCACTTGATGTATGTTTTGGTGATCAACTTGCCGGTTTCTTGACATTTGGGAACCTATGCATAGGGGTTGGCACACGTTCTTGACTCTCCGGTAGTAGCTTTGGGGCACTCTTTGAAGTACTTTTATGTTGGTTGGATGAATCTGAGATTATGTGATGCATATCGTATAATCATGCCCACGGATACTTGAGGTGACAATGGAGTATCTAGGTGACATTAGGGTTTTGGTTGATTTGTATCTTAAGGTGTTATTCTAGTACGAACTCTTTCATAGATCGATCCGAAAGAATAGCTTTGTGGTGGTTTCATACCCGACCATAATCTCTATGTTTGTTCTCCGCTATTAGTGGCTTTGGAGTGACTCTTTGTTGCATGTTGAGGGCTTGTCATATGTTCTATCTATGTTATTATTGTTGAGAGAACTTACACTAGTGAAAGTATGAACCCTAGGCCTTATTTCCTACCATTGCAATACCGTTTACGCTCACTTTTATCGCTTGCTACCTTGCTGTTTTTATTATTTCAGATTACAAAAACCTTTATCTACTATCTATTTTGCACTTATATCTTCATCTCTTCGCCGAACTAGTGCACCTATACAATTTACCATTGTATTGGGTGTGTTGGGGACACAAGAGACTCTTTGTTATTTGGTTGCAGGGTTGTTTGAGAGAGACCATCTTCATCCTACGCCTCCTATGGATTGATAAACCTTAGGTCATCCACTTGAGGGAAATTTGCTACTGTCCTACAAACCTGTGCACTTGCAGGCCCAACAACGTCTACAAGAAGAAGGTTGTGTAGTAGACATCAACCTCTTTTCTGGCATCGTTGCCGGGGAGGCTAGGTAAGTGAAGGTATATCTTTAGATCTTGCAATCGAATCTTTTTGTTTCTTGTTTTAGCACTTGTTTAGTTTATAAAAGAAAACTACAAAATAATGGAGTTGAGTTTGTCTCATACGCTTCACCTTTTTAATATCTTTAGTGAGTATGATGGAAAGGATAATTGTGCTCAAGTGCTAGAAGAAGAAATCTCTAAATTGTTTGGCACTAAATATTTGAATGATGAGCATGATTGCAATGTTGTTAGTACAGATTCTTTGAATATCCATGATGCTAATGATGATTGCACTAGTTATGATGAAAATGTCTCCTATAAACATGTCAATTTTTGTGGAGTGCATTGGGTTTGTAAGTACACACCAAATAGGGAAGATAGATATTGCAAGAAGCATAAGTACTTCGAAACCAAATTGTTGCAAGAAGAGCTAGATGCGTGTGCTGAAAATTTAAACTTCTTAGCCATACTTGTGAACTTTGCAATGAACGTGATCATTTTAGTACCCAATGCAAATTGTTTCATGATCGTATCGTGTCCAAAAATTGTGATGACTTGATTTCCCTTGCACATCATAATGAACTTAGTTTGCTCTTGGGTTATGAAGAAATTAAACGTATAACTAAGATTATTCTAGAATTTGCCCTTGATAGAATTCTTCATTTTGATCTAGAGAATATTTATATGTTTTGTGTGGAGAATTGTATTGAAAATCCTTATATTGCCAATTACATAAGGAAAAGAAAGCAAATGAAAGATGATGAGAATAATAATGAAAGGGAAGAGGCTTCCCAATCTCCTCCTATTATTTCTTATGATGAATCAGGTAACAAGGAGGAGCTTTCTATTCAATCAATCTCATCAATAAGGAGCTCAAAGAGGAAGGTTGAACCTACACATAATGTGAAGAAGAAAAAGAAAAGAAGGAGCAACAAAGGTAAAAAGGTATCCCTACCAAAATATGTTGCTCCTACTACTACTTGTGATGATTATAATTGCTATACTATTTGTGCTATCCATATTAATGATGAGAGTGATTATGCTTATGATATGAAAGGGCCCAAGCTTGGGGAAGCTATGTTTGATGAGGATGAAATATTTGAGAATATATTTGCTGGAATTAATGTTTGTCCCAAGCTTGGGGATGCTACGTTTAGTGAAGATGATATTTTTAGCATCCCAAGTTTTGATATGCAAAGTTGTTGTGATGAAAGCATGCCTCCTATTTATGATGATTATTGTGATGATACATATGCTATAAAGAAGAAGTTTGCTTATATGGAGAGTAGTAAATTTTCTATGCTTGTAGATCATGAAAAGAATGCTTTAGGTGCTGGTTATATTGTTGAATTCATTCATGATGCTACTGAAAATTATTATAAGAGAGGAACATATGCTTGTAGGAATTGCAATAATGTCCAGTTTCTTCTCTATGTGCTTAAAGTTTTAAAGTTATGCTTGTTTTACCTTCCTATGATTTTTGATTATTGTTCCCCTAAGTTGTTTGCTCACAAAATCCCTATGCATAGGAAGTGTGTTAGACTTAAATGTGCTAGTCATATGCTTCATGATGCTCCCGTTATGTTTCAATTCTTATCTTTTATATGAGCATCATTGTCATCATCATGCCTAGCTAAAAAGCATTAAAGAAAAGCGCTTGTTGGGAGACAACCCAATATTTATCCTTACTGTTTTTGTGTGTCCACATAATTATGATACTGTAGTAATCATGTTTTATAGCTTTTGTTTCAATAAAGTGCCAAGTAGAACCTTTGAGAAGACTTGGGTGAAGTCTTTGTGATCTTGCTGTGAAAAACAGAAACTTTAGCGCTCACGAAATAAGCTTCCATTTTTTACTGGAGAGTTCTTTTAGGTTGATTCTTTTTGCAGATGATTAATAGACAAATTTCTCAGGTCCAGCAATTTATTTCATAATTTTTGGGGTTCCAGAAGTATACGTTTTATACATATTACTACAGACTGTTCTGGTTTTGACAGATTCTGTTTTCTATGTGTTGTTTGCTTATTTTGATGCATCTATGGCTAGTATTAAGTGGTATGAACCATAGAGAAGTTAGAATACAGTAGATATTACACCAATATGAATTTAGAATGAGTTCATTACAGTACCTAAGTGGTGGTTTTATTTTCTTATACTAACGGAGCTTACGAGTTTTGTTTTGAGTTTTGTGTGGTTGAAGTTTTCAAGTTTTGGGTAAGGATTCGATGGACTATGGAATAAGGAGTGGCAAGAGCCTAAGCTTGGGGATGCCCAAGGCACCCCAAGGTAATATTGAAGGACAACCAAGCAACTAAGCTTGGGGATGCCCCGGAAGGCATCCCCTCTTTCGTCTTCGTTCATCGGTAACTTTACTTGGAGCTATATTTTTATTCGTCACATGATATGTGTTTTGCTTGGAGAGTCATTTTCTTTTGTTAGTGTTTCCTTTATGTTAGTTAGAATAATGTTTTGCCTCTTTAGTTTCAACAAAAAAGTCAATGATAGCCTTTGCCATGCTTATTTCGCTAGTTTGCATGTTGCTGTTTGAAAACAGAAAGTTTACCGCTGTTGCAAAAATTTCCTAGAAAATTCAGAGCATGGTATAATGTTGAATCTTTTTGCATATTGAGATCTGATAAATTTATTACAGTGGAATTTTTATTTCATAATTTTTGGGGTCAGGGAAGTATTGATACTCTTGCATTCTTTACAGACTGTACTGTTTTGACAGATTGCTGTTATGGTTACATTGTTTGCATATGTTTGCTTATTTAATGATTCTATTTAAGGATAGGAGTATAAATATACAGAGGCATTTAGTATGCAATGTTGAATAATAATTTAAGTGATTTGTTACAGTAGAATATGATAAGGTTTTGCATTGGTTTATACTAACCTATCTCACGAGTTCTTGTTAAGTTTGTCGTGAATGAAGCTTTTGATAAAAAGAAGAGAAACCATGATATGAGAGGAATTAAGGAGACAAAAAAGTTCAAGCTTGGGGATGCCCAAGGCACCCCAAGATAATATTTCAAGAAGTCTCAAGCATCTAAGCTTGGGGATGCCCCGGTAGGCATCCCACCTTTTTTCTTCAACAATTATCGGTTAGTATCGGTTGAGTCTAAGTTTTTGCTTCTTCACATGAGTTGTGCTATCCTTGCACTGTAGTTTTCTTTAGCTTTGCTTGCTGTTGGAATGAAGTATCAAGATCTGAATTTTTTTTATTGAGAGAGAGCCATACATGAATTGGAATTTGCTAGAATACTCTATGTGCTTCACTTATATCTTTTGAGCTTGATAGTTTTGCTCATAGTGCTTCCCTTGTATCTTTTGAGCGTGATAATTTTTGCTCTAGTACTTCACTTAGATATTTTAGAGCACGATGGTGGATTTGTTTTAAAGAAACTATTTGATCTCTCATGCTTCACTTAGATTATTTTGAGAGTCTTTAATAGCATGTTAATTTGCTTAATGTTAATATACTTGGTGTTCAAGATATGTGAAACTTTCTTTTGAGTGAATTGAATACTAAGATAAGTTTAATGCTTGATAATTGTTTTGAGATATGGAGGTGATAATATCATAGTCGTGCTAGTTGGGTGATTATGAATTTGAGAAATACTTGTGTTAAAGTTTGCAAATCCCGTAGCATGCACGTATGGTTAAAGTTATGTAACAAATTTGAAACATGAAGTGTACCTGGTTTGTGCATCCTTATGAGTGGCGGTCAGGGACGAGCGATGGTCTTTTCCTACCAATCTATCCCCCTAGGAGCATGCGCGTAGTACTTGAATTTTTGATGACTTCTAATTTTTTGCAATAAGTATATGAGTTCTTTTGACTAATGTTGAGTCCATGGATTATACGCACTCTCACCTTTCCGCCATTGCTAGCCTCTTCGGTACCATGCATTGCCCTTTCTCACCTTGAGAGTTGGTGCAAACTTCGCCGGTGCATCCAAACCCCGTGATACGATACGCTCTATCACACATAAACCTCCTTATATCTTCCTCAAAACAGCCACCATATCTACCTATTATGGCATTTCCATAGCCATTCCGAGATATATTGCCATGCAACTTCCACCATCATCATCATGACATGCATTACTTTTGTCATATTGCCATTGCATGATCTTGTAGTTGACATCGTATTTATGGCAAAGCCACCATGCATTATTTTTATACATGTCACTCTTGATTCATTGCACCATCCCGGTACACCGCCGGAGGCATTCATATAGAGTCATATCTTGTTCAAAGTTTCAAGTTGTAATCCTTGTGTTGTAATTTATAGAAGTGTCATGATCATCATTATTAGAGCATTGCCCAAAAAAAAGAGAAAGGCCAAAAAGAAAAAAAGAAAGGCCCAAAAATATATATAAAAAGGGCAATACTACTATCTCTTTTTCCACACTTGTGCTTCAAAGTAGCACCTTGTTCTTCATGTAGTGAGTCTCATATATTGTGCTTCAAAGTAGCACCTTGTTTTTCATGTAGTGAGTCTCGTGTGTTATCACTTTCATATACTAGTGGGAATTTTTCATTATAGAACTTGGCTTGTATATTCCTACGATGGGCTTCCTCAAAATGCCCTAGGTCTTCGTGAGCAAGCAAGTTGGATGCACACCCACTAGTTTTCTTTTGTTGAGCATTCATAGCTCTAGTGCATCCGTTGCATGGCAATCCCTACTCCTCATGTTGACATCAATTGATGGGCATCTCCATAGCCCGTTGATTAGCCTCGTCAACGTGAGACTTTCTCCTTTTTTTGTCTTCTCCACACAATCCCCATCATCATATTCTATTCCACCCATAGTGCTATATCCATGGATCACGCTCATGTATTGCGTGAAGGTTGAAAAAGTTTGAGATTATTTAAGTATGAAACAATTGCTTGGCTTGTCATCGGGGGTATAGAAGTTAGGAACATCTTTGTATGACAAAAATGAAGCATAGCCTAACTATATGATTTTGTAGAGATGAACTTTCTTTTGCCATGTTATTTTGAGAAGACATGATTGCTTTGATTAGTATGCTTGAAGTATTATTATTTTTGTGTCAATATGAACTTTTGTCTTGAATTTTTCGGATCTGAATATTCATGTCACAATTAAGAAGATTTACATTGAAATTATGCCAAAGTATCACTCCCCATCAAAAATTCTTTTTTATCATTTACCTACTCGAGGACGAGCAGGAATTAAGCTTGGGGATGCTTGATACGTCTCCAACGTATCTATAATTTTTGATTGCTCCATGCTACTTTATCTACTGTTTTAGGCAATATTGGGCTTTATTATCCACTTTTATATTATTTTTGGGACTAACCTATTAACCGGAGGCCCAGCCCAGATTTGCTGTTTTATGCCTATTTCAGTGTTTCGAGGAAAAGGAATATCAGACGGAGTCAAAACGGAACGAAATCAACTGGAGAAGTTAATTTTGGAAGGAAACCAACCTGATGGGCTTGGAGTGCACGCCAGGGGAGTCCTGGGCTGCCCACGAGGGTGGAGGGCGCCCCCCTGGGCGCGCCCCCTACCTCGTGAGCAGCCCGAAGGTCCACCGACGTACCCCCTGCACCCATATATGAACCCTAGGCCTTGTTTCCTATCATTGCAATACCGTTTACGCTCACTTTTATCGCTTGCTACCTTGCTGTTTTTATCATTTCAGATTACAAAAACCTTTATCTACTATCTATTTTGCACTTGTATCTTCATCTCTTCGCCGAACTAGTGCACCTATATAATTTACCATTGTATTGGGTGTGTTGGGGACACAAGAGACTCTTTGTTATTTGGTTGCAGGGTTGTTTGAGAGAGACCATCTTCATCCTACGCCTCCTACGGATTGATACACCTTAGGTCATCCACTTGAGGGAAATTTGCTACTGTCCTACAAACCTGTGCACTTGCAGGTCCAACAACGTCTACAAGAAGAAGGTTGTGTAGTAGACATCAGGCCACTGTAGCCGTGACTGCAGGTATAAGAGGATATGGCCTTTCTTCCAGCCTCTTCTCGACTCTTTCTCCTCCCAACCTAACCCAGCGTTTTGCACCCGCAGCATGGACTTCGCTGGCTCATCTTCGACGGCAGCCCGCGTCGCACGCACGCTCATGATCGGCCACGTCCCCATCATCCTCTCCGAACCTTTCACCGCGCTCTGCATCCCCTCCCCCTTCGTCCTCAATGGCATTCCCGTCGATGCCAATGGGGCTCCCCTCCCCCTCGCCGCCACGTACCTCTGTGCCTCCACCCACACCCACCTCCCCCTCCCCAGAAACCCAGCACACGCACATGCCCCCGTTCGACACCCAGGAGCTGCGGCAACGTCTCTCCGACGTCCTCCTCACCTCCCAATACACTCAATCCCCATCTCACGTCTCTGAAACCGACTCCGATGAGGAGCCGCCACGACCGTTCCATGAGGCTGGGCTGTTTCCGCCCTACGGGGATATGCCCTTAGTCGCCGCTCCACCATGCCTAGTTCACTGCCCGCACCGCTTTGCCTTCGTGCACCTTCGGAACCCAGACCCCAACCCCACCCCCTCATCCGCAGAGCCATCCAGCACACATGCGGCAACCCCGCCTTTATCACGGGCAGATCATGGCGGGGGATTGCCTGCTTCACCTTCCACACTCCTGCCGCACGCAATGATGTCATTAGGCACAACCCAATAGAGTTCGAGGGGAATGTTGTCACTATTGAGCCGGTCGAGCACGTCGACCGCTCCATCGCCATGTTCACTGACCTTGCTGAGGTCGAGGCCTCCGAGTTTCCGCATGAGCTCTGGCACAATGACGGCATATGCTTCGCCCTGACCTTCCTGGGTGACGTTTGTGCCGTTGACGACTTCTGCCTCCATGGCATTGATTACACATCAGTTCGCACACTTGTGCTCCTCCAATCAGGCAAACCAGCTCCTCCTGGCATTGTCATACAGCTTCCACCCATCAATGAGATCAAAATAGCAAAAGTTGTAGAGGTTTCACGCTGGCACCATGGTGATGGGGCCAATCCCTTCGGTGGTGACTCATCTGATGGTGATTCAGCGCCACTCTCTCAGCGTGCATCTCCATGTCCGCCCTCCCCTGCTCACCTCGCCCTTGTTGTTTCTGCGGTACGTGCGGGGTGGCGCGCCGACCCCACCTACGGCGGCTCTAGGACGGTCGCCCCCCGTGCACCTGTCGCATCTCATGGCTCTGTCTCAGACCAATCCACACTGGCCTCTCCTTTCCCTCCTCCTGGAATAGTGCGTCAGCCACTCATCATCTCTGACGATGATTCTGCTGCCTCCGATGACATGAATGCACCACTCCTGCATGGCGTGCCCTCGGACTCACTGGACGCGGTGCATGCACCCCCTCCCGTGGACCATACCCCACCTGTCATCCACCCGGCTGCCCAGGTGGGCTCTGTGGTGCCACCTAACCCATGCCTTGGGTCGCCTGCCGCCCCTCTGATTGCGGGCCCACTGATGTCGTCTAGCGCGTCCGCATTCGCCGTGTTTATTCCACCTGCAGATGCACATGTTGTTCCCACCACCCTCACATTCTCTGCTGGCGAGTCTTCATGTGCTGATGGTAACCCCGCTCCCCAGCCCGCCCTTAATCAACCTAATTCTATGCCCTCTGCCTCTCTGCCACTGACTGTGATCGCTGTCGATGCAGCTCTCCCTCTGCAGGATCTGGACACTCACGAGTGCACCATTCGCAAGGAGCGCCGTAAGACGGCACGCGACCAGACCGTCTCCAGAGACAAGCTACGGCGGAGCGCACGACTGGCTGGCAAGGAGGCCAAGTACTCCCCCATGCTCGCCAAAGCCGTCAAGGCCAAGGTGGCCTGCCTCTTTGCTGCGGACGTCGGCACGGCCATTGACCACGCTATTCAGGAGGCATGCCTCCATGAGTCTGATGCCCCTCCTGCCTCCGCCGAAGATCTTGCAGCCATGCGCTGCTCTACAGTGTCGACGACGGCCAGGTGGATGCCATCCTTGGGTCCGAGGATTCTACCTCTGGTGATGACGAAGCCCCATGATCTGCACTCCTAGTGTTATTGGCCCGGTGGCATGTTCTCATCCGTTTCCGCCACCCTTAGTTTTACCGCATGTCGCTTCCGTTACCCTATACTTTTGGTTGTCGAGACCTCTATCATTTGTACCACTGCTACTCTTGTCTCCGCCTGTAGCTTTTGTGCATGTACGCCTGTTATACCCCGCTTCTGCTCGTTGGTGCTGTAGCAAACTCTATGAGTAATGATGCCTTCTTAATTTGCTCCTGGAACGTACGTGGTCTTGGCGATAACGATAAATGCTCCGACGTTCTCTCCGAACTGGTGACGACTAAGCCGCATATAACCCTCTTGCAAGAATCAAAACTCGAAACTCTCCCTGATTCTAAATTAAAATCCTTTCTGCCACGAACACTTGATCAAGCTTTCTCGCTGCCAGCGGTCGGTTCCGCGGGTGGTACTATCTCTGCCATCAACTCTGCCTTTTTCCAAGTCGTTTCTTACTCACATCTAACCTTCTCCTCTACCCTACTCCTACAATCAACTGTGTGTGCCCAACACATTGCCATCACCAACATCTACGCTCCATCATCACGTTCACTCAAGCAAGCCTTTTTAAACGAGCTCTCATCCATCTCACAGCCCGATGACACCCCCTGGATTATCGCTGGTGACTTCAATCTCATCCGCTTCCCCTCTGACAAAAACAACCATGCGTTCCACCACGCCGAAGCCAATGCCTTTAACCAAACCTTAGATGATCTAGCTCTCATCGAACTACCCCTACTTGATCGCAGGTTTACCTGGTCGAACAATCGAGCCACCCCCACCGTAGAACGGCTAGATCGTGTTTTCTTTAACCTTGCTTGGGCGGACGCCTTCCCTAACACCTCACTGTCCTCTCGCACACGCTTCACGTCCGATCACGTCCCACTCCTCATCCACGTCACCACCACCATCCCACGCTCTAACTTTTTAAAATTTGGGCCTGGCTGGGCCAGCTTCCGGCCCTGCAGCGACATCATCAGCCAAATTTGGGCCTCACAGCCCTCCTCGCCATCCAGCAGCCGCTTCCCTCGTCGCCGCGCTCAAAAAATCTCGTTCCCGCCTCAAAATATGGGCACGTTCACGCATACCCACCCCCTCCGCGAAGCTTGCTGTCATGCTGCCATCACCGCCTTAGACCTCGTGGAGGAAAACAGACCTCTATCTACACCAGAATCTCTCACGCGCAAAATCATTGTCTCCATTCTCAAATGCACCATTCAAGAGAAAATGTCGTACTGGCATTGGCGTACTAAGGTATCGCGCGCCATAAACGATGGTGAGAACTCTAAGTTTTTCCACATGTCTGCCTCTCAACGTCTCCGGAAAAACAAAATCTTCACACTTACTCGGGATGGCTCCGAATTTTCTGCTCACCAGCAAAAAGATGAGATCCTACGTGATTTCTTCGTCTTGCTAATTGGCACTCCAGCTCCGACAGATTGGGCTTTTGACCTAAATTCTGTTTACCCACATCCAGTGCCCGGACTCCACGTCTTAGATGAGCCCTTCTCCGAAGAGGAAATCAAGCACGCTTTTTTCACTATGAACCCCCAAGCCAGCCCTGGACCAGACGGGTTCGGACCCTATTTCTATAGAGCCTTCTGGCCTTTAGTCAAAAATTTAATCTTGTCTTTCTTCTCTCTTTTTCATCAAGGCTTAGCTGACACCGAACGCTTAAACCGTGCCCACGTTGTCCTCCTCCACAAAGACACACCAACCACGCCTGATGCTTTTAGGCCTATCTCACTTCAAAACTGTCCGATCAAAGCTGTCGCTAAGGTTATCACTTTTCGCCTAAAGCCGCACATCCCTCTGCTAGTTCATGGCAACCAGACTGGCTTCATCTCTGGAAGAAACATTGCCGAAAACTTTGTTTTTGCTGTCGACCTTATTAGCTCTTGCCACTCTCGCAAAAAACCAATGATGGTCTTCAAGCTGGATTTCAGAAAGGCTTTCGACTCTGTGGCATGGCCTGCCCTCGATAAAATCCTGGCAATTCGCGGGTTCTCTCCAATCTTCCGCAGCTGCACCCAAAATCTTCTCCGCACAGGCAAAACGGCCGTACTTATGAACGGGATCCCGGGCAAATGGATCCAATGCAAAAATGGGCTGAGACAAGGCGATCCGGCCTCTCCATACCTCTTTCTCATCGTCGCCGACCTTCTACAACAACTCATCCTCCAGGACTCTGATCCTACTCTCCACCACCCCATCTTCTCCCACCTGCCTCCCACTGTCCTCCAATACGCCGATGACACGCTCATCGTTGCAGCCGCCTCTCCTGCCGCTGCTTCAACCCTTAAAGTAATCCTAAATAGTTCCGCACAAGCCACGGGCCTCGCCATCAACTTCTCCAAAACCACCCTAGCCACCCTCCACACAGACGAAGCCACGGCTGCCTCCATCGCCCTCGCCATGGGGTGCTCATGCGCTTCCTTCCCGCAAACCTACCTCAGTCTCCCCCTCGCCCCGACCAAACATCTCACCAATGTTTTCAACCCTCTAGTCGAACGAACTAGGAAACTACTTACCGGCTGGCATGCCTAACTTCTTGATAAAGTTGATCGGCTCATCCTCAGTTCTGCGGTGCTCGATTCAATCCTCACCTATTTTATGTCTGTTTTTCGCATCCCAAAGAAAACAATCAAAACTCTGGATTCCCTGAGAAGGAGTTTTTTTTGGGTAGGAGACGATGCTTGCTCGGGTGCTCAATGTCTTGTTGCATGGAAAAATGTCTGTTTACCAAAAAAAATCGGTGGTCTAGGGCTCAAAAACTTACACGTTCAAAACAACTGCCTCCTTATGAAATTTGTAGCCAAAGCACTCTCCACTGCACAAACACCATGGCTGGAGTGGCTTGATCTTCAACACCCTAACGCTTTAGTCTCCTCCCCCCCCCCCCACAAACCTCTTTTCTGTGCCGCACAATTTCACAGCAAATCCCTACTCTACAAAATATATCTTTCGTGCTCACAAACAGTGGTTCACATACATATTTCTGGCTCGACACTTGGTTGGTCCCTCAACCCCTTGCCATCACCTTCCCCCACCTATTTTCACACTCCACCTTAGAGCTGGTTAAAGTGGCTAACATTTTCCGTTACGGTATTCAAGCTAACCTCCCTAATCGCCTCTCCCTCACGACAGAACAAGAACTTGTGTGGCTTGTGGCTGTTTTGCAGGATTTTATGCCATCGGCGGGGGAAGACCAACGGTTCCTACGACATGGCATTGCCTTCTCCACAAAGCATGCATACGGTGCCCTCATGGCTCGGCCAGACAACGATCTCATTGCTCCCTTCATATGGAATGCTAAAGTTCCTCGAAAGCTCAAAGTATTTGCATGGCTACTCTTCAAAGACCGTCTCAACACTAAGGTCAACCTTGCACGCAAGCATATCGTCGATTCAGATATATGCCCTCGGTGTGCTAGGCTACCCGAAGACTCCAACCACCTCTTCATCACGTGTCCTCTTGTCAATAGAATTTGGCAACGCCTTGGGCTCCTGCCTCCAACCACCGAAATCTCAGACCTATGGGACGCTGCTACTCCTCCTCGCCTCCCGACCACAGCTTGGCCTTTGGTTCTCGTGGCCTTACTATGGATGATTTGGGCAACACGTAACGACATGGTATTTAGATCGGTCGATCAAAACTCTGTAATAACCCATAGGAACCTCATTACTGCTTTGGATCTCTGGTCTCATCGTCTTGTGCATTCACAAGACAAGGAGGACG
Source organism: Triticum dicoccoides (assembly GCF_002162155.2). Lineage (NCBI taxonomy): Eukaryota > Viridiplantae > Streptophyta > Magnoliopsida > Poales > Poaceae > Triticum > Triticum dicoccoides. Next base: position 162,031,537 of record NC_041387.1, on the reverse strand, counting down.
CCTTCTTGTGGCCCTCCTACCTCTCTGCACGTTGCACTGTGCCTATGTAATTCTGTACTCACTGCCACGACAGGCCTTTGAGCAATATATTCAGGTGGGGGAGCTCCCCCCCGGTGATTCTAAAAAAAATCAAAATATGCGCTAGAGGAAGCAAAGAAAGATAAGAAAAGGTACTGTAGCAAAAGATTTCCCATGAAGGTGCCAGTACATGAAGGTTCCAGCAAGTTGGTTCCATAATGCTAGTTAGCTCGGCACGTCAGCTAATGTTGATATGCATTTCTTCTCCAACTTAAAACTGAAGCGGATTATTGTGATATTCTCAAATCTTACAGTTTTCCTTTCTTAAAAGGGCAGCCGGTGCTCCGGCCCAAATTTGGGCCGTTCCGCCCGCAGCCGTGCGATCCAGCGTACAGAAGTCATCCGATTTTATGCCCCATGTCATTATCTTCTTCTCCACACGCCCCTATCCCTAAAGCGTACATCAGTCGTACAACACGGGCGTCGCTCCCTGCAGCAGCTTGTCACAGAAACCCAAAAAAGGTGTCGCTCATGGCGCCCTCGCTCACGACGGCAGAGCCGCCCGTCGTCTCTAGCGATGGTGCTCGCTGAAG
>NC_041387.1:162030122-162030793 GCF_002162155.2 Triticum dicoccoides | reverse complement strand
GCATTCGAAACTTCCCCCTCGACCGGTTGCAACTCCGTCCGTTGATGCTCCATGGTTGCAGCGCTACGGTGCGCCGCCCGCCGGCCCTCACCGTGGACGCATGACTTTCTGCCAACGACGGCCACCAGTCACACCCTGAATGGGATGTAGCAAAAAAACATTGATTGTAGCAAAAGCTAAGGTTGCAGCAAAAACCATCATCGGCGCTGTCTCGTCCACAACTCTGCCATGAATGGATGTAGCAAATCATCCCACCGGTCGTAACAGAAAGAGATTACGGTTGTACCAAAATTATTATCACCCCGCTGTCGCAGGTCACAACTCTGCCGTGAATGGCCTTAGCAAAAAAATCGTTGGACGTAGCAAAAACCATGGACGGTTGCTGCAAAAAATGGATGGATGTAGCAAAAAGATTCTCTATGGTTTCGTTGTAGCCTTTTTCATCCAGTGTTGGAGCATTTTGTGTCAACGGTTGAAGCTTTCCCTGATTGACAGTGTCGGTTGAAGCTTTTGGATTTGAAGCTATTTTGTCAGCGAAAACATTGCCTTCGCCGGTCATGCATCAATGCTCACCGTCGCTGCACCCCCGCCGATCGCCATTGTAACATGCATCCCGGTCGCCATTGCAGTTCATGCGTGCCCATAGGTGGGGGTGCCTGAGAGCGGGAGGA
>NC_041387.1:162023337-162029700 GCF_002162155.2 Triticum dicoccoides | reverse complement strand
GCAATGAAAAAATGAGAATGGATAAGAGATAGAGAGGTGGAAGAAGATGAAGCAGAGAGAACGAAAAAAAGTTGAGTGTGCGAATCACAGGGCGTATGATGTGGAGGAATTGAACACTGCGTGTGCGGCCGGCTGAAGTTTCGGCCGGCACGCCGTCTACAAGCATTATCCTTGAAAGGGAAACCCGAAGATAACATTTCCCGTTTTATAGGGAAACCCGAAGAAAAGACACGATATATCTAGGGGTTGGTCACGCAAAATAGGATCTGGACGGCAAACCGACTCCACCGTCGTGGGTACCCAAACTGTGACCGTTGCCCTCTTTGCAACCAAGTGCAAGAGTCCGCGGCGCACCTCCTGTTCAAGTGCCGCTTCTCCATTCGGGTTTGGAAGGAGGTTCTTGCTTGGCTGCACCTTGATGTTGACACCGCTCCTTGGATGAACTACGCCACGATGCGGTCGTGGTGGGAGGGGGTCCTCGCCAGCAACACACAACCGCGGAAAGCCTTGGCCTCCTGTCTTCATCTTGTTAGCTGGGAGATCTAGAAGGAGCAAAATGCACGAGTGTTCAGGACGAAGACCTCACCGGTGGCGATGATCGTGCGGATTATCAAGGAGGAGGCGTCTATCTGGGCCCTGGCGGGTGCTAGACATTTGTGTAATTTGATGCCCCGAGAGTAGGCCTTGCCCCTTTCCTATATTTGTGGGGCTGTTATGTACGAACACAAACTCTTCTCCTTATTCAATGAAAATGGTAAATCTTTTGCCTCGTTTCAAAAAAAAATTACCTAGGGGCTGTTTCGCAATGGGCTGGAAGAGTGGAAGCACAACCCCCCTATCGGCCCAACCATTAGTGCCGCTAAAAGAAAACGGTTAGTTCACACGTTTAATTTGGTCATAGTAATAGCCGTTAAAGTTTATTTGAAAATAAGCACATCCAATACATTTACGGGCCCCAACTAGTGATGGATTGTTCATCTTGACTAGTACCACTGTTTTTCTCTTTTTCCGAGGGAACATCTTTACTATACTGTTACACTACACATACCAGTTTCTAGAGAATATACATTGGCACAAATCATTGTAAAGCTCAACAGTTCGTCGTCAGCAAAGTCTCCTAACAATCATGACCATGCAAGCTCCAAGGTTCGGGTTTACTTGCCCTATGCCCCACCCACATTGATCAAAGTCTATGGGCAATGATCTTTAGCTTGACAAGAGATCTGAAGCAAGACACAGGCATTCAACGTCAATCTGGCAATACTGTCAGTTAAGAGGCTATTACCAGGAATGTCCATGGTAAAAATGTTTCCCTATCCACGGAACCATAGAAAAAAAATGCTGCACTCTGAACAGCATTTGCGCCTGAAATCGCAATCAGCAGAACGGTCTCGACCATCCAGTGAGGAAGGTATTTCATAGTTTCTCACCATATAGCTGATGATGATCAGCGAAAGGCCATCCAAACTACCCAATCTACTTGTCTGATTCAAACCCTTTAGCTACCCCCTATGAGACAGAAAAACAGGGCACCTCCGTCTCTCCAGTGAACAGTGTAAATCTGGTAACTACAAGTTTCTCACATCTACTTGATGATGCTCATCCAGCTAGTCTTGCCCACGACTACTGCGATATATCTTCAAGGATTCCAAAGCCTGCCTGCACATTTTTATTTGAATGATAAGTAAATATGCCTATAGGCTCTCTAAGTGAAACATCGTAGAGACAAGGAAACAAAGATCATTGAGAGGTTATCGCTGTACACTAGACACCAATGTAGCCAAAAGGAACAAAGAGGATACTGTAATCCATCTTCCATCTCTATGTTCCCAGGCTCCAATTTAAGACCATCAAGAAATGCACCACATGCCTTTTCATAGTCCTGAAGACAATGAGTTTGAATTATACATACATAAAAAGGGATTACAGCATAAAATGCATAACTTGTAATTCAAAAAAGGTTTTCTACAGAAAATATAGAACTGAACTCAACATGTTATCACACCTTCAGTAACATTAGAGCAGTTCCTTGACGATATGAGGCCTTTGGCCAGCCAGGTCGCATCATAATGCAAGCTTGAGCATCATTCAAGGCGTTCTTTGCATCACCGAGGCAGAGCCAGCATAGGCTCCTATTTGAAAGCAAGGTTGCATTACCAGGGTCAAGTGCCATTGCCTATGAACAGACAGAAGAAGCATTAAACACAATTCTGTGCATTGTTCTTAGATTTGCCCCGCAGGAATTTGTTATGCTGGGTGAATCCCTAAAACTAATTGAATAAAATGTATGCAGTAGACACAAGTCATCAATGACTATTAACTTGCATAAGCATGCTTGTGAATCCCTATTACTCACTGAATAAAATATATGCAGTAGACACAAGTCATCAATGACTATTAACTTGCATAAGCATGATGGCTGTGTGCATCATGATGATGCAGAGGCCGGGGTGTTTCCCCTTTTTCGAAAAAAAAAACTTGCATAAGCATGTCAGAGGAAAACAGTTCATCGAAGTCATAATCTACTCCTGGATGTAACAATTTGAATCCATATATATAGCTCAAGCACATAAAAACCAATCAATAAAGAGGTGCCGAATAAGAAAAATATCAGCAGAAATTTGGAAGAAAATCAGAGTACAGAAGTATAATGTGTGTGTTCACTGGTGAGCCTCTCAAATAGCAACCTCATGATTATTGTGGTCGTATGCATCACAATGATGCAGAGGGGCCAGGGGCTATCCTCCTTCCTAAAAATATATAGCAAACCTCATGATTACTGTTGGGACCACAATTAACCTATTTACCACTCCACTTCCCAATCTCTAGAGGTGGCATCTCCTACCTCTTAAGGGCCAGTTCTTTTGAGGCTTATGGCCCCAAAAGAACCGGCCCTAAATATACCGTGACTTAAGCATGCAATGATAGGTCAGCACATGAGACATTCAACCTTAGCTGGGCGGTGTTCCTACCTTCACCTGTACGCTTGTAGCCAGCGATTCTGTTCGGCACTCTGATTAATAGAATGAACATGCTTCATCCCAAGAAAAAAAACTGGACAAGTGATACCTAAATTCGCATGCAGTTGCATGCTGTGAGCAAAATAATCTTATGAACTGGATCCACCCTTGGAAATGCAAAATTATCTAGAGCACATGTACAGACTAAACAAGTTGTTCGCGTACTTCATAACAAAGTACAAGAAAAGACTCATTACAACGTAGTCCCACAAATGATGTGAACCTAAGTATGCATCAGGGTAACTAGCAACAGAAGATGACCAAACAGCCTGGCTTGAAAGAACAAGGTTTCTTGAGGAATAGACTAATTCATAAGGGGTTTTGAACCTAAGTACAAATAGATATAGACTAGGATGAGAAATTTAAACGAGAAAGACACACGGATTGGGGCTGGCCCTCGCCACTGTGAGTCTCAAGGTCTTTGAGAGTTAGACCGGCTTCACGTCCCTTTCACTGCCACCACTATTGCCAGTCCCTCTACTTCTGTTGCTTCAGCTACCGGCTCCTTCCAACAGTGCCATCATCGACTCGGTCATCTTTGTGGTTCTCGTATGTTGCCTTTAGTTCGCCGAGGTCTTCTGGGGTCTGTCCCAGTAGACGTCTCTTCGAGTGTCAGGGTTGTAGGCTTGGCAACAGATTCAACTACCTTAATACTAGTGAATCAGTGTCTCAACATCCTTTTGATTTAGTCCATTCCGATGTATGGGGTCCGGCTTCCTTCGCTTCGGAAGGGGGCCATCGATACTATATCATTTTTATCGATGATTTCTCTCGCTACACTGGCTTTATTTTATGTCTTCTCGCAATGAGCTCTCTATATAAGCATTTTCCTGCCATGGTCCACACTTAGTTCTCTATGCCTATTCATGTGTTTTCGTGCTGACTCTGCTGGAGAGTATATCTCCAAGATGTTGCATCGTGTCCTTGTTGAGCAGGGTACTCTTACTCAGTTCTCTTTTACTGGTGCTCACACTCAGAATGGTATGGTTGAGCGCAAGCATCATCATCTTCTTGAGAGAGCTCGTGCGTTAATGATCGTCACCTCTCTTCCGCCTCACTTTTGGGCTGAGGTTGTTTCCACTACCACCTATCTCATCAACATTAAACCCTCAACTGCTCAGTAGGGTGGCATTCCTTTCGAGCATCTTTTTGATAGTTCTCCTGATTATTCGCCGCATCGTTTGTTTGGTTGTGTTTGCTATGTTGTCGCCCTGCATAAACACACCAAACTGACCGCTCAGTCAGTCGAGAGTGTCTTCTTAGGATACGGCGATGAGCATGAAGGCTATCATTGTTGGGATCATGTCTGTCGTCGAATGCTTGTTTCTCAGGATGTGACTTCAGATGTGACCATCTTTTTCAGTGGACAATATCTCTTTCCTCACTTTTCCTTACACACCTCTCACTTTGCCCCCCCCCCATCCTACTCCTACTCATCTCACTGTTGCAGATCCGACACTGCCATCTCTTATTGTTTCCTCTTCTCCCTTGTTATCTTCATCTCCGATGGATTCTCCATCTCCATCACATGAGTCTGTTCTAATGGTTTATCCTCGTATCCCCTCTTTTCCTCGCTATTATACTCTCGTTGTCCACCTGTAGTGGATGAGTCTACTGATGTGCCATCTACTTCTTCTCAGCTGACTTATGATCTTCGTGGTCGGCCTCGCCTCGCCATTGACTGCTATGGTTTTCCTGGCGCTGTTGTTGTTGAGCCGACTTCTTATCGTGATGTTGTTATTCATCCCGAATGGCAGTTGCAGGCAGAGGAGATTGCTGCTCTTGAGCTCAAACGCGTGGGATCTTGTTTCTCTTCCTCCACGTGTTCATCCCATCACTTGTAAGTCGGTCTACAAGGTTACGACTCCGATGGTTCTCTGGAGCGCTACATAACTCGTCTTGTGGCTTGTGGCTTTCGGCAGGAGCATGGTCGTGATTACGATGGGACTTTTGCTCCTATGGTCCATATGACCAAGGTTGTTAGAATCATGATTCTATTGTACGATTCTACGACTTTACGATCAAAACTAACCACTCTGATTCTACGATTTTGGTTAGTAGAATCAACATTTTTACGATTCTGATAGTTAAGAAAATCATGATTCTGACAACCTTGCATATTACCGTTGTTCGCACACTTCTTGTTGTGGCATTTGTTCGCCATTGGTTTGTATCTCAGCTTGATGTAAGAATGCTTTTCTTAAAGGTAGCTGCGTGAGGAGGTTTGCATGCAGCCACAACTTGGGTATTCTGGTCCTCCTGATATGAGTTGCCCTCTTTGCCGCTCTCTCTATGGCCTTAAGCAAGCCCCGCGTGCCAGGTTTGAGCGCTTCAACTCCATGGTGACTGCGCTGGTTTTTTGGGGAGTGCTCAGGATCCTGCGTTGTTTGTCTGCCTTTCTACTCGTGGTCGGACTCTTCTATATGCTGATGGCATGATCATCTTTGGTGACAACCCCAAGTACATTGCTTTTGGGAACACATCTTAACGAGCAGTTTCCTATGTCTGATCTTGGACCTCTTCGCTACTTTCTTGGCATTGAGGTTTCTTCTACCTCTGATGGCTTCTTTATTTCCCAAGGAAAGTATACCAGGATCTTCTTGCTCGTGCTGCTCTTACTGATGAGCGCATTATTCAGACTCCCATGGAGCTCAATGTTCGCCTCCATGCTTCTAATGGTGACCCCATGTCTGATCCGACGCGTATCGTCATTTTGTTGGGAGTCTTGTCTATTAGTTGTCACTCGTCTGGATATCTCCTATCCTGTCCATATTTGAGTCAGTTTGTTTCTGCTCCCACTTCGGTTCACTATATCACCTCCTTCGGGTTCTCTTCATGGCATGATCCCTCACCGTCTTTTCTTTCCCTGCTCCAATTCATTACAACTTCAGGCCTATTTGGATGCCACATGGGCTAGTGATCCCTCGTATCAACGTCACTTTCTGCTTACTATGTTTTTCTTGGTGGTTCTCTTATTGCCTGGAAGATGAAAAAACAAACTGCAGTTTCCCATTCAAGTGAAGAGACTGAGTTGTGAGCTATGGCTCTTCTGATGGCAAGGGTGACTTGGTTACTATGGTTACTTCACGAGTTTGGTGTTTATGTCACCACACCTACTCCACTCTTGTCTATCAACATTGTATGCGACCCTATGAAGCATGAGCTCACCAATCATATTGGTGTTGATGCTTCTTTGTGCGTGTTGGTGTGCATGATTAGGTTATTGCTCTTCAGTATGTGTCTTCCCAATTACAGTTGACGGATTTCTTTGCAAAGGCCCAGACTAGAGCGCAACAGGGTTTCTCTCTCTCCAAACTCAAGTGTTGTTGATCCACTCTGAGCT
>NC_041387.1:161974749-162023137 GCF_002162155.2 Triticum dicoccoides | reverse complement strand
TTTCCGTGTAATATCTCATTGTTTAAGAGTTTTCCTGCATATTTACCACACCTATACATGTATATATATATCGGCCCACGACCACCAGGAAGTACATGTTGCTATTTCCCTAACAGGAACCACATACACATCATCCATTTATAAGGACTACTTAGACTTCCTAACTGAACCTGGCTTATAGATTGACAGGACTCACCTAGAAGGATTTAACCTGGTCACCTGGACAAGGATGGCTAATTGACTACTTACACATTGGAATTCACTTCCTAATTCCATGGACTTATCTCTAAACCAATTCCGAAACTATTATTCATGGATATAATCTAGGTGTCAACTTCTTCCTGAAACCTGCAAGCTAGCCGCTAGTATTGATCACATCCTGCCCCTACATGTATGTGCTGTTGCTGATTCTCATGACCTATGTCCACAAGCACAACAATGAAATGGATGGTACGACACGTTCTGGCACTGATCCAACCGCCTCATGGATACAAGCATGCACAACAAGAGAGCAGATATAGCAGCTTAAGAGCACCTACAGCCGGGCGCCTCAAACAACCCTCAAATGCCCGAGCGGACGGCCCGATCACTGACCGGTCAAAAAAGAGCGACCCAGACGGGTGCCTCAAACGCCCGGGCTGACCGGCACCCCTCATATCCAGCCTAAATCTGGGGCAGGTATGGGGAGGTCCGGGCACGACTGCCACGTCGTACTAGACAGCCCAACTCCACCACAATTACACCAAATCCACCAAACCCACCACGCTCCTCCCACCAATTCTCGTGTCTGATCCCTTGCCGTCAGCCACCCTTGCGGTGTCTGCTAGTATTGGTTACATCCTGCTCCTACATGTATGTGCTGTTGCTGATGCTCATGACCTATGTCCACAAGCACAACAATGAAATGGATGGTACGACCCGTTCTGGCAGTGATCCTACTGCCTCATGGATACAAGCATGCACAACAAGAAACAACAGATATAGCAGCTTAAGAGCATCTACAGCCGGGCGCCTCAAACAACTCTCAAATGCCCGGGCGGACGGCCCGATCACTGACCGATAAAAAAAAAGCGACTCAGACGGGCGCGTCAAACACCCGGACTGACCGGCACCCCTCATATCCAGCCTAAATCTGGGGCAGACATGGGGAGGTCCGGGCGCGACCACCGTGTCGGACTAGACAACCCGACTCCATCACAAATTGCACCAAATCCACCAAACCCACCGCGCTCCTCCCTCCCACCAATTCCCATGTCCGATCCCTTGCCGTCGACCACCCTTGCTCCCCCATCCACGCCGCCCTCGATGTCGTCCAGCCCGTCCCCCACCACTTGAAGGAAATATGCCCTAGAGGCAATAATAAAATTGTTATTTTATATTTCCTTATTGATGATAAAGGTTTATATTCATGCTAGAATTGTATTGATCGGAAACCTTAATACATGTGTGAATACATAAACAAACACCGTATCCATAGTGAGCCTCTACTTGACTAGCTGTTGATCAAAGATAGTTAAGGTTTCCTAACCATGGACATGAGTTGCCATTTGATAACGGGATCACATCATTAGGAGAATGATGTGATGGACAAGACCCATCCGTTAGCCTAGCATATTGATCGTTCAGTTTTATTGCTATTGATTTCTTCATGTCAAATATATATTCCTTCAGCTGTGAGATTATGTAACTCCCGGATACCGGAGGAATACCTTATGTGCTATCAAATGTCACAACGTAAGTGCGTGATTGTAAAGATGCTCTACAGGTATCTCCGAAGGTGTTTGTTGAATTGGCATAGACCAAGATTAGGATTTGTCACTCCGAGTGTCGAAGAGGTATCTCTGGGCCCTCTCGGTAATACACATCATAAGAAGCCTTGCAAGCAAAGTGAGTAATGAGTTAGTTGCAGGATGATGTATTACGGGATGAGTAAACACTTGCCGGTAACGAGATTGAACTAGGTATGGAGATACCGACGATCGAATCTCGGGCAAGTAACATACCGATGGACAAAGGGAATAACGTATGTGTCATAACGGTTCGACTGATAAAGATCTTCGTAGAATATGTAGGAGCCAATATTAGCATCCAGCTTCCGTTATTGGTTATTGACCGGAGAGGTGTCTCGGTCATTTCTACATAGTTCTCGAACCCATAGGGTCCGCACGCTTAACGTTCGATGACGATATCGCATTATATGAGTTATGTGATTTGGTGACCGAATGTTGTTCGGAGTCCCAGATGAGGTCACGGACATGACGAGGAGTCTCGAAATGGCCGAGAGGTAAAGATTGATATATAGGACGATTGTATTCGGACACCGGAAATGTATCGGGTATTTATCGAAGTACCGGAGGGGTTACCAGAACTCCCCGGGGGGAAGATATGGGCCATATGGGCCATGAGAGGGGAGCACACCAGCCCACAAGGGGTGGCGCGCCCCCCTATGGCAGGAGGCCGAATTGGGAGAAGGAAAAAGGAGGTTCGGCCCCCCTTTCCTTTCTCTCTTCCCCCTTCCCTTTCTTCTCCGGTGAAATAAGGCAGGGGGCGCCACTTGGGGAAACCCCAAGTAGGATTCGGATCCTACTTGGGGCGCACCCTGGCTGCCTCCCTCTCCCTCCCACCTATATATATGTGGGGGGGCGCCCCTAGCACACCCGAGACAATTGCCTAGCCGTGTGCGGCGTCCCCCTCCACCGTTTACTCCCACGGTCATATCTTCATAGTGCTTAGGCGAAGCCCTGCGTAGATCACTTCACCGTCACCACGCCATTGTGCTGACGAAACTCATCTACTACCTCGACACCCTGCTGGATCAAGAAGGCGAGGGACGTCACCGAGCTGAACGTGTGCAGAACTCGAAGGTGCCGTATGTACGGATCGGTCGGAGCTAGAAGAAGTTCGACTACATCAACCGCGTTGTCAAACGTTTCCGCTTACGGTCTACGAGGATACGTAGACACACTCTCCCCCTCGTTGCTATGCATCTCCATGGATAGATCATTGCGTGTGCGTAGAAATTTTTTGTTTTTCAATGCAACGTTTCCCAACAGTGGCATCATGAGCCAGGTCTATGCGTAGATGATATGCATGAGTAGAACACAGAGTTGTGGTGTCACATCCCTAGTTCTGGCCTGACCTATGCTTGCTTCCATGTGTGCATCATGTTTAAAGTTCATGAAATTTGAAATGGGGATGACCAAGCCCTAGCACCAAAGCAATGCAAATAGGTTCAACTTCAAAATATTTTCAAAGAACCCAAATTGGTTTGCAAAAATGTTCATGATTAATGGAAAAGGGTGAAAACCATATCCAGAGATGATGGATATTTTTCCAAGACATTTTTGGATTTTTGAATAAACCATATTGTATTTGAATTGGGGCATTTAAATACTGTTAATATTTTTAATTGCTCCAACAATTCTGAAAATAGTTGAGGGCCTCTGTAATAATTCAGTTAATGCCCACAATTATTTTCAGGATTTATTAAAATGATTTGGTTTATAAACTAAGTCAAAACAGAGCAAATAAATAGAAAAACAGAAATATAAAACAGAGCATCTTACCTGGCGCTCACCTGGTAGCCAACCGGCCCAGCACTGCAGCTGGCCGGCCCAGCCCACCACTGCAGCCCCTCCGTCGTCTTCCTCCCCTCGCCCCGAAGCAGCTGCGTGCCCGGCGCGCAGGCGAGCCGCGCCAGCTCCTCCCTGCCTGCCTGGCTACCCCCTCGTCGCCCTGGTCGCCTCCCGCGACGCCACGCAACCCCCCCGACGCTCTCTCACTCTCTCTGGATCTCTCCCCTTCCTCTGTTCTCCCCACCGAGAGCCGCCGCCGACGTCGCTCGCAACCACCGCGGCCACAGCCACTTCCTCGCTCCCTCTCCGCATCCCTGAGCTCCGTCCCGACCCCGTGGAGCTACACACGCGACGCACGCGACCCCGGGAGGCCAGCAACGTCGCCATCGCCGTCGTCTTCCACCTCGGGCTCCGGCCACCATCGTCGTCGATCCGCCGCACGCAGGACGTCCCCGAGCCCGCTAACCATCCCTACGGCACCGCTGTGAGCTCCGCCACCGTTTCCCCCTCTTCCCCTCTTCGTTTGATTGCCGTAGCCGTCACTCCCTTGATGACCGACAAGCGCCGCCGCCAAAGCTCGCCGGCGATGACGCTCCGGTGACCATTCGGTCCCGGGCATGCGTCCAACGTTCTCGCCGCACCGCGTAGACACCGTAGGTGTTAACCCCGCATCACCAAGGCCGCTGTGGCCTCGACCTTGAGCTCGCCCGAGCTCCGGCCGCCGCTTCTGTGCTCGCCGCCGTCATCTCCGGCGACTCCGAGGCCTTCCGATCGCTCAGCTAGACGCAGTCGAGCGCGGGCTACCCCCTGGTGGCCTTCGCGCATCCATCCGTCGCCCGCAGCTCAAGTCCGGCGAGTTGCCGCCGCAGTTTAGGTCGTCGCCGGCGAAACTCCGGCGGGAGCTGACGTGGCCTCGTCATTAGGAGCTAACCCAGCCAGCTAAACACCCTACAACCGCTGACAGTGGGCCCCACGCCTGGTCAAACCCCAGTCAGCGCTGGGTTTGACCGGGATTAGTTCATGTGTCACTGACATATGGGTCCCACAGGTCAGATTTGACCTGGACAACGCCCGTTGACTTGCTGACGTCACCGTGAAGTCATGCTGACGCCGTAATAGGTTTACTGGATTTAATTAAATTCAGGAAATTCCAGAAAATTGTATAAACTTCTAAAATTCATAGAAATTCAACCGTAACTCCAAATGAAATAATTTATATATGGAAAATGATCAGAAAAATCCAATCTATCCATCTGTACTATTTTCATGCATGTTAGAACAACTTATAACTGCTGTTTAGCACAAATCATATAAAGGGCATCTAAATAATCATATATGGAGCTGGAATTTGAATCATGTATTCAAACCAACTTCATTTAAATCATAGCTAGGTGCATTAGCCCAAAACACATTCATATTGCCATGTCATAGTATGCATCATATTGTGCATTGCATTGATCGTGTTTCTTCTGTGTTGCCGGTGTTGCCCCCTCTCGATAGACGTGATACCGACGATGTGATCGATGACACCGATGAAGAGCTATATTATCTTCAGAAGTGCCAGGCAAGCAAACCCCCCTTGTTCATTCCGATAAAATCCCACTCTTCCGCTCCTGCTCTCTTTTACTGCATTAGGACAACAACGACATATTTGCTACTTGCTGCGGTAGCTGAACCCCTTTTTATCCTTTGCATGACCTGTCATTGCCACAGTAAATAGATGAAACCCACTAGCATGAGTAGGAGTTGTTTGAGCCCTGATGTGCCTACTCATTCATGCTTGTTTGTCATGCCTGCTACTGCTTAGAGTTGAGTCAGGTCTGATTCATCGGGAATGAATGTGTGAACATGTCCTACAGTGTGTGAGCTAAGTGTGTGAACACGATTTGGTAAAAGGTATCGGTGAGAGGCCATGTAGGAGTACATGGTGGGTTGTCTCATTGAAGCCGTCCTCAGGAACTGAGTTCTGTGTTTGTGATCCATGACCAGTTACTACCACACATTGGGTTCCGGTAACTCGACTCCTCTCGACTTATTAATCAACATGATCTCTGTCCAGGAGTTGCAACTAGTTTCTGGTGTTTGTAGGTAGTGTTAGTAGTCTACCAAGTGGCACCCGGTACAGGTGGGCTTGGGACAGACTAGGCACAGTGGCACGGTGTACCAAGTGGCACCCGGATGGTGGGCTTGGGAACCCTGCTCACATCGTTTGGGGCCGTGAGCGACACCCCGGCCGGATCTCCTTGCGGATGGAACCCGAATAGGCGATAAACCTGGACGAGAGACTTGTATGGTTAGTCAGGTCGTGGCCGACTCCCTCGCCCGGCTTCCGCTTGAAGGTTGCCGAGGTACGTGACGTGTACAGGGCGATAAGTGGCGAAAGCGTGTGTGAAGAAGTACACCCCTGCAGGGTTATCATTATCTATTCGAATAGCCAGATTCCTCGGTATGGAAACTTGGACCCCTTGCATAGTTCATAGACAAGTGAAAGTGGATACTCTAAAATACGCAAGATAAGCGTGAGTGCTATGGATGGCGTTCTCGTAGGGAGACGGGAGCGGATCCATAGTGGTGTATTGATATGGTGAATATGTGGACTCGTGTGCGCCACCTCAAAAGAGTTACTTGCAGTCGTAGTTCAGGATAGCCACCGAGTCAAAGCTGGCTTGCTGCAGTTAAACCCCACCATCCCCTTGTTGATAATGATGCATATGTAGTTAGATCTGATGTAAGTCTTGCTGGGTACATTTGTACTCACGTTTGCCTATTTTATGTTTTGCAGAGAGACTTCAGTCTCACTAGTAATTCCGCGTGGACTTCGACGTTTAGCTTGTTACCTCAGCTACGATCTTGTGCCCTCGACAGGATCTGGTAGATAGTCAGGCTTCTCAGCCTTTTTCATTTATAGATGTCTGTACTCAGACATGTTAAGCTTCCGCATGTGCTTTGACTTGTATGCTCTGAATGTTGGGTCATGAGACCCCTGTTTGTAATATCTCGCTCCTCGGAGCCTATTGAATAAATACTTGAGTCGTAGAGTCATGTTGTGATGCCATGTTGTATTTGCACATATCGAGCATATTGTGTGTATGTTATTGAAATGCTTGGTATGTGTGGGATCTGGCTATGTAGTTGTTTATCCTTAGTAGCCTCTCTTACCGGGAAATGTCTCCTAGTGTTTCCACTGAGCCATGGTAGCTTGCTACTGCTCCGGAACACTTAGGCTGGCCGGCATGTGTCCTTCGTTCCTGTGTCTGTCCCTTCGGGGAAATGTCACGCGATGAATACCGGAGTCCTGTTAGCCCGCTACAGCCCGGTTCACCGGAGTCCTGCTAGCCCAGTGCTACAGCCTGGATTCACTCGCTGATGACCAACACGTTCGATGCTGGGTCATGGATGCCTGTCCCTGTAAGTTAGTGCCACTTTGGGTTTACGACTAGCCATATCAGCCCGGGCTCCTTATCATATGGATGCTAGCGACACTGTCATATACGTGTGCCAAAAGGCGCAAACGGTCCCGGCAAAGGTAAGGCGACACCCGTGGGAATACCGTGCGTGAGGCCGCAAAGTGATATGAGGTGTTACATGCTAGATCGATGTGGCATTGAGTCGGGGTCCTGACATGTGCGTGAGGCCGCAAAGTGAGATTGTATGAAATGCAGTCGCCATGTAATTGCTTTACTTTATCACTATGCGTTAGCGATAGTTGTAGAAGCAATAGTTGGCGAGATGATGATGATGGCCATATCATATCACATATTTTGGTTGCATGTGATGTTTATCTTTTATGCATCTTATTTTGCTTAGTACGGCGGTAGCATTATAAGATGATCTCTTAACTAAATTTGAAGGTATAAGTGTTCTCCCCCAGTATGCACCGTTGCGACAGTTCGTCGTGTTGAGACAGCACATGATGATCGGATGCGATAGACTCTATGTTCACATACAACGGGTGCAAGACAGTTTTGCACATGCGGAATACTCGGGTTAAACTTGACGAGCCTAGCATGTATAGACATGGCCTCGGAACACTGGAGACCGAAAGGTCGAACGTGAATCATATAGTAGATATGATCAACATAGATATGTTCACCATTGATGACTACCCCATCTCACGTGATGATCGAACATGGGTTGGTTGATTCGGATCACATATCATTTAGATGACTTGAGGGATGTCTATCTAAGTGGGAGTTTTTAAGTAATTTGATTAATTGAACTTAATTTATCATGAACTTAGTCCTGATAATATTTGCAAATTATGTCATAGATCAATAGCTCGTGATGTAGCTCCCCGTTTATTTTGATATGGTCCTAGAGAAAAATAAGTTGAAAGATGATAGTAGCAATGCTGCGAACTTGGTCCATGATCTGAGGATTATCCTCATTGCTGCATAGAAGAATTATGTCCTTGATGCACCGCTAGGTGACAGACCTATTGCAGGAGCAGATGCAGACGTTATAAACGTTTGGCAAGCTCAATATGATGACTACTTAATCGTTTAGTGCGCCATCCTTTACGGCTTAGAACCGGAACTTCAAAAATGTTTTGAACGCCACGGAGCATATGAGATGTTCCAAGAGCTGAAATTGGTATTTCAGACTCATGCCCGTGTCGAGAGGTATGAGACCTTTGACAAGTACTTTGCCTACAAGATGAAGGAGAATTGCTCAGCCAGTGAGCATGTGCTCAGAATGTTTGGGTACTACAATCGCTTGAATCGAGTGGGAGTTAATCTTCCAAATAATATAGTGATTATAGTGATTGACAGAATTCTCTAGTCACTATCACCAAACTACTAGAACTTTGTGATGAACTATAATATGCAAGGGATGACGAAAACGATTCCCGAGCTCTTCGCGATGCTGAAATCAGCGTAAGTAGAAATTAAGAAATCAAATGCTGATGGTTAACAAGACCACTAGTTTTCAAGAAAAGGGCAAAAGGGAAAGAAAGGGAACTTCAAGAAGAATGGCAAACAAGTTGCCGCTCCCATGAAGAAACCCAAAGCTAGACCCAAGACTGAAACTGAGTGCTTCTACTACAAAGAAAATGGTCACTGGAAGCGGAACTGCCCCAAATATTTGAGGATAAGAAGGATGGCAAAATGAACAAAGGTATATTTGATATACATGTTATTGATGTGTACTTTACTAGTGTTCATAGTAGCCCCTGGGTATTTGGTATCGGTTCAGTTGCTAAGATTAGTAACTCAAAACAGGAGTTGCAAAATGAACAGAGACTAGTTAAGGGCGAGGTGACGATGTGTGTTGGAAGTGATTCCAAGGTTGATACGATCACCATCACACACTCCCTCTACCTTCGGAATTAATGTTGGATCTAAATAAATGTTATTTGGTATTTGCGTTGAGCATGAATATGATTAGATCATGTTTATTATTGCCATACAGTTATTCATTTAAGTCAGAAAATAATTGTTGTTCTGTTTACACGAACAAAACCTTCTATGGTCATACACTCAATGTAAATGGTTTATTGAATCTCGATCGTAGTGATACACATATTCATAACATTGATGCCAAAAAAATGCAACGTTGATAATGATAGTGCAACATATTTGTGGTACTGCCGTTTAGGTCATATTGGTGTAAAACGCATGAAGAAACTCCATGTGGATGGACTTTGGAATCACTTGATTAAGAATTATTTGATACTTGCGAACCATGCCTCATAGGCAATATGACTAAAACTCCGTTCTCCAGAACAATGGAGCGAGCCAATGACCTATTGAAAATAATACATACCGATGTATGCGGTCCGATGAGTGTTGAGACACGCAACGGTATCATTATTTTCTGACCTTCACAAATGATTTAAGCAGATATGGATATATCTACTTAATGAAACATAAGTCTGGAACATTTGAAAAGTTCAAAGAATTTCAGAGTGAAGTTGAAAATCATCGTAACAAGAAAATAAAGTTTTTACGATCTGATCGCGGAGGCGAATATTTGAGTTACGAGTTTGGCCTTCATTTAAAACTATGTGGAATTGTTTCACAACTCACGCCACCTGGAACACCACAGCGTAATAGTGTGGCCGAATGTCGTAACCGTACTTCATTAGATATGGTGCGATCTATGATTCTCTTACCGATTTACCACTATTGTTTTGGGGTTATGCATTAAAGACAGACGCATTCACGTTAAATAGGGCACCGTCTAAATCCGTTGAGACGACACCGTATGAGCTGTGGTTTGGCAAGAAACCTAAGCTGTCGTTTCTTAAAGTTTGGGGTTGCGACACTTATGTCAAAAGGCTTCAGCCTGATAAGCTCGAATCCAAATCAGAGAAGTGCGACTTCATAGGATACCCTAAGGAAATAATTGCGTACACCTACCATAGATCCGAAGGCAAGATCTTTGTTGCCAAGAATGGAACCTTTGTAGAGAAGGAGTTTCTCTCGAAAGAAGTGAGTGGGAGAAAAGTACAACTTGATGAGGTAATCGTACCTTCTCTCGAATTGGAAAGTAGCACATCAGTGAAATCTGTTCCCATGATGCCTAACCAACTAGAAAGGAAGCAAATGATAATAATCATGAAACTTCAGATGAAGTTGCTACTGAACCTCGTAGGTCAACCAGAGCACGATCCGCACTAGAGTGGTATGGTAATCCTATCCTGGAAGTCATGTTATTAGACCAAGGCAAACCTACGAACTATGAAGAAGCTATGATGAGCCCAGATTCCAATAAATGGCTTGAGGCCATGAAATCTGAGATAGGATCCATGTATGAGAACAAAGTGTGGACTTTGATGAACTTGCCCGATGATCGGCAAGCCATAGAAAATAAATGAATCTTCAAGAAGAAGACTGACGTTGATGGTAATGTTACTGTCTACAAAGCTCGACTTGTCGCGAAAGGATTTCGACAAGTTTAAAGAGTTGACTACGATGAGACTTTCTCACCTATAGTGATGCTTAAGTCCGTCCGAATCATGTTAGCAATTGCCACATTTTATGACTATGAAATCTGGCAAATGGATGTCAAAACTGCATTCCTTAATGGATATCTCAAAGAAGAGTTGTATATGATGCAACCAGAAGGTTTTGTCGATCCTAAAGGTGATAACAAAGTGTGCAAGCTCCAGCGATCCATCTATGGATTGGTGCAAGCATCTCGGAGTTGGAATATACGCTTTGATGAGGTGATTAAAGCATATGGTTTTATACAGACTTACGGTGAAGCCTGTATTTACAAGAAAGTGAGTGGGAGCTCTGTATCATTTCTGATATTATATGTGGATGACATATTGCTAATTGGAAATGACATAGAATTTCTTGATAGCATAAAAGAATACTTGAATAAGAATTTTTCAATGAAAAACCTTGATGATGATGCTTACATATTGGGCATCAAGGTCTATAGAGATAGATCAAGACGCTTGATAAGATTTTCAATGGTACATACCTTGACAAGATTTTGAAGGAGTTCAAAATAGATCAGTCAAAGGAGTTCTATCCTGTATTGTATGGTATGAAGTTGAGTAAAGACTCAAAACCCGTCCACGGCAGAAGATAGAGAGAGAATGTAAGTCATTCCCTATGCCTCACTCATAGGTTCTATAAAGTATGTCATGATGTGTACCACACCTATTGTGTACCTTGCCATGAGTTTGGCATGGGGATACAATAGTGATCCAGGAGTAGATCACTCGAGAGCGGTCAAAATATATCCTTAATTAGCTAAGAGGACTGTCAAAATTTATGGAGGTGATAAAGAGTTCATCGTAAAGGGTTACGTCGATGCAAGATTTGACACCAATTCGGATGGCTCAGAGTCTCAATCTGGATAGATATTGATAGTGGGAGCTATTAGCTAGAGTAGCACCATGCAGAGCATTGTAGACAGAAATTTGTGAAATACATACGGATCTAAATGTGGCAGACCCGTTGACTAAACCTCTCTCACAAGCAAAACATGATCACACCTTAGTACTATTTGGGTCTTAATCACATGGCGATGTGAACTATATTATTGACTAGTAAACCTTTTGGGTGTTGGTCACATGACGATGTGAACTATGGGTGTTAATCACATGACGATGTGAACTATTGGTGTTTAATCACATGGCGATGTGAACTAGATTATTGACTCTAGTGCAAGTGGGAGGCTGAAGGAAATATGCCCTAGAGGCAATAATAAAGTTTACTATTTTATATTTCTTTATTCATGATAAAGGTTTATTACTCATGCTAGAATTGTATTGATCGGAAACCTTAATACATGTGTGAATACATAAACAAACACCGTGTCCCTAGTGAGCCTCTACTTGACTAGCTCGTTGATCAAAGATGGTTAAGGTTTCCTAACCATGAACATGAGTTGTCATTTGATAACGGGATCACATCATTAGGAGAATGATGTGATGGACAAGACCCATCCGTTAGCCTAGCATATTGATCGTTCAGTTTTATTGCTATTGATTTCTTCATGTCAAATATATATTCCTTCAGCTGTGAGATTATGTAACTCCCGGATACCGGAGGAATACCTTATGTGCTATCAAATGTCACAACGTAACTGCGTGATTGTAAAGATGCTCTACAGGTATATCCGACGGTGTTTGTTGAATTGGCATAGACCAAGATTAGGATTTGTCACTCCGAGTGTCGAAGAGGTATCTCTGGGCCCTCTCGGTAATACACATCATAAGAAGCCTTGCAAGCAAAGTGAGTAATGAGTTAGTTGCAGGATGATGTATTACGGGATGAGTAAACACTTGCCGGTAACGAGATTGAACTAGGTATGGAGATACCAATGATCGAATCTCGGGCAAGTAACATACCGATGGACAAAGGGAATAACGTATGTGTCATAACGGTTCGACCGATAAAGATCTTCGTAGAATATGTAGGAGCCAATATTAGCGTCCAGGTTCCGTTATTGGTTGTTGACCGGAGAGGTGTCTCGGTCATGTCTACATAGTTCTCGAACCCATAGGGTCCGCACGCTTAACGTTCAATGACGATATCGCATTATATGAGTTATGTGATTTGGTGACCGAATGTTGTTCGGAGTCCCAGATGAGGTCACGGACATGACGAGGAGTCTCGAAATGGCCGAGAGGTAAAGATTGATATATAGGACGATTGTATTCGGACACCGGAAATGTATCGGGTATTTATCGAAGTACGGGAGGGGTTACCGGAACTCCCCGGGGGGAAGATATGGGCCATATGGGCCATGAGAGGGGAGCACACCAGCCCACAAGGGGTGGCGCGCCCCCCTATGACAGGAGGCCGAATTGGGAGAAGGAAAAAGGAGGTTCGGCCCCCCTTTCCTTTCTCTCTTCCCCCTCCCTTTCTTCTCCGGTGAAATAAGGCAGGGGGCGCCACTTGGGGAAACCCCAAGTAGGATTCGGATCCTACTTGGGGCGCACCCTGGCTGCCTCCCTCTCCCTCCCACCTATATATATGTGGGGGGGCGCCTCTAGCACACCCGAGACAATTGCCTAGCCGTGTGCGGCGTCCCCCTCCACCGTTTACTCCCACGGTCATATCTTCATAGTGCTTAGGCGAAGCCCTGCATAGATCACTTCACCGTCACCACGCCGTTGTGCTGACAAAACTCATCTACTACCTCGACACCCTGCTGGATCAAGAAGGCGAGGGACGTCACCGAGCTGAACGTGTGCAGAACTCGAAGGTGCCGTACATACGGATCGATCGGAGCTAGAAGAAGTTCGACTACATCAACCGCGTTGTCAAACGTTTCCGCTTACGGTCTACGAGGATACGTAGACACACTCTCCCCCTCGTTGCTATGCATCTTCATGGATAGATCATTGCGTCAATTTTTGTTTTTCCATGCAACGTTTCCCAACACCACTGTCATGGAGGCTATGTCTGCATCGTCCGTGGGTCTCCCATCCTTGGCTTTGTCCCGCAAGCCGGAGAACGTCGCTCCGAGGGACCGGCGATGGAGGCAGCGGGAGAGGGAAGGCGGCGTCGCAGGGAGAGGGTGTGGACCTCGAGGGGACGGCTATGACTCGTCGCCGCTCGTTCGGTCGCGTACAGGCCCGGGCACCGGCGGCGCACCGGCTGCCCATGCCCTGTTCGACGGAATGACATAGCAGGACTCGGTATGTTTACTTTGCTCCTCTTTCGATCAACTTTGCATATGTGATGGTCAATGTTTTGCATAGACCTTTAATTCATTTGAAATCATGATAATTGTAGGAATTGATCACGTCGACATGATCAATGGTAATCATGATCCGACCCAAATGCAGTATGAGTTGGGGGATCCAACTTGTCCTATGTTTGAAGTCGGCGGCACATCAAACCCCAATCCAAACAAGAAAAAGAAGGGAAAGATGCCCAAGGCAAGAGGTCTGGCATTCACAATTTTTGAGGACATCTTGTTGGTTAAATCTTGGTTGGCCACAACACTGGACCTCATACATAGCACGGAGCAAAAAGGCAATCGGTATTGGGAGAAGATCCACAAGCACTATCATGAACACAAGCATTATGTGGAGCCGCATCCTATCGCCACCAACCGCAATGTGGCATCTCTCCAACAACCATCGGGGATAATTTAAGGGGAAGTGAACAAATACGTCGGCTACTATGCACAAGTGCTTGGCCGCCCTCAAAGTGGGATGGGTATGTCCACTCACGTAAGCATAATCACTTCATTTTGTCATAATTTGAATTGCTTGTATTTTTTGTTGCATTCTCATCATTATACATGCATTGTTTGCTAGATTATGGTGGCGGCCACTATGTATCAAGAGACAGAGAAGAAGATATTCGGTTTTAGCCATTGTTGAGTGCTATTGAATGCAAACCAAAGTGGACACAATTTGTGGCCGATCTCAAGGCCGGCAAAAGGAAGAATGATGGCTCAAGCTCCGACCAATCAACTGGGTTAGACGACGAAGAGGAAGAAATTGTAGGGGAGAATGGAAGAGCCACCATGCCAAAGGATAACCGGCAAGTGATGGGAAACAAGTAGGAGAAGGCGAGGGCCTCTTGTGATGCTGCGGCTACAAAAATGTCCTTCAATGGACGGACATTTTTCCTTAAAGGAGAACAAGAAAGAGGAGAGGTACAAGCTCATGTTGGATGTACAAAAAGAGGATGTACAAAAAGAGAGGATGGATTGGGACCAGGAGAGGGCGTTCAAGAAGCTGCAAATTAAGGGTCGAGATCGAGTTGGAGAAGAGCGAAGCGGCGATCAAATGGGAGATGGAGAAGGCCCAGACATTTGGAGAAATTGAGCTTGAGAATAAGAGGTTGCAACTTGCTCGAGACGCGGAGGATGCCAAGATAATGTTGACGGACGAAAGTACCTTGGATGAGCACGCAAAGAAGTGACTTGTGGGAATGAAGGAGATCAACAAACGTAGGGACTACGAAGCAAGGATGACTGCGGAGCAGGAGGCAAGGCTGGCAGCCAAGGAGGAGGCAAGGTTGGCCGCAGAGCAGGAGCATGGATGGTGTCCGGCGAGTGATCCGGCCAGCGAGCGATCTCTCACGCTCGGACTTCAATTACACTTTGGCATGTCCGAACTGTCGAACTATGATTTATTTTGCTTTGTCGCATTTGGTAAATTGTTGAATTGTGATGAATTTGTGCTCTATGATCGACGTGCATGCATTGCATGGATTTAAGGATTCACATACGAGGAGTCTGGCTGTCCGGCAGGCCAAATGAGGGGCCTCCCGGCGCCGTCTACATATGCGCCCGGGGGCATATAGGGAGCTGGATTTGCCAAATCTGGCTGTAGATGCTCTAATAGGAACGGGTCAGAGACATTAGCATATCTGCAATCTCTATCAACTTCGCAACATTAGCATATCCGCAAATGTGCAGAAAGCATAATCCCCATACCAACATGCCATTCCAAGAAGAAACAAACAAATAAGGCTAAAATGCCTTATAGGATCTTGAACTTTTTTGAACAGTCAACAAGTCCATAAACTTATACAACAAGATTAATAATATGGGGCTGTATATCCATCAGATGAACGAAATTTTTCAAAACGTCAACTTTTGTGTATTAGCCCATAATACTAGAATAGAAAAAACAAAAACAATATTTTATAAAAGATAAAAATAAACAATTACTAAAACAAAAAATATATTTACAATATATAGAATTTCTGGAGAAGTTTTACTCTGATAGAGAAAAACAAGTAGAATATTATATATACAGGATAAAAACTAAACCAGAAAATTTAGTTTGCAGAGGTTGCACACTTTGTACAAAATTTGCACTATGCCGTAAAACATGCAAGAACTAGTATAAAAGGTGCAGTTCAGGCCAACCAAGGAGCAATTTTAGGTGGCTCAGATTTACGAAAATTTCAGGCAACTGAGAATTAGCAAATTCGTAATAATATACCTCTTTGTATATTCTTGCTGCAAGATAATAGTTCCCGTTCTTGAACGCCTCATGCGCTTTAGATTTTGCACTAGTAAGCATGGCTTTCTGAAACATTGAGAGCAACCAAATGATATAAAAAGATTCATTACCACACCTAGTCCCTTCCCTCATGTTATAACTACTTTCTCCCTGAATCAATGCAATATCTCATCTCAATATCTACCATGTATAAAGTGGTCATGAATATTAAACCTCCTGTCACGCGGTTTATCCATAAAAATAATAATAAAGCTTAGTATCCCCAGTTGGAAGAATTGTTTGATTTGTTTCAACTTCTACATGATTCTACTGTGATCCAACCCTAATTACTGATAGAAGTTAGTCTGACTTATCTCAAATTCACACATTTCAAATGTTCTCTTATCTGCATTGCTTATGACCCAATCTTATGATGGATAAGTCTGTGTACTAGGGTCCTTGTGGGGCTGCAGCACATGGTCCTTGTGGCAGTTAGGAGGATAAAGTCCTGGACCATCAAGGACTGGCTGTTAGGATAGAGTTCTGTTCTTGACCATCAAGGACTGTCAGTTAGCATCTTAGACTAGCATCTTAGACTAGCATCTTAGACTGGCATCTTGGCAGCATCTTAGCATATGCCTTGGCTGGCTAGCAGCCTATAAATATGTATCCCCAACCCCTCGGGTTGGCATGGCATTGTGTGAGAAATAAACCAACGAAAATTGTCCCAACTCTCCTAGTGTCATCCACAACTATCAATGCTCAGGCTGAAAGGTCTAACAAGTGGTATCAGAGCCAGGTTAACCTGCACCCTGAGCATTTCCTGTGAGCAGCCCAAGTCGGTAGCAGCAGCTGCTCCGTCTGCCTCTGGTTACCTTCCTCCCTCCGGACTGTCGAGCAGCAGCTCGTCTTCATCAGCCTCCTCTTCACGCAACAGCCCCCCTGCAGCGAGCCATGTCTGCAGGTCGCTCTCAGCACACGGCTACCTCGAGCATGCGGCGCCGGCAAGAGGCCGAGCGCGCCGTGGCAGAGGAGCGTGAGCGAGCGGCTGTAGCAGCGGCTGCTGCGGCGGCAAGAGTGTCGAGGCTGGCTGCAGCGGAGCTGGCAGCAGCCAAAGCGGAGGTAGAAGCAGCCAGGGCGGAGGTAGAAGCAGCAGCAGCAGCAGAAGCAGCCCGTGAGGCTACGGCGGATGCCAAGGCACTCCGCGGCAGCCCCGGCAGCTCCAGCAGCTCCGCGCCTGCGGACGACGGCGCCGATCGCGCCAAAGTGGCGCAGGAGCGGACGGCGCAGTGGGCAGCCGAGCACGCCCGCGCTCCAGGTGGAGGCGCGCACCGCGACGGCGGCTGCAACGACCAGGACCGCGGCCTCTACGAGGTCCGGACTGTGGTCAGGGATGTTGGTTCCAGTGTTGGGTGGCCTACCCTCACTAAAACCAACTACGTCGAGTGGGCCGGGATCATGAAGGTCAGGCTCCAGGTGCGGCGCATGTGGGAGGCAGTCCAGGACAGCAACGTCGACCACCTAGAGGATCGACGGGCGCTGGACGCCCTCATCGCCGCAGTCCCGCCCGAGATGCAGTTCTCGCTTTCCAACAAGCGGACTGCCAAAGAGGCTTGGGACGCCATCGCCGCAGCACGCATCGGCAGCGACCGTGCTCGCAAGTCCACCCTGCAGGCACTTCGTAAGGAGTGGGAGAACCTAGGCTTCAAGCCAGGTGAGGACGTTGATGAGTTTGCTCTCCGTCTCAACACTCTGCTGCAGAAGATGGTGAAGTTTGGCGATGCCACCTACACCGAGGAGAGAGCTGTCGAGAAGCTTTTTCGGTGCATTCCCGAGAAGTACAAGCAGATGGCTCGCTCGATCGAGTCGTTGCTGGACCTCTCCACGATGACGATCGAGGAGGCGATAGGCCGTCTCAAGGTCGTCGACACCGACGAGCCACAGCCCCCCTCGGGGCCCGTCACCACCGGCGGGAAGCTGCTCCTAACTCGGGAGCAGTGGGATCCCAGCCTTGGTGACAGGAGGAAGGGGGAGCCTTCCTCCTCGACGGGAGGCCGCAAGCGTGGCAAGCAGCGTAAGGCGCGAAGAGGCCCCCCGGGCAGGGCACAAGGACGTGCCGAAGGTGACGCCCGCGGAGGCGCCAAGGACGGCGCCGCTGGCAAGCCCAAGCCGGCACAAGACAACAGTTGCCACAACTGTGGCCGGTTTGGCCATTGGGCCAATGAGTGTCGGCAACCACGACAAGGCCAAGCTCACGTCACACAGGCAAAGGAGGAGGAGACGGCTCTGTTCATGGCGCATGCAAGCATTGAGCTACCCTCGGCGACTCCAGTCGCAAAGGCTTTCATCCACCTCGATGAGCCAAAAGCACACGCTCTTCTCGGCGATGGCTCCGGGAAGGACAAGGCTACGGGGTGGTGCCTCGACACCGGCGCCACCCACCACATGACCGGTCGAAGGGAATTCTTCGCCGAGCTCGACTCCGATGCGCGAGGCTCCGTCAAGTTCGGGGATGCCTCCGCTGTGGAGATAAAGGGCGTCGGCTCCGTCATCTTCACCACCAAGATGGGAGAGCACCGGCTGCTCACCGGTGTCTACTACATCCCCGCGCTAAGAAATTCCATCATCAGCTTGGGACAGCTGGATGAGAACGGCTCACGCGTGCTGATGGAGCATGGGGTCCTACGCATCTGGGATCGCCAGCGTCGCCTTCTCGCCAAGGTGCCCAGAGGTGAAAATCGACTCTACGTCCTTGATGTGCAGGTGGCACAACCGGTCTGTCTCGCTGTCCGTCGAGACGACGAGGCGTGGCAGTGGCATGAGCGCTTTGGGCACCTTCACTTTGAGGCCCTGAAGCGTCTAAGTGCCAAGGAGATGGTGCGAGGCCTGCCATGCCTCGACCATGTGGAGCAGTTCTGCGACATCTGCGTGCTGACAAAGCAGAGACGACTCCCCTTTCCCCAACAGGCGAGTTTTCGGGCTAAGGAGAAGCTGGAGCTCGTGCACGGAGACCTGTGCGGCCCGGTGACGCCAGCCACACCAGGAGGTCGACGCTACTTCCTGCTGCTCGTCGACGATCTCTCCCGCTACATGTGGGTGATGATCCTCGGCAGTAAGGGAGAAGCGGCGGACGCCATCAGGCGCACGCAGGTTGGTGTGGAGGCGGAGAGCGGCCGCAAATTGCGCGTGTTGCGCACTGACAACGGCGGCGAGTTCACGACAGCTGAATTCGCGTCGTACTGCGCTGATGAGGGCATCCAGCGCCACTACTCCGCGCCGTACAGCCCGCAGCAAAACGGCGTCGTCGAGCGGCGCAACCAGACGGTTGTGGGGATGGCTCGGGCTCTCCTCAAGCAGAGAGGGATGCCGGCTGCCTTCTGGGGAGAGGCGGTGCTAACGGCCGTCTACATCCTCAACCGCTCCCCTACTAAGGCACTCGACGGCAGAACTCGGTACGAGGTCTGGCATGGGCGGAAGCCGGCGGTCTCTCATTTGCGGGTCTTTGGCTGCCTTGCGTTCGCCAAGGAGCTCGGCCACATCGGCAAGCTCGACGACAGGAGCACTCCGGGAGTCTTCATCGGCTACGCGGAGGGCTCAAAGGCCTACCGCATCCTCGATCCAAAGACACAACGTGTGCGCACAGCGCGAGACGTCGTGTTCAACGAAGGGCGAGGGTGGCAATGGGACAAGGCGGTGGACGACGGCTCGACGCCGACGTATGACGACTTCATTGTCGAGTACGCCCACTTCAAGGAAGCTGGGGGAGCAAACAGCTCCTCTTCACCGGGCACGTCTACTCCGGCCCCAACTACATCGACTCCGGCGCCTGCTACACCGACGACACCACAACCGGCGACGCCGCATACTCCAGTCCCAGCGGTCGCCACTCCGGGCTCGTCTTCATCAGCACCAGCTCATGCAGAGCACAACCCGATGAAGTTCGCTTCCCCGCTCACTCACGACGAGGAGCGTGTCGACGCGTGGTATGACGGCGAACCGCTGCGGTACCGTACGATGGATAATGTGCTCGGCGACCAGCCGGTGCCAGGACTGGTGCCACGTGACCTGGAGGCGCAGCTACAGCTCGTGTGTGAAGACGGCGAACCACGGTCCTTTGCAGAGGCCGAGAGAGACGCGGCATGGCGCGCCGCGATGAAGTTGGAGATGGATGCGGTCGAGCAAAACCGCACCTGGGAGCTCGCTGATCTCCCTCGAGGTCACCGCGCAATCACCCTTAAGTGGGTGTTCAAGCTGAAGAGGGATGGAGCCGGCGCCATCATCAAGCACAAGGCTCGCTTGGTGGCCCGAGGCTTCTTGCAGCAGGAAGGAGTCGACTTCGACGACGCTTTCGCTCCCGTGGCACGGATGGAGTCCGTGCGACTTCTCCTTGCGCTGGCTGCCCAGGAGGGCTGGCGTGTCCACCACATGGACGTTAAGTCGGCATTCCTCAACGGCGACTTGAAGGAGGAAGTCTACGTGCATCAGCCACCGGGGTTTACGATTCCCGGCCAGGAGGGCAAGGTGCTCCGCCTGCGCAAGGCTCTCTATGGCCTGCGGCAGGCACCCAGGGCGTGGAACGCCAAGCTGGACTCCACGCTGAAGAAGATGGGTTTCGAGCAGAGCCCGCATGAGGCTGCCGTCTACCGACGGGGGAGTGGAGGAAATGCCCTGCTGGTGGGCGTCTACGTTGACGACCTGGTGATCACCGGCACCAAAGATGCTGAGGTGGCGGCGTTCAAGGAAGACATGAAGGCCACGTTCCAGATGAGTGACCTGGGGCTCCTCTCCTTCTATCTAGGGATTGAGGTGCACCAGGACCACTCCGGGATCGCGCTTCGACAGTCCGCCTACGCCAAGCGCATCGTTGAGCTAGCTGGGCTCACCGACTGCCATCCAGCTCTCACTCCGATGGAGGAGAGGCTGAAACTAAGCCGCGACAGCACGACGGAGGAAGTGGATGCTACGCAGTACCGACGCCTTGTGGGGAGCCTTCGCTACCTCACTCACACACGGCCGGACTTGGCATTCTCCGTCGGCTATGTCAGTCGGTTCATGGAGCGACCAACGTCGGAACACCAGCAGGCAGTGAAGAGGATCGTCCGCTACATAGCAGGGACCCTCGACCACGGCCTCCACTACCCTAGGTGTCCTGGGGCGGCACACTTCGTCGGGTACAGCGACAGCGACCACGCCGGCGACATCGACACCAGCAAGAGCACGAGCGGGATCCTCCTCTTCCTCGGCAAGTGTCTCGTGAGCTGGCAATCAGTCAAGCAGCAGGTGGTGGCCCTGTCCAGCTGTGAGGCTGAGTACATAGCGGCCTCCACCGCGTGTACTCAGGCGCTCTGGCTTGCTCGACTGCTTGGTGATCTTCTCGTTCAAGACACCAGAACGGTGCAGCTCCTGGTGGACAGCAAGTCCGCCCTGGCCCTGGCAAAGAACCCCGTGTTCCACGAACGGAGCAAGCACATCCGACTGAGGTATCACTTCATCCGCAACTGTGTGGAAGAAGGGAGCATCGAGGCGAGCTACATCAACACCAAGGATCAGCTCGCAGACCTGCTCACCAAGCCCCTTGGGAGGGTCAAGTTCCTCGAACTTTGCTCCAGGATTGGGATGATTCAACTCTCCCACAAGACGACGTACAAGACTTAGGGGGAGAATGATGGATAAGTCTGTGTACTAGGGTCCTTGTGGGGCTGCAGCACATGGTCCTTGTGGCAGTTAGGAGGATAAAGTCCTGGACCATCAAGGACTGGCTGTTAGGATAGAGTTCTGTTCTTGACCATCAAGGACTGTCAGTTAGCATCTTAGACTAGCATCTTAGACTAGCATCTTAGACTGGCATCTTGGCAGCATCTTAGCATATGCCTTGGCTGGCTAGCAGCCTATAAATATGTATCCCCAACCCCTCGGGTTGGCATGGCATTGTGTGAGAAATAAACCAACGAAAATTGTCCCAACTCTCCTAGTGTCATCCACAACTATCAATGCTCAGGCTGAAAGGTCTAACATCTTACATCCTCTACATCCCCAAGGACAACAAAGCCTTCAGTCACAAGCAAGTTGGAATAGGCTACCTCTGCAGAATCCCCACAGATCATAATTTCATCACTGAAAACTAGTATTTCTTCTTCGCCAATTTATTAGACATTATTTTACCTTAGTTGTTAAATGCTCATCTCTGTCCAAACTGATTTAAAATCAACACGGGGTGTTAACCCTGGCTAGGTTAGTCCTTACAAGATTCAGAAGAGGTCAAACACATAAACCACAGGGATACCAGTAAATCACTATGCACGTTGCATATTACAAACCTAACATGCAATGTGCCGTCAAAGTCATGTCAGAAAGACTATACGGTTTACAAGCTTAACAGAACCGATCAAGGTAAATATTTAAACTGCTTTCAACAAAACTGTATTGCTCCCAAATGATTAGTGTGCAACACAATATTTTCATTTCACCGGCTCATAGGTCATAGTTAAGAAAAGCATGCAATAAGACTGGCGCACACTTAACATGCATGGTCAATACAATTCTTAGCCACCAATTGTAGCTAAATTTTCAAATATTCACAGAGAAAGAGTGGGCAATGAATTTCAAGCTCATTTCTGAAGTAACAGCAATGAATTTCAGAAATCCCAAACTGGGAAGGTCTCTGTCTGAAAGCTAACAGCCAACATACACAGTTGCACACAAACCATTTAAATTAATATAATAATGGCACTCAAATTATACCTTCGCTGGACGCACTGATTTTACATGCCTAATGATCCCATCTACACTCCAGTCACATACATTTGGAATACGAGAAGTGACCGGAAATAGAATCTCAACATCTTCACGCCTACCAGAGCGGGCAGCAATTTCAATAGGAGCTCGTCCTAACTGCCATGATAACAAGCAGGATTAACTTCACTCAGTATTTGGCAATGGAAAACGACAGACTTGCAGTATGCAAGATATATGAGCAACCATCAGGCACATACACATGTTATAAAATAAAATAAATTCTAGAGATCGGCATAACATTAAGTGCTACAAAAGCCATGTAGCGTATCTTATATTGTAGCAATGAGCACATAAACATGTGATAGGACAGCAACCACAACTCAAGAACTATATTGTTAACATATGTGATCTAATACTACCCTGACAACTTCTAGGATGAAACAGAGAAGTAGTAACTCTTCCTGGTATTTGCAACCTCTGCTTCATTTTTCCTCCAAAATGGTAAGAACAACTGTTATATTTTTATCCCAACAACCCAAAGAAGTTCTTTGCAAGTTCCATGTAGAAAATTTTGTTCGAAGTGGAAACTCTAAGGTATGTTCTTCCAATCTAGTAGATAGCCTAGAACCATCACGTGCCTCTCCAAATAATAAAATAGAACAGGGGACTGAATTTCAAATGTACCTTTGATGTTTCATGTATTTTAATCCTATTAGGATAAATCGAGACACCCAAAATACACACAAAATAGACCTGCCAATAAGCAAATTCATCCAGATGTTTGTCTCAAGTTAACAGTTTGAAATGGAAAACTAAAAATGAACTTTTACTAGAATATCTTATATTAGGTATAGACACAAAAGCATGCATGTAACAACAAGGTACAACAGCTTACACTGTCAGGAACATTAGCATCCGCACCAGCCAGAACTAAGCACTTCAGGATTTCAGTTGAGCCACTAATGGCAGCAATGATTAATGGTGTCTCTTTACAATTACCATCCACATCAGCACCAGCCTAACAATAAAAATCTGGGTTATATGCTTCATACAACACACATACAAATTGCGTCACAATCATTTGAAGAAAAATAAAAAAATTAGTTGAGTAACATCCTCTTCTTTTTTTTGAGAATGCATCCTCTTTTTTCATTATTACATAATGTGTAAGTTGATGTACG
The DNA here is from genome assembly GCF_002162155.2 of Triticum dicoccoides. NCBI lineage: Eukaryota > Viridiplantae > Streptophyta > Magnoliopsida > Poales > Poaceae > Triticum > Triticum dicoccoides. The sequence continues at coordinate 161,999,267 of NC_041387.1, read as the reverse complement.
AAGTAACATACCTCAAGCAGGAGCTTCACACATTTCAGTGAGTGCACAACAGTAGCAATAGCAAGAGCTGTATAACCAGTACCACCCAAAGTTATCTTATGCTGTTGAGAGACTAAGAAATTAGAAATTGCGTATAACTAGAACTAGCATATACTCCCTCCGTCCCAAAATAACTGTCTCAACTTTGTACTAGCTCTAGCACAAATTTGTACTAAGCTCAAGACACTTATTTTGGGACGGAGGGAGTAATAAATAGCAGATATAACCATGTTACTGTGAGTAAAAACTTTTGTCAAAAAGATGAAATAACAAAATTAGCATACACAAACATTGCAAAAGTAAATGAATTAGCTTCTCATATTATCTATGAAAGTTGGTGAATCCTCATCATCCGTGATCCTTCTGGGACATCTGTGACCATTCCTAAAAATGCATACAAAAGAGAAGTAGAAAAAAGAAGGGCACGGCTGAGTTTCCAGCACAGTAAATCCGTGGACATACAAGAGGCAAAGCTAGATCTTAACAGTCATTGTGCATTGAACGTCAAGCACTAATAAAAATATAGGAACACTGCAAAGCAAGATCTTACCGATTAACACACTAGAGTGATACCATGTTAAATCATTGGTAAGCATGCTGAATTCAAGTTGTCAGACGTATCATGCAACGATGGTAGAAACTGAGATTATGCATGGATAATGCCGTATGGTGCTCGGAAGCATTTGCCGCCTTCTCAAATAATTTTTTTCGTTCTTCAAAATATTCTCACATGTAGATGGCTCCTTATCATGTTCAAATTTCATGTTTTATGAAAAAGTTTATGTTTTTTTATTGGCGTGGAAAAAAAACAAGCACCTAAAAAATGCCTTTTTAGCTCCTGATTCCTGTGTTTTCATGCAAACTACTCCCTCCGTATCAAAATATAAGACGTTTTTAGGCTAGTTTAGCCTACAAAAACGTCTTATATTTCGGTACAGAGGTAGTACAAGTCAAGAACAAAATTACTAGCACTTGAGGGTACATGATTCACGCGTATATACATGCAAGATTTTTATTCTTTGAATTTTGGACGAAAAAAAAGAACATGTAGCTCGGGTGCTGAAAATCTGTCTCCAGTTATGCATATGCTAGGAAAAAGAAGCATGTTGTACAGCCAAGTCTCTAGAATCCACCAACCTAAAAAAAAGGCTTCTACACTCCACCTGGTCACTGGTGGAATGTGTGCAGTGAAGCAGGGAAAATTGGTGGCTCGGCGCTCAAAAGGATACTAAGGGTTGATTAGTAGATGAGAGAAAATGAATTGGCTTGAAAAAATATCAACAATGCTACTCATATTAGCAAGAAAAATATATGAATGAGAATATGGTTTGAAAACTGTGAGCAGGTGAAGAGCCAGACTCCACCTGATTATAGCTTATAGCTAGAAGGAATAAGAACAACAAGTGCAACATGACAAAGCCAGCCACATGAAAAAAAAACTCAAATAGGATAAAGTTGATGGATAGGGAAACACTGAAATAAGTATATAAAAAAACTATATTGTCGATCTTACCATTCCAAATAGCATGAAGGTTCAGAAAAAGAAAAGATGGGAGTGACACTTACGTCTGCATGGTGGTCTAGCAAAACTTTCACAATATCATCCCGCCCATCACGGGCAGCAGAATGCAGTGCCGTCCCACCAAGATGTAGTGCATCAACATAAGCTCCACTGGAGAGTAAGAGCTCAACTATTTCACAGCTTCCTGGATAAAAATAATACAGGATATATTTTAGTCAACTGTAGATTTTTGTTGTAAGTCCTTGTATTCACGCCATCCTATCTAACAATGTGCTAAGAAACTTCATAAGAAACAAGTCTAAATTAGAGGACATACTGAAATACAGAGTCAATATGTCTTGTGAATTGATTGAGTGAGTATGCATGATGTGGACAAAAGGGCATTTCAAAAAAATTGGACTTGGCTAAAATAAATTAACAATGTCGTGAAAAAAAAAAGATGGCCTGCTAGTTATATTTTCTCCATGATATGATGTCTATGGGGGGGAAGGAAGAACTTTCGCATACAGCCAGCACCATACTCACTTTCCTCGGATATTTGCCACTATAAAGAATATTCGGTCAGAAATTTTTACTCCGTGTCTCACGGATATATAGGTCCTCGCTCCTCACACAGTAGTACACAGGGAGATGAAGAACAATTTATGAATGATGAGTGTGTGCAATAGATACTTATGCGTAGAGATCGATACTACCTGCTGCAGCAGCAAGGTGGAGGGGAGTACTCCCACTGTCGTTGAGCTTCATTGTAGCAGCACCTTGATCAAGAAAGTAGCGCACCAAATCCACATTCTGACAGCCAATCGCAACAGTCAAAGGCGTTTCGCCTGTCAGGGACAACAGAGCAGAGAAGCTTAGCACAAATTCAGCCCATCCAAACGAACAACTGCCTGGATGGAATGAACGAGAGCCACTCTCTAATCAACGAAAGCTGGGATGATTCAGTGCGGGAATGAGAGCTCCTGTACTTATTACGGAAAGGAAAGGAGAGGGCTTGAAGGAAGGCGACGCACCCATCGGGCCTACGTCATCGACATCCAGCCGGATGTCCTCGACCAGGTAGCGGCACACGGGCAGGCTCCCGCCTAGGGCCGCGGTGTGCAACAAGCCCATGCCGTAGCCGTCCCTGACCGCGCCCATCTTCTCAGCGAGGCGACTGCCTTCCGCCCCCCTTCCCACCACCCTCGCCGCCTCTGAAATGCAAAACGAATCGGCGCCAAAATCAGCACGGAAACAGACGGGAACCGGAAAATGAAGAAAGTAATCGCGGACGCGGACAGAGGGAGGTAGTACTTACTCTTGACGAGGTGGAGCTCGCCGTCGAAGGCCGCCTTCAGGAAGCCCTGGTCGAAGGAAGGGTTGGAGGTGCGGCTAGGGTCCCATGAAGGGAGGCCGCCGCCGCCGCGGTCGAAGGCAGCGGGAGGGAAGAGAGGCGGCTGCGGTGCCATGGCAACGGGGTTGGCAGTACGTAGGGTTTTAACCAGGGGTTGTAGACGGGGTCGGGCGAGGAGGAGGGAGGAGCAGACGGGAAGGGAGGGAATGCAGTGGAGGCCGGGGAGGACGACGCGTGCGAGAGAGAGACCTCCTTTGGTTAAGGGAGTTAACTACAATGAGATTGCCTCATCCCCGCAATACCTAAAATCAGTTCAGGTTAAACTAGTACTCCCTCGGTTCCCAAATATTTGTGTTTCTAGGCATTTCAAATGGTCACAACATACAGATGTATGTTAATTTATTTTAGAATGTAGATTTACTCAATTTGTTCTGTATGTAGTCATTTGTTAAATCTTTAGAAAGACAAATATTTGGGAACGGAGAAAGTAATTACTAAATATTTTAATAATGACATACAATAGATGGATGTCAAAATGATTCTCATGATATGAAAATAGAACTAAGATTGTATATTTGATACGGTTCAAGGTAATTTTGTCGATCGATAGGATGCTAGTAAGTGAGCAAACTTCAAGAGATCCTATAATAGACTGAAACAAGCATAATAAAGTTAAAATCTTTGTTCCGATGAAATGGTCAAATAATTTGATCTCATCGAGAAAAGCAAAGATACTTGTATTTACAAGAAAGCAAGTGGAGCATAATAATATTTCTAAGGGTCTTTTACATCTGTGTCCCTAACTCAAACCCACTACTCATATTTGTCCCTAATTTTGAAGCATGCTTAAATTTGCCTCTCGCCATCAAGTCACCTTATAGAAATGCTCTTCCATGCCGTTACAGTCCGGTCAAAGGACTTTGACCGTCTGGTGAACAGTAACTCTGTGAACAGCAGATTTGAAAAAAACTAACAACAAAAATTAAAAAAATCTGAAATTTTGTGGGATCGAAGATACTCGAGTGCGCAAGGTGCGTGCAAATTTTCGTGTTGTTTGGACATTCCACAAGCCCGTGAGAAAGGAAAGAATTTAATATGTATGCCTGTGAACAGTAAATTCAAAAAAATAGCAAAAAAATACAAAAATCTGAAATTTTGCAGGATCGAAGACGCGCGGGTGTGCAAGGTGAGTGCAAATTTTTGTGATCAAATGACATGCGAGCTCTAGTACAAAAAAAATAGTGCATTTTTTGAGCCAAATTTTGATTTCTTTTCTCGATGAGCTCCTGCAATGTACAAACACAACAAAAATTTGCACGCACCTTGGACACCCGAGCGTCTTCGATCTCGCAAAATTCAAATCTTTTTAACTTTTTGCTATTTTTTTGAATTTACTGTTCACAGGCATACAGATTAAATTCTTTCCCTTCTCACGGGCTCGTGGAATGTCCAAACACCACAAAAATTTGGACGCACCTTGCGCACTCGAGTATCTCACAAAATTTCAGTTTTTTTTTTTTGCTATTTTTTCGAATTTACTGTTCATCAGACAATCAAAGCCCTTTGATTGGAGGGTAACGACACACAATGGTATTTCTATAAGGTGACTTGATGGCAGAGGGGCAAATTTAAGCATGCTTCAAAATTAGGGGCAAATATGAGTAGATAATTCGAGTTAGGGACAGAAATGCAAATGGCCCTATTTCTAAACACTACATGTACTTGACACATTGTTAATTAGAAATTATATTAATTTCTTGACACAAATTAAGACTTTATTAAAACTAGTTTTCAGTAAAGTACGTAATCATTGGTATTAGGCATAATAATCTTGGAGATTGTAGTGTCTAATCGGCATTAACCAAAATACGTATTGACAAATATTAAAAGCAGTTTAGTATGAAAACGTCAGGAAGAGTTTCTTGTCAAAGTCACATGAAAGAAGTTCTTAGCAACAATCGGTATCTTGAAATACTGACGAGTGAAATACATGATTTCAATCACACTTGTTTTAGTTTCATGATATGCATGTAAATAACTAGATATAATCATACTCGAAGTAAGTTGTGAGTAAAGTTACCGAAATGGTCAAATTGTTGATCATAGGACAATAGTGAAAATGTCGTTAAGTATTGACGACATGTTTCTTGCATTCGGAGAAAATGAAAAGATTGTTGTAAGGAGTTGTATCCAAACAAGCTCGTTGTAAGTAGTACATCGATAAAATCTTCATCTATGCTCCAAAGTGATTTTTTGATTTCAAACTAAATGATTTATGGTGGCACAGTAAGTTAGAATTGGTCCAAGAAAGTTATTGTCTTGAATTCTGTTAGAAGTATGCCCTGGAGCAATAATATTGTATTATTATATTTCCGTGTTCATAATTTAGAGTTTATATTTTATAATATAACTGCTATGATCCTGGAATATGTGATTTAGTGGAAAAATCATATGTACGTGTAGAATGATAAATGGTAAAATAAGATTCCTAATCTCGCCTATAAGAATAGCTCAAGTGTTGTTGGTGATTATGTTTTCCGGATCGTGAGATATCGTTAAGTGTAACGATAGTCTCAAAACAACACTAAGAGTATGAGTTAGAAGAACGATCATACTGAATTGATCCAAACTTGTTTGTTATACTTTGAGATAATATCGTCATGAGTCAATTGTTATAACATGGAGTGTTAACTTGTGATTTTACTTCCTTAGACCATGAGAGTATCGTTGTCACTTCTTGTCGTACGATCAGCTCTAGGGTTGCTCAAAAATCATGACTAACTTGATGATCATAACGATAACTTACAGGTTCATTGGAAAGTTTGACAAGGGACACGATAGCTCAAGTGGAATTTGCTCCTCCAACGATGGAGAGATATTCTTAGGGCCCTCTCGGTGTGACGACATCCATCATCGTCTGGACAGACACAGGTGACTTCATCACGGGGATACCGAAACGCGACAACGAGAAAGGGGAACAAAACGGCAACAAGGAGACCTATACAATGAGCATGTGTATGACTCAATAGGATACCGATATATCTCACCTCGATTTTTGTAGAGTATCGCGAAGCGAAGGGAACATCACATGATAACCAAAAGGTTCACTCGAATGTCATTCATGTAATCATAGGGATCGATATGGACGTCCACGGTTTCGTTGTCGGTCATTGAACGAATGAGGTTTCCTTCATGTCTATGGTTTACCGAACCTACATGGTCACAAGTTTAAGGTAATCACGACTTGCTGAGTGTTAGTAGGACGATAGTATCGAGGATTTATTTGTGAAATAGTTTCGTTAATATTTAGAATAGTTCCAAGAGGAACCGGAGGCGTTTCAAAGTCACCGGAAGGGTTTCGGAGTTTATCGAGCAATACCGGGTGTTACCAATAACCAATATATAAGTGGAGAATGTTTTTGGTGATCTTAAATTATATATAAAAGGCTCTAATAATTGTTAGAAGGCTTTTATAATTAATTAAATATCAACGGGCCTTAAAAGGCCAAGAGGAGGAAGGCAACTTAGGCCACAAAGGCCCAAGTGGAGGAGACGCACCCCCTTTCGATAGGGGAGGCCGAATTTGAGTGGGGGAGGAGTACCCCTCTTGTCCGACACCCCAAGGAGGGTCTTTCCCTCCTCGATGGCTACCCCTCCTTCCCCCTCTAACCTATATATAGTGGAGGTATTTGCCCTTTTCTTCATACAAGTTTTAGGTGCCTCCTCAACCCAATACTACTAGTTCTAATTGAGATCATTACAGCTAGTTCTATTTCCTCTAATCCTCATAATTAGAAGCCCCGAGTGTCTCTAATCTTCTCCTCTAATTCTCAGGCAGAGATTACTTTTGGACGGTGAAGCGCTGCCGGATCATGAAGACTGTACGCTTGCAAACTATAGAACGGTCGTGCTTTCGATGTTCGGTTCGAGCGATCGTTCGAGGGCGGCTCGCGGGATCATTCATCAACGGTTCGAGGGACTCCAAGTACAATCTACAGTGACTCGTTTGCTTCCGCTACATACTCGGAGTTGGTAACAATCATGACCCAATCCCTTAATGCACCTTCATATTGTTCCTGGGTGTTCATAGGCTGATTTTTTTGTTTTCTACTATGTTTCGGAATAGTGGCATCATGAATGGTTTTATGAGTAGGTGCACGTTGGGATCTAGATCACATGTGGATGTGAGTGTTGATGTTCTTGATATGCTTCCCACGAGTGTTGCTTCATGTTAGTTCATTGACGTCATGGTGCAGCTTTTGATAAAATTTTGATAATCGATCGACTCTGGTTGTCGATGATTTGCTAACAGTTATTTGGGCTACATCATAGTCAAGAATAGTGAACCGTCATGATCACAAGAGGGCAATGAAGATTTTTGATCTTCTAGGGGTCATACGTATTGACGAAGTTTAGTGTGGGGCTAGAGATTTTTAACTAAGTCTCTTCCCTCACACACCCCAAAAGTTAATCTAGCAACAAGGATTATCACTTTTGTGTGTGTACGTAGGTAGCTAGTGTTGACCGTAAAACCTAGCAACCACATAATTAAAATTTGCTAAAACTGATTAGATGGCATCTAACTTGGTTTTGCAGGATTGCATGTGATATGGTATAGCCTTTGTCATGATAATAAGTTTATGTATGTGTGACACCCCCGATTCAATCGTACACTAATCATACACACAAACGTGTACGATCAAGATCAGGGACTCATAGGGAGATATCACAACACAACTCTAAACACAAATAAAAGTCATACAAGCTTCATATTACAAACCAGGGCCTTGAGGGATCGAATACTGAAAGTGCTAATTATTGACTAGAGGGGGTGAATAGGCAATTTTTATGTAAGTCTTCAAGACATGAAATGTCTTCTGTAAGTGCATCTAGTGCCACCCCTAGTTGGTTTTGGAGTATTGACGACAAACTTGGTTGAGGGACTAACGTGTTTGTGAGAATTGCAGGATAACACAGGTAGTAGTCCCCTCATTGATTCAGTTTACCTACCATAGATGACCCCTAAAAATGTATGAAGACATTGAAGACAATGGTGGTTCATGAAGACATTCACGATGAAGATTATGACCTGTGAAGACATTCACTTGAAGACTATGGAGTGCGAAGACATAGTTGTTTCATAGTTTCCTTTTATTTATTGAGTCATAGGAACCACCATACTGTTAAGTGGGGTCCAAGTGAACAAAGTCAGATGACTGAAGTGATACTCAACCAAAATCCTATGTCTTCGAGTGAAGACAATGAGAGCAAATCTTATCCAGAGTTGGATGAGTCAGCTTTGCTTGTAGCCCAAGCCAAGCTGCCGCGTGTGTTTGAAATCTGACCGTTAAATACGTGTCGGTTCCTTAGTGACCCAGGGTCATTTCGGACATATCAGGTCGGGTTGCCTCCTGGCTATTAATAGCCCACCCCCTACACCATAATTTGGTGGCTGCTCAGAGTTAGTGCACGCCTTTTGTCGTCTGAGAGCAACCCACCTCCGAAGCCTTTCAGAGAGAGATCCTTGCGAGGACAAAGCTCAAAACACCCAGAGCCAAAAGAGTGTTAGGCATCACTGAAGTCTTTCTGTCCGCGTGACCTGAAGACTTATTACAATTGAGGATTGTGCATCCTCCAGCCGGTTAGGCGTCACGTTCTGAGCGTCCAAGAGTCATTGTGGATCGCCGGTGAACGTAGTCTGTGAAGGTTTGGAAGTCTACCTTGAAGACTTACCAGAGTGATTGTGCGAGGACTGGGTGTCCTTGGCTCAAGGGGATTAAGGTGAAGACACGGTCTTCTGAGTTCAATCTCCGCCTCCCTAACGAGACATACAATTGTCACAATAACTAGAACTGGTCTACCAAATCCTTGTCTTCACTAAGCTACCGGTTCTATCCCCTTCCTCCTTTACATTTCAGTTCGTCTTCGTGAAGTCATTGCTTACTTGCCTGATATGATTGACTTCACTATGTGACGACTATTACTTGTTTGGCTTCATATTGTCTTCCATTCTAATCCATACTACCTAGTTGCTTTTAGTCTTCGTACTTTCACTATACTGCTTACTTGACTATGGCTTGTCTAGTGTAGTTCATCTTTCGCTGCATATCATATAGGTTCATTTTAACAGTTTGTCTTCAAAGACCTCATGTTTTGAAGACTTTCATAAAAATCGCCTATTCACCCCCTCTAGTCGATAACTAGCACTTTCATCTTCGAAGACAAGCAAGCAAATAACTTACATGGTATGCAGCGGAAGATAAATTACACTAGACATGCTATAGTCGAAGAAACAACATAACACTGGTACGCGTCAGTGCTATACAAACGGTTTTTAACCCCTTTCCGCGACGACATTTGGAATCGGCGCCAAGTGAGTGTGGGCGATAGGGGGGTCCTTCCCACACGACCCAGAAACCGTCGGGGATAGGCCCTCCTGGCACATAGGCTGGGGCAAAATGAGCTCGTATGCGATCGGGCAAGGCATCGAAACCCAATCATTTCCGTTCGTATGTACATCCCACACGGTGAATCCCGGAAAAACATTTCCGTTCGTATGTATGTCACACACAGTCAATCCAGGGAGTATGTTTCCGTTCTTATGTACATCCTACACAGTCAATCCAGGGAAAACGTTTCCGTTTGTATGTAGATCCCACATAGTCAATCCAGGGAAAACGTTTCCGTTCGTATGTACATCCCACACAATCAATGCAGGGAAAACGTTTCCTTTTGTATGTACATCCCACACAGGTTTATGTATAGGCTCGTGTGTGATAGGCGTAACTATCACACACGCTCTGCCTTGATTAAATGTTTGCTTTTATCAACTACATCACACACGATTTGATGAAGAAAATTGTCTGGCATTGGGCTATCCATGACAAGCACTTTTACTTCTAGAATAGTTTGCAAAGTTTCATGACCCATTTAGCAGGTTTATTAGTTTACAATTAATAGTTCTAGTATTACACAAATTCACATTTCATATCGAACAGCTATTTGTCAATCAGGCACATAGATATATTTTAACATCACAATATAGTAGTTGCCTAAAAACAGCATAGTACAACATATAGCTAGTTCAACTTCATAAGAACAATATTAGAACAATATATTCATTTTCCTAATCGAGATCATCTAGGCTCGTCTTATCCACCTCTGCTTTTAGTTCAGTAAGAACCTTTTTTGCACCGGCCAACTGGGAAAGTGCCTCCTCCTTCGCCAACAGCATCTTAGCAAAGTCTGATTTAAAAAATCTGAGCTGATCAGTCTCCACCTTCCTCTTTTTATCCCGCATCTTCAAATATTCTTCAGCGTTGACAACACTTTCTCTAAGCGTACCTCTGTTCTCTTCCTGATACACGCTCCAGAGCTTTGCTAGGCACATCTTCAAAGACTGTGGCCACTCTTGATCAACCCACTGTAAGTAAGAACACTTCCATTCATCCTATAATATTTAAAACTATATCAGTAAAAAATGTGGGGAAAATGGGTTTATAGCAACATAGTAAATCACCAATACTTATTTTGAAATCTGAAGAAACAGGTTAATTATGACATATCTTCTCAAAAAGATCAATGTGCAAATGAATTAATTGCTACTTGGACAAAAACCAAATTCTGAAACACCAGAAGCTATAATTAACTACAACAATGCTACAAGTTCTTACTCATGTGCTATAAATAACAAATTGAACATTTTAAGAGGAGGGTAAATATAACTGCAACAGCATAGCGACAGTGTTTGGATGCCAGCAAATTGATACTAACAGGTGTGTACATGCACAAATTTAGTAACATAGAACTAATAGCACTAAGGCCGTGCACTATGTATGCCAAAACCGTAAAGAGAACGGTTGCTACATCTTGCTCCGGTGCCCTGCACTGGTGAGCCGATGCAGCGGAAAAAAATCAGGGACCCAAACTCCGGAGCACCTAGTTGCTCCGACGCACAGTTCCTTCATGCCATAAAGATTTAGTATTTTACTGCTTGGTTGCTCGGATGTGTGGACAAGTTGGCTACACAAACTACTGAAGCGGTGCCAAATAATTTTCTAATGGCACCGCTGATGAGATGGCAACATTTTTAGATACTAGGTACAAACTATGACATTGTCTTAGGATGTGTTTGGTTGAAGGTGTGGTATGAATGGGTTGGCACCGTGAAATTATCTGAATCATATCTAACAAATGATTTGTAACAATGAAAGAGGGTCTAACCTTCTCTGCACATGCCAGAAACTTCCTCCCACTGTCCACATATTCAAACGCAACTAGCTTCACGCATGGAGATTGATGGTGACAACGAGCAGACAGATCTTCAGCCACCCCGCTCCATTTGTTGCAACTGATGGTCCTAGGGAACTACAAGAGGAAGAAATGACTCAAATCGACCGCCGGGTAAAAATCCTTCATTCCAAGTCATAGCCCAAGAGAGAGAGAAGAGAGGCATACACGGGTGGTGAAGGAGTCGTCGTTGGAGGAGGAACTGTTGGAGAGGTCTTTGAAGAAGACCATGGCGACCCCGGCGGTAGGATGAGAGACAACGAGAGCGAGGAAGCAAGCAAGGAAGCGGATATAGCTTAGGCAGGCAGGAAGGAAGGAAGGAAGGGGGAAACAGGGGAAATGTGACTTGTGGTCGGGGAGAAAGGGGGGTGGGAAGGGGTAGATATTTCGGCGGTAGGCCAAATTTTTTGAAATGTGGAGGGGAAACTTTGCGTGCGGTGCTGCCGGACACCATTCACTTTGAACGATAGTGTGTATCGCAAATGATTCTTCTGCTTTACACGCATGGGATGAGTTTGATAATTCAAATTTTGGTGGAAATTTCCCCGGGTACGTCATTGCATAATTTAACATCGCTTGCTAATTTGGGCACACAAAAGAGCGTACATCATGCATACCACACTTACTGAATCGAGCAATTTTAGTAACTAAGCAGAGCCAATTGACCTAACATTGCTCTAACAAAAGACCAGCATTAAAAACAAAGCCTAAGTATGCATAATTTTAACAAATCCGCCGCCACACCGGCCTATGCATCGCCGGTGTGAGATGAGATGTCGATGACTTGTCCTGGCAACATGTCGCTGTTGGTGGACTCCGCGTCCCCCCTGTTGAAGTCGACCGCGTCCTCGTCCTCATCCTCGACGCCGCCCTCAAGGTTGTAGTACTCGTAGTAGTGGCTGCAGCAGAGCTCGCATTGGTACTCCACCGCCAATTTCTCGACGGAAAGACTCTTCTCTACCTCGACCTGGGCCACACGTAACTCCTCCTCCCGGCGCTCCTCGATCTTCGCCGCCTCCTACATCTCCAGCTCCCGCCCGGTGACCTCATGAGGAAGCAGGTGCTCTATGTCCACAGCCGCCTTTTTGAACATGGGTTGCATGCTGGATTCCGAGCTGGCCTGGAATATCTTGGCATGGATGGCCTCGACCCGGGCCAGGGCGACATCGGTGGCACGGACGGCAGCTCGAGCGCTCTTGGCATTTGCAGCCGCCATCACAGCAGCAGCTGCAACTGCCCTGTCGGCTGCTGCAGATGCCCTCTCGGCGGAAGCGACCGTTCTCAATGTGGATGCAGCGACACTCTCGGCTTAGGTGGCCACTCTCTCGGTGCGGGCGGCAGCGCTCGGAAGGACGGGACATCCACTACAAAAAAAGGACATATCCATGACATTTTGGGCTGAATGATTTTTTTCTGTCATACTTATGACACTTCTATGACGATAATTGTGACAAAATCCAGTATCATCATAGATGTGGTAGGATCCTACTTCTATGACAAAAAATCATGATAGAAAATGGGCTTTTCATCCTGGGCGGGCCGTAAACGCAGCTGCATGACATTATTTGGGTCGTCCATGACGGAAAAACCGTGGTAGAAGCGAGGGCGAGGAAAATTTCGGGGTGTTCCCGGTTACGGTGGGTGGTCGGGGCCGAGCGATGCGCGTTTCTCTCGTACACGTACGCGTGTTTGTGTGATGCGTTGGGCTCTAACTAAACCCGAGCGAGGCATTGGGCTCTAACTGAACCCGAGCAACTGCACTACAGGCTACGTGTTACTGAACCCGAGCGATCGATCGATGGCTGTTAACTGAACCCGATCGAGCGATTCCTTCGCTACTGCTGCTAACTAAAGCCGATCGATGCTGCCTCTAGATGAATAGTGAGCGTTGCTGGGGGGGTGGATGAACAGTGATCGGTGGGGGTGGATGAACATGACCCCGTGGTGTTGCCTTTGGATGAACAGGACCCCGATCGATCGAGCCAGTTGGGGCTGGATGGACAGGACCCTTGGAGGGCTGGATGAACAAGACGACCCCGTGGAGGGCTGGATGAATAGTAGATGGTGGATGGGTGGATGAACAGTAGCCCGGGGAGGGGTGGTTGAACAGGATCCCGTGGAGAGGGCTGGTTGAACAGTAGCCGGTGGAGTAGCGCGTGGTGGAGGCTGGATGAACAGGTGCCCGTGGATGAACAGTCACAGGTGGAGGCTGGAGGAGGTCGACGGTGGATGAACAGTAGCCCGTGAGGCTGGAGGAGGTCGACGGTGGAGATGAACAGTATCCCGTGGAGTCCCGTTTTGGGGTACGCCACACCCCTCACGATGAACAGGACCCCCGTTTTGACCATAGCACTCCAACACAAGTCCGTTTCCTCCATTTTGCGGTACGCCACACCCCTCCCGATCAACAAGACCCCGTTTCAACCGTAGGAGGTCCAACAACAGTCCGTTTCCTCTGTTTTGCGGTACGCCAGACCCCTCTCGATGAACAGGATCCCGTTTTGAACATGGCCGGTCGAAGACAAGGCCGTTTCCTCCATTATGCGGTACACCAGGCCTCGTTTCCATCGACTGTTCCATCCAAGCCGGTTGGCTCCCACGCGTTCCGTTGCCTCCCGATGAACACGATGCATTCCGTTGCCTCCCGACGAACACGACTCATTCTGTTGCCTCCCCATGAACACGACGACGATGCAGTTTCTCTGTTCCAACATAGCCATGTACACAAGCCCTGGCCGTATGTATGAGCGAGTAGGCGTTCGAGACCCCGCCCGTATGTACGTACGTGGCCGTATATTCTTTCTTGCACACTGGCCGTTGTACGTACGTGTACATGATACGTGCGCGCCTCTACATCGACCAGTATGTACATACACGTTCGTGACCAGAATGACAACGCTACGTATGCTTCGACCAGGTGGGTCCCAACTGTCAGCGCACTTCCTTGTGTGCGAAGATGTAGCTGGTGGGTCCCAGCAGTTAGGGGGGCGAATCGTTTTTTTGCCCGGACGCATGTCCTTGCGTGTGAAGATGTAGCTGGTGGGTCCCAGCAGTTAGGGGGAAACGTTTTTTTTCGCAAAATACGGCGGCCCGTCCTGTGGGTCCTCGCTGTCAGGTGGAGGAATAATATTTTGCGCGTAATAAGGAGGCACTTCCCTGCGGCCGCCGTGGACCCAGCTGTCAGCCTCTCCACGTACAGTACTCTTCTGATGGAAGTCGTTCCTTGACCACGTTGACCACGCCGCGCGGAGAGCACCGGGGCAATGGATGACGACGAGGCCTAGGAAGGGGACGACGCGGAGCCAGGAAAGACGCGACAGTGGAAGCCCGCGCGGGGAGGAGTACGAGGGTTCAGTGGTTCGACTGCAGTGTGAGGCTGCCGTCGCCGTAGGGCCTAGCCAGCGGTGGGAATAGTAGGGAGCGGTGAGGCCTCCGCGGCAGCACAGCCGGCCACGGGAGGCAGGAGCATGCGGCACGACCGGTGCTGGTTTGGGCCGCATGCTCCATGCGGCACGACTGGCAGGGATCATTTATTATCACTGGGGCAGCAAGTATCAGCTGGTTTTTGGGCTGCCCCATCTAGGCTTTCTTTTTTAACATGCACAGCCCACAACCTCGGATGGGAGGTCCATAGGCCTGTTTGTATTTTCTTGAGGGACGTCATGTATCGACCGACCTATGGACCAGCCATCTGAGGTTTTATTTTTCCTGAAATATTGGTAGTCCAATTTATGTATATTTTTTTGAAGAAAACACAGAGGTCTGTTCTATTTTTCTATATAAGAATAGGAACGCCTGCTCCAACTTAAGTTTCCCTTCTAACTATATCATATGTATTTAAATTATTTTATATGTTATTATATATTATTTATATTGTCATCATATATTTAACAGATACTTACATATGTAAGAAAACAATATCCCACATCTTATTAACTTATAAAAATAATTTCTTAACAATAAAATCCTGGATTGTTTTGGCATGAAAATCCTAGTGATTGTATACAAAAGCTTGGTAAGATTTAAGGACGAATGTAATAATAAATCACTTATTATTTAAATATATTTATAACAAAATGCTCAGCCCCTGTTTAGTTTTTGATAACATTGTTGGCTCAACCCAACATTATAATTAGAATCAGCCCAGCAAAATCATGTATTTCGAGAAAGTGCAAATGGCCTGTAATTTTTCAGGAAAAAAAATAAATGGGCTGCATGGACTCTACATTATTTGTTCACCCAGCCCAGCTAATGGACTGTAATTCAAAAAAAAGATCAAATTGGCTGTAAATTGTGGGCCAATAGGTCGAAACCAACGCAAGTCGTTGCCAACTTAGTCAACAAATGATTCTGACATCGTTAGCCGTTGGATTTACATCCAACGACCGGCATCCATCTTCAATCTCTCGTCTTCTTCCTCCGGCGCCGCGGGGACCACCTCTCGCCTCCTACTACTAGCAGCTCTGCTTAGCACGCTTCGCCGTGAAGCGCTACTCCACCGTTGACCAGGCCATCCCTCCACCCCTCCACACCTCCTGTTCTTCTCCACCGACTGCCGAACCACACCGCACCAGAAGCAGTTAACCCTCGTACACCTCTCCATCTACGACTCTACTCCCGCGTCTTCCCATCTCCGGCTCGTTGCTGTCCGGGGCCTCGCCGTCGTCCACCACCTTGGATGCGCTCGGCATGGCGTGGTCAACGTGGTCAACGAACGACACCATCGGAAGTAGACTGCGCGTGGAGAGGCTGACAGCTGGGTCCATGGCCGCACACAAGGAAATGCCTCCTTATTACGCACAAAATAATGATTCCTCTACCTGACATCTGGGACCCACCGGAAGGCCTCTGTATTTCGCGAAAAAATATGCCCCCCGCTGACAGGTCGGACCCACCAGCTATCTTCGCACGCAAGGAAGTGCCTCCTTATTACGCACAAAAAATGAATACTCCCCCTGCCAGCTGGTACCCTCCTTGGTGGGAGGCTGACTTGTGGGCCTATTAAGTTGACAGGGACGGAGGGCTTTGTCATCTTAGTCAGTATGAACGATTCTAGCTCTAGTGACCGTACGATGTCCATCCAACGGCTGTAGTGCTTCTTCAACCTCTGGTCTTCTTGCTCCAGCCGCCCAAAGCCTTATTATTAATGAAACTACTGAACTAGCCTAGTGGCCAAGCGACACTACCCGACAGCTGTTCCGCCCGGGTTCGATTCCACCGGTGCAGGGAAAATATCTCTAATTTTTTTGCCTCTGCGTTTATTAACATGTGGGTCCCCATTGTCATGTACGCACACCACGTCCAACACTTGCCAAAACTTCATCCCTCATTTTCTCTCTGTTTCGCACACTCAACATTGTGTGGGCATTTTAAAAATAGCATATCTTTTGACTGTGCATCATATGAAGATGTGCTATGTATGAATGTTGATCGGCATGATGTTAACTGGCTGGTAGTTCCATTTTCGACCATGAATAAAACTTCCAACATGATGTTAACCCTGTTTGAAAAGGCCGTGTTAATATAAATGCTCTTCCTTTGAAAGTTGCAGTTTCTTATCTGAAACTGAACTTGCAGTTTCTTATCTAAAACTAAAACTTGCACTTTCTTCTCTGAGAATCACATTGTCTGCACTTTTATACTCCTATGAAACTACATTTTTTTAAGTGCTCAAAAAAGATCTCTAGAATTCATAAAATACTTCATATGCTCAATACTGCAAATCTGAAATTCAAAAGACATTCATATCTGAAAGTACTCTCAAAATACACAACACAAAACACAATTCACAACCTGCAAATACTGACAACCCTAAGCTCCTCCTAACAATTCACAACCTGCCCGACTATTGGGCTGGGGGGCAGTCCCCTCCTATTCCTCGGCGGCAGATAGCGCCCCGTGCGACGATGTGAACGGCGAGGGGGAGGATGGTAGGGAAGCGTCGTCGGGCCAACTACTTTTCTCCTCTTGCACTTGGGTTCGATCGACGAAGACTCCACCGGCTCGCTCTGGCACGAAACCCTCACAAACGGCACCCTGTAGATGCTCGATCCTTCAATCTCTGGTGGATGCTCCATCTGGGATTGATACTCCCACCACCGCTCCCTCATGATTGGATTCGGTGAATCTGTTTGCTCCATGGCCTAGAAGAGCAGCTCTATGTACTCCCGTGCGACTCCCTCCGGGAGTATCGCCGCCTTTTCACTCTGTTGCAGATATTTGTCCATGGATGTCGCCGTCGCTGCTAGTTGGTCCTTGTTGTCAAACCAAGACTGTATCTCCAACATCCTAGCTAGCTTCACAGGGTCGCTGTCTATGATCCTCACGTATCGGTTGTACTCCTCCGTTGATCTACTTCTCCACAGCACCTTCGCTCGCCGGCGGTGGTTTTTGAATGGAAGAGGAGAGGAGCAGCGCTGGTGTTGGATTAGAATGGGAGAGGAGTGACGCTGGTTGTCGGAGTAAATGACCACGGGTAGCCTAACCGGCTCCATTTGGCCCTCAGAAAAAACAATGGGCCGACCGAGCCTTGAAGCGCCCAAGACACAGGGCCGCCTTCTTCCGGCCGGCTATCACATAGGCCGACTAGTGGAAGGCAGCCCGGCCATAAACAATCTTTACGGGACGCCAACACAAGGCCGACTCCAAGAAAGCCGGCCCATGAAGGACCAACTCCAAGAAAGCCGGGACATGAAGGACCGACTCCAAGAAAGCCGACCCATGAAGGACCGGCTCCAAGAAAGCCGGCTCATGGCAGGCGGCCATGGGCCGCCCCCTAAGGTCAACCCCCCATAACGGTGTCGAGACGGGGCGTGGCTACAGTGGACCCTGCCACCCCCGAATCCCGGAATGTGCATGGCTACAGTATGCCCTACAGGGCAGACAACTCCTGTCCGGCGAGGCACTGTTGCCATGCGAATCATGACACCATCCACGACGGGCCGCTGGTACGGCCCAAAGGCGGCGGGCCCCTTCGGCCAGAGAGACATCCAAAGGCGGCCTGGCCTCCCCCAGCCGGCCTAAGGCCAGGCCGGCTTCCTGTAACCGGCTTGCTCCCCTCCTCGGGGCACGCGCACCATTAAGTAGACAAGACGAGGTAAGGCTACAGTGAGCGCCCGCAAGGCGGCCGCACTGTAGCCATGCTTACCTTGACAAAGCCCTCGTCATCAAAGGCGAGACAACAGTAACCAGCCCCTGACAAGACCCCCCAAGCGGTGGGGCCGGCCTGTCGACCAATGGGCCGGCAGCCGGCAGGACCCACCAGTCGGCGGGCCCCAGGAGCCGGTGGAGAGGCCGGTGGTCATAGGCGCTGACGGCCTGGACCCATACCCAGCCGAATTACCATTGTACCCCCGGGGGATAGGCCTATATAACCCCCCCGGGACACCCATGCAAAGGGTTGATCTCAGAGAGTTTTAGACACTACCATAGGGAGAGAAAAGAGCTAGCCTTGCCCTTCTTCCTCCTCCCACCGAACAGCTCAAGGAGCCTCTTGTAGCTTCTTATCGATCTAGTGATCATGCGGAGACCCCGCAAAGCAGGAGTAGGGGTATTATCTCCACGGAGAGCCCCCAACCTGGGTAAGATCCGCCGGCGTGCATGTCTTTGCCTTATCCCGTTTCCACGCACCGGTGATGTCTTACTGGCTCCCACAATGATAAGCCATCCGTTGGCATATGTCGCACCTACCACCCGACATTTGGCGCCCACCATGGGGCCAGGTGCACCGTCGTCCGGAGACCTGCTCTGGACGGGAACCCTCTTCCTCCCCAGCGAGCGTAGCCAGCCCGGCACGCCCGATGGCGCTTGCCCCGACGCGCTGCAAAGCATCGACGACGCCTGCACAACGAGCAGCCTCGCCGATCTTCTTGGCGAGACCCGCATCTCCGACGAGCCCGCATCCGACGCGGGCACAGGCTACCCCGAGAGTCGCCTCGTGAGCCTCCTCGACCAACTCCATGTCTCCGGCGAGCCTACTATGGACTTGGAGTCGATCAGCTCCACCGACCCGATACTTGTTGACTCTGACACGGCGTCGCTCGATGCCTTCCCCTCCGACGTGATCATCTTCGACGACCCTCTCCCTCGAGCTGACAGTGGCGGCAGCACCGTCACCGAAGTGCTGGTCATCAGCCACGGCGTCGCCTCCGACAAGAACGCCCGCGATGCCCTGCAAGCCGCATTGCACGATCTGTCCGCCCCCATCCCGGCGGACGCTGACGCTGAGGCACTGGAGGCATGCCGCCTTGCCCTCCTTGCTGAGGGCCAGAAGATAGCCACCATGAGACGCCTCACGGAAGCCCACCAGCGCGAAGTCGACCGCGCCGCCTTTGGCACGCTGCCTCCAGAAGGGCCGAGCCGAGTCGGCGTTGTCAAGAAACGCGGCGCGGCCATCGCCAACATGCTGGGAGCGGACCGCCCAGTCTACGCCATGCCCCTCGAGAATCTACGCGCCGCCCAGTCGATTGTTGACGAGCTAAACGGACTGGGGGCTGACGAGCTCCCCTACATGACCAGACGCATCCAGCAGCTGATCGACGCGGCCGCAGCGCGGCATGAAGCCAGCGTCCGAGCTGAAAGCCCCCCTCGTCGAGAGCACGGCGCGACGTCGCGTACGCCGACTGCGGGTGGCGCCCGTACAAGACAAGAGAAGGAGCCGGCTGCTAGCCGCAGCCGGACTCGCATCACCATCAAGCACGACGCAGAAGGCCGTCCCCGAGGTGTGGAACGACGAGGTGACCTGCCTCCTCCTCCGCCTCGCGGGGAAAGATATCCGACCCTGCCGCCTGTCGAGCATCCGACTCTCAGCGGCCGACTTGGTCGCCGTGAAGGAGTCGGCGAGAATGATGCCCGCCATCGGATCGACCGCCTTGCGCGATCCCTGGCCCTGGAAGAAGAAGATGATGTCGGCCCGCCTTGTTTCGGCCCCCGCATCCGCGACGAGCCCTTTCCCAGAGGGTTCTCGCTCCCAAGAGACACGCCCAAGTACAATGGCTCTGTGAAGCCGGAAGACTGGTTGATCGACTACTCCACCACGGTTCGCATAGCGAACGACAACCGACGCGTTGCCGTGAAATATGTCCCCCTGATGCTCCAAGGCACGACGTGCACCTGGCTCAACAGCCTCAAGCCTTACAGCATCAACAGCTGGCTGGACTTCACCGAAGCCTTCATACGCAACTTCACCAGCACCTACAAGCGGGCTCCCAAGCCCCGACAGCTCTCCTTGTGCGTACAAGGGCCCAGCGAATCAACCCGTGACTACCTCACGCGTTGGGCCGAGATCCGCAACTCCTGTGAAGGGGTGCACGAGGTTCAGGCCATTGAGTACTTCACCGCCGGGTGCCGCGAGGGCACTCTCCTCAAGCACCGACTCCTCTGCGACGAGCCGACAACCCTTGATGAGCTACTGATCATTGCGGACAAGTATGCCACGACCGACTCCTCAATGAAGATTGAGCTCCGGGTAGACGCCTTCGGAAAAGTGCTGGCGCCGGCTCCCAAGACGCCGGCTGGAGAATCAAGCCGGCGCCCGTATCAAAACGACCACAAGCGCAAGGCCCCTATGCCACCTTCCACTAGCCGGCAGGTGGCCACGATCGAAGAAGAGCAGCCTGAGGGATGGCCGGCTCCTAAGAAGCAAAAGGGCGGCAGGCCGGCTTGGCAGCGAGCTTTCTCCTACGAGCAAACCCTCGACGCCCCCTGCAAGTTTCACAGCGGCGCGAAGCCGTCCAACCATACAACTCAGAAATGTCATTGGCTCACCCGAATCTCCAAGGGCGAGGGGCTGTTGCCGCCTCGGCCTCCAGGCCAGCCGCCTCCTGCCCCGCAGCAGCCGGCCACTCGGCCTGTAGTCGGAGCTGTCCAAGACGAGTTCCCCGACGAGCAAGCCGCCTACGTCGTGTTCACCAGCCAGACAGAAGACCGGCACAGCCAGCGCCGACAGCAGCAAGAAGTCAACGCGGTCGCCTCCAGTAACCCTGAGTTCATGCACTGGTCAGAGAAGCCCATCAGCTGGAGCTGGGACGACCATCCAGAGGTGATGCCGTCTCCTGGCTCCTATGCCCTGGTTTTGGATGCCACCCTGGCGACGGAGAGGCGTGCCGCCCGATTCTCCCGCGTGCTGATAGACGGCGGGAGCAGTATCAACATACTGTACCGAGATACAATGGAGAAGCTCAACATCAAGCCGAAGCAACTCATGCCAAGCCGGACTGTGTTCCACGGCATCGTACCCGGCCTGTCCTGCTCACAAATCGGCAAGATCAAGATGGATGTCCTCTTTGGGGACAAGGATCATTTCCACCGAGAGGCAATATGGTTCGAGGTAGTGGATTTGGAGAGCCCGTACCACGCATTGGTTGGCCGACCAGCGTTGGCCAAGTTTATGGTTGTGCCCTACTACGCCTACCTCAAGATGAAGATGCCGAGTTCTAAGGGCATTATCACCATAGCCAGAGACTATAAGAAGTCTTCTGAGTGTGCAGCAGCCAGCAGTCAGCTGGCCGAGTCCCTCGTGATCGCCGAAGAGAAAGATGCTGGATCGAATTGTGACCTTGGCTGGCAAGCAACCGGCCTTGTCTCCTAACCCCAAAGAATGTGAATCTCAAGGTTCTTTCCAGCCGGCCAAGGAGACAAAGAAGATACCTCTAGACCTGGAGCACCCGGAGAGGCACGCTGTCATAGACGCAGGCCTTGACAGCAAATAGGAAGGCGAGCTCGTCGATTTCCTCCGTGAGAATCGGGATGTCTTTGCATGGTCTCCCAAAGACATGCCGGGTGTCCCGACGGATTTCGCCGAGCACAAGCTACACGTCCGATCTGACGCAAAGCCGGTCAGGCAGCCCTTGCGCCGCCTGTCGGAAAAGAAGAGAAGAGTAGTTGGAGAAGAAATAGCCCGGCTTCTGGCAGCCGGCTTCATTACGGAAGTGTTCTTTCCAGAATGGCTTGCCAACCCGGTCCTCGTGTTGAAGAAGAACAAGCAGTGGTGCATGTGCATTGACTACACCAGCCTCAACAAACCCTGCCCTAAAGATCCGTTCGCCCTACCAAGGATTGACCAAGTGATAGACTCCACAGCCGGATGCAAGCTGTTGAGTTTCTTGGATGCTTATTCAGGCTACCACCAGATAAAGTTGAACTCGGCTGATCGCTTGAAGACCACCTTCATCACCCCATTCGGAGCTTTCGGTTACCTGACCATGACATTTGGCTTGAGAAATGCCGGTGCCACCTTTCAGCGTTGCATGCAGAAATGCCTCCTCAAGCAACTCGGCAGAAATGCCCACGTCTATGTAGACGATGTTGTGGTGAAGACGGAGAAGCATGGCACCCTGCTGGAAGACCTCAAGGAGACCTTTGAGAACTTGCGCCGGTTTCAGATCAAGCTCAACCCGGAGAAGTGCGTGTTTGGGGTACCAGCCGGCCAGCTCCTAGGCTTCCTGGTCTCCGAACGCGGCATCGAATGCAACCCAGTGAAGATCAAGGCCATAGAGAGAATGAAGGTCCCTACCAAGCTGCGAGACGTCCAAAAATTCACCGGATGCCTGGCGTCTTTGAACCGCTTCATGAGCCGGCTCGGAGAGAAGGCTCTCCCCCTCTACCGACTCATGAAGAAGTCCACTCACTTTGAGTGGAATGACCAGGCGGACCAAGCTTTCCACGAGATGAAGAAGATGTTGTCCACACCACCCGTCTTGGCGGCCCCAATTGAGAAGGAGCCCATGCTCCTCTACATCGCCGCCACCAGCCGGGTGGTCAGCACGGTCATCGTAGTCCAGCGTCCAAAAGAAGGCCGAGCTCAGCTAGTCCAGAGGCCGGTATATTATTTGAGCGAAGTATTGTCCGCCTCAAAACAGAACTACCCGCACTATCAGAAAATGTGCTATGGTGTGTACTTCGCCTCCAAGAAACTCAAGCCCTATTTTCAAGAACATCCCATCACGGTCGTATGCACTGCCCCGCTTGCCAAGATCATAGGCAGCCGGGACGCATCCGGCCGGGTGGCGAAATGGGCCATTGCGCTGGCTCCCTACACAATCTACTATCAGCCCTGCACCGCCATCAAGTCCCAAGCATTGGCCGACTTCCTCGTCGACTGGGCCGAGACCCAGTACCTACCACCGGTCCCCGACTCCACTCATTGGCGGATGCATTTTGATGGATCCAAGATGCGCACCGGCTTGGGAGCCGGCATCGTCCTCACCTCTCCCAAGGGCGACAAACTCAGACACACATTGCAAATCCACTTTGCCACCTCCAACAATGTGGCCGAGTACGAGGCGCTCATACACGGGCTCCGGCTAGCCAAGGAACTCGGCATCCGCCGGATCCTGTGTTATGGCGACTCGGACTTAGTAGTCCAGCAATCATCCAGCGACTGGGATGCCAAGGACGCAAATATGGCAAGCTACCGTTTCCTCATCCAGCAGCTCAACGGATATTTCGAGGGGTGCGAGTTCCTTCACGTGCCATGGGCCGACAATGAGCAAGCAGATGCCCTGGTACGAATAGGCTCCACCCGACAAACTATACCAACTGGCGTCTGTAACGCCCCGGATTCGATGCGCCAGGTGTCTGCCAGTTATTCACCGTTGTTGCCATGTCATTTGCTTGCGTATTGCATTTTATCATGTCATCATGTGCATTTCATTTTGCATACGTGTTCGTCTCATGCATCCGAGCCTTTTCCCCGTTGTTCGTTTTGCAATCCGGCGCTCCTATGTCCTCCGGCGTTCCCCTTTCATCTCTCGTTGTGAGTGGGTGTTAAACTTTCTCGGAATGGACCGAGTCTTGACAAGCGACCTTGGTATACCACCGGTAGACCGCCTGTCAAGTTTCGTGTCATTTGGAGGTCGTTTGATACTCCAACGGTTAACCGGGTAATCGTAAAGCCTCCTTCTCTTTGCAGCCCAACACCCCTTCCAAAGTGGCCCAAAACCCATCTAACTCCCCTCCATGCTCTCAGTCGTTCGATCACGATCGCGTGGTCGAAAACCGCTCCTCATTTGGACTCTCCTAGCTCCCTCTACCTATAAATCTAGCCTCTCCCCCGAAATTCGCGGACGAAATCCTACCCTAACCCTAGCCTCTTCCACCTCCGCGCGCCGGACATGTCCACTCCTCCGCCGGACACGTCCAGCTGCCGCGCCGGACGAATCAGCCGCCGCCACATCACCCAGCGTCTCCTCTCTCTCTCCTCCGCCGCTGCGCGGCACGCCAGGCCCATCCGGGGCCCGCTCAGGCCCGAGTGGCCGCCGCCGAAGCGCCTCCTGCCGCGGGGCTCCGCCGCCCTTCCCCGCGGCCGCCGCCTCCCCATCGACCCCGAGCGCCCCA
>NC_041387.1:161969794-161974260 GCF_002162155.2 Triticum dicoccoides | reverse complement strand
GCACGAGTCCAGCCGCCCGTCGCCGGTGGCCGCGCCGCCCGGTGGCCGCGCCGCTCCGTCGCCTCCTCCGCCTCCCCTCGTCGGGATCCGGCCGGATCCAGCGAGATCCAGCCCGGATCCGCCCAGATCCGCCCGTCTTCGGCCATCCCCCTCCGCTCCGGCGAGATTCCGGCGAAGTCCCCGCCGAGGTTGACTTTTCCCCCTTCCCCGAATTGACTAAGTCCCAGATTTTGTCATTTTCATGCTATGTTCGTCATGCTGTATCTCCGCATCCGTAGCTCCGTTTCGTGCGTGTAATATGTCAAATGGTTCGTCTCAAAGAGTACATAATTTCATTCCATTGCATCATATTAATTTGAGGTCATCTAGATGCCTGAAACATCGTTGTAAGAGTGCTTCATGATGTTATCTGCTGTCTGTTATCAGAACGAGCTCTTTTGTCATTTTTGCCATGATTGATGTGTGCATCCTATGAGGTTGATGTCTTCATGTGTTTTGATCTATGCCTTGTCTTCTTTACATAGGTGCTTACCATGTATTTTTCTGATCTCTGTGGTGACTAGCACAAGCATGCAAACTAGGCATCGTGATGTTGTTGTTTGTCCCTGTTCTGCTGTTATTTTGATGCCATGTAAACTTGATGCTACAGAGAGATCCATGCATATCTTGAGACACTTCAGTAAGGGTGTTTTGAACATGTGGTTATTGTCTATCCATTCATGCCCTTGTTTGTAATTATGAAGTAGTCTAGCATGTCATTTTCGTGCTCTACTTTTGCTTCAAAATGTTTCCTGGCAGATTGTTTACGTGTTATTCAATTTGGCCAAGCTTGCTATAGTTGATCCTTGCATGCTATGGACTTGTTTTTGACTTGGTTTGTTTCACAAACATGTCTTCTTGATGATGCTAGGCTTATCTTGTCATGCAATGACTTGTGGTGAGTGATTCAAGCTTGTTAAGTAGGGTACATGATGTTGCTGTTTTGCTAGGCTGAATCTGTTATTTCGCGATGCTATATAAACATGTTGCTACTAGTCATTCTATGCATAATCTGGAGATGTTCTATAAACATGTTTTAATCTACATGTCATGCTCTATCCATACATGCCCCTGGTTGCATTTATAGCTTGCTGTAGCTTGTCCATATCTTGCTCTAAAGTTGCTTCATAATGTTGCTATCAGCCTGTTAACATTAAGTTCAGTTGTTTCCATGTGTTTTGCTAGTGATCCATGCACCCTACGACCTTGCTATTGCCATGATTAGCTTCACAAACATGCCTTCTTACTGTTGGGTGCCTTGTCATGCCATGTAATGCTCTGTAGTGAGTTGCACAAGCTCATCTATATGCCTTCATAATTCTGTTTTTGTCATGTTTGAATCTGTATTATAACTTGCCATGTTTACGTGGGTGCCATCATATTTTCTGATCCTTTTTGGCTGATGGTCAGTAAGGGACTTTTGATCTATGCATTTAGTAGGTTCATGCCATGCCTTTGTTTGCCATGATAAGTTCCTGTAACATGCTGTTTGATAGCTCTAAACATTGCAAGCTGATGTTATTTTCCGCAAAGTCTGAAATTGTTATAACTTGCAATCTTACCATGTGTGTTTGAGCATGTTATAATGATTTCTGGAGATAGCTCAGTGTTCATGTTTTGTAATGCTTTACCTGTACATCATGCCCATGCCTTTTGTTATTATCTTGAGGTGCTATAGCATGTTGTTTTGATGCTTGCAATATGCCTAGTTGCTGTTTTGGACAGCTTGTCATTTAAACTTGTTCCATGTGTGTGTGTTGAACCGTTGCTCCGTTTTGAGCGTGCTCTATATGAAACTTGCTTAGAATTGCATGTAGCTTCATATTATCATGTTGCATCCTTGTTTTGAGGTGTTTGCTTGATGTTTGTATGCATTTTGCATCAATGCCATGTTTAACTTGTTTTGCTCATATCTTCTAGGCCGTAGCTCCGAACTAATTGAACTTTATATGTAACTTGACTAGAATCTCGTGTAGATCATGTTGGTTCATCTTAACTTGCTGTTTAACAACTTGAACATAAGGTTTATTCAGATCTGGACCAATTTCGAAATTTGCATATGAGGACTTACCGGAATTGTTATCTGTTGTTCCCGGCCTCATTTAAACTTGCCTTGATGTGTTGCTCTTGTTTGCATCATCTCTTGCTATGAGTAGCTTCATGTAGCTTTGTCATGCATCATGCTTGTTGTGCATCATGTCATGTTCATGTGTGGTGTGTTTACTATGTTGTGTGCTTCTTTTCGATAGTTCCTGTTTCCTTGCGATCGTGAGGATTCGTTCGGCTACGATTGGATTGGCTTCATCCGTTCGTCGTCTTCAAGGACTCGTTCTTCTTCCTTGCGGGATTTCAGGCAAGATGACCGCTACCCTGGATCTCACTACTATCATTGCTATGCTAGTTGTTTCGTTCCATCGCTATGCTACACTACCTATCACCTGTTTATCAAGCCATCCCATATTGCCATGAACCTCTAACCTTTGACACCTTTCCTATGCAAACCGTTGCTTGGCTATGTTACCGCTTTGCTCAGCCCCTCTTATAGCGTTGCTAGTTGCAGGTGAAGTTGAAGATTGCTCCATGGTGGACAGGATTTTGTTGGGATATCACAATATCTCTTATATTATTAATGCATCTATATACTTGGTAAAGGGTGGAAGACTCGGCCTTATGCCCGGTGTTTTGTTCCACTCTTGCCGCCCTAGTTTCCGTCATACCGGTGTTATGTTCCCGGATTTTGCGTTCCTTACGCGGTCGGGTGATTTATGGGACCCCCTTGACAGTTTGCTTTGAATAAAACTCCTCCAGCAAGGCCCAACCTTGGTTTCACCATTTGCCTCACCACCACCTACCCCTTTCCCTTGGGTCGGCCAACCCGAGGGTCATCTTTATTTTAGCCCACCCCAGGCCAGTGCTTGTCTAAGTGTTGGTCCGAACTAAGCAGCCTGCGGGGCCACCTCGTGGCAACTCGAGGGCTGGTTTTACTCGTAGCTTGACTTATCCGGTGTTGCCCTGAGAACGAGATATGTGCAGCTCCTATCGGGATTGTCGGCGCATCGGGCGGCTTTGCTGGTCTTGTTTTACCATTGTCGAAATGTCTTGTAAACCGGGATTCCGAGTCTGATCGGGTCTTCCTGGGAGAAGGTCTATTCCTTCGTTGATCGCGAGAGCTTATCATGGGCTAAGTTGGGACACCCCTGCAGGGTATAATCTTTCGAAAGCCGTGCCTGCGGTTATAGGCAGATGGGAATTTGTTAATGTCCGGTTGTAGATAACTTGACACTAGATCTGAATTAAAACGCATCAACCGCGTGTGTAGCCATGATGGTCTCTTCTCTGCGGAGTCCGGGAAGTGAACACGGTTTCTGGGTTATGTTTGACGTAAGTAGGAGTTCAGGATCACTTCTTGATCATTACTAGTTGACGACCGTTCCGCTTGCTCTCTTCTCGCTCTTATTTGCGTATGTTAGCCACCATATATGCTTAGTCGCTGCTGCAACCTCACCACTTTACCCCTTCCTTTCCCTTTAAGCTTTGCTAGTCTTGATACCCATGGTAATGGGATTGCTGAGTCCTCGTGGCTCACAGATTACTACAACAACAGTTGCAGGTACAGGTTATGCGATGATCATGACGCGAGAGCGATGCTTGCTTGCGTTGAGTTCTTCTTCTGCTTCTTCGATCAGGGATAGGTTCCAGGTCGACAGCCTGGGCTAGCAAGGTGGATGTCGTTTGAGTTTCTGTTTGTGTTTCATCCACAGTCGGATGATGCTCTTATGTAATGTGATATTGTATTCGTGTGGCATTGTATGCCTCTTGTATGTATCCCCATCTATTATGTAATGTTGATGTAATGATATCCACCTTGCAACAGCGTTTCAATATGCGGGTCTATCCTTGGTGGGACCTTCGAGTTCCTTTTGGATATGGTCGCATATTGGGTGTGACAAGTTGGTATCAGAGCCTCGACCGACCCTAGGAGCCCCCTTGATTGATCATGTAGTTTGGCCGTTGTTGAGTCTAGAAGAAAACTGTTTTCGGAGTCTAGTTATATCGAGAGTAGGAATTCTTTTTACTCCTCAGCCCCTTCGTCGCTCTGGTAAGCAATCTTGACGTAGGTGTTTTGAATTACTCCTCTTACCCTTCAAATTTTTCTTTAGGATCACGTAGTTGGTTTTTCGATCGTTGGTTCTCAGCTCTTTTGATCCGATGCATTTCTCGTCAAATCGACTCGAGTCCCTTCATCTTTGAGTTCAATCCTCAGTTGTTTTCTTTTCCCACCCGCCCACCCCTCTTCTTCTCGGAACCGGAGTCCGTAATCGAGTATCCATCCTACTCATGCGAAGTCCTTGCCTTCTTTCTTCAATGTTTTCAACCGGTGTTTTCTCTCCAAGATATTCGTCGATTTCCCCTCCCGAGTTGCCTTT
>NC_041387.1:161966943-161969600 GCF_002162155.2 Triticum dicoccoides | reverse complement strand
CCTTTTTTCTTCCCGGAGTCTGACTCTCTCTCGAACATCTATTTCATTCGTGCGGAGTATCTTCAGTCTTTCCTCAATTATTTCAACCGGTGAATTCTCATCTCGGTGGACATTCTTCATCTCTTTTCCTTTCCGGTGGATTCAATTCATGTTTTTCGGTGTTGATCGTATTCTTTTCCTTGGATCAAGTGTTATCCTTGCTCGTTTACCTCTCGCCATTCAATCATTCCGGAGTTCGGAAGACATCTCAGGAGATTCTCTGTGTTCCATTTAATTCGAGGTTGTCACCTCATTCAAATATTTCAATTGTTCCGGTGCATCATCTATCTGTTCATCAATCCTTTCCAACGGTGTTTTCTCTTCAGTGGGCCCTAACCCACAGGCTTTTTCCCAGGATCTTACCTGACTCTTCTAATTCCCCCAGAGTTATTCTCAATTCTTTTCAAAGTGTGACGTAAGAATGGTTTCCATCAGTCACATGCCTTCTCCAAGATCGTTTTCAAACTCTTTTCATTGTTGGCTCAACCTCTTCGCTTGTCATTCTACCGGAGTATCTCAGTAATTCTAGTGGTGTTTCTCGTCGTCATTTGAAGATCGAAGAAGAGTTTTTCATATCATCCTCTTGAATTATTCCATTTGTCAGATATTCCTTTTCTCAACCATCCGGAGTTTGTCAGGAGTTCTTTTCCCGTTTCTTTTCACCGGAGGCCATCATTCCAGTTATCGTTATCTAATTATCCCGGTGCTTCGTTCAAGTGTTCTTCAATCAGCTCGTGATCTCTTTGTTCTTTTGTATCTAAATCCCCTCTAGCATATTGGTTCTTCTAATCCTTCCCGGTGATTCATTCTCTTTCATCTGTCATTTTCGAATTCTTACGGTGGTTCGTTCAAGATTCTTTTTCTTTGATTATCATATACCCATTCGTTTCTTTCCAATTCTACCGGTGATTTAGGAAGACTTTCTCAAGTTTTGTGCTATGTTCCTTCTCAATCCTTTTTCAAGAAGAATAAGTAGTATGTGAAATCCATTGCTTGTCATCAATTTAATTTGATGAAGGATAAGCATATAATAAATCTTATTCTTATTTCATCGAGGTGATTCAATTCTTTTCTTCTGGAGATTGTTCATGATGAAGTAATTCTCGGTTGTACTGTTTCATCTTTTTCTTTTCCGGAGTTCAATTCCCTCGGTCATTTCGTCGGAACCTCCATCTAAATCATCACAAGGCTCGTCTTGTTCTTTCATCCTTCATTTTATCTCGTCATCCTTTTGTTACCGGAGTTCTTCACGGTGGCTCGTCACGATTTAATTCTTTCTTCAAGAGTTCATCAAGATTCTTGTCGGTGGAGTTCAAGTATCTTTTCTTCTTGCGTCTCGAAGTGCAATTAATCCTCTATATTCTTTTGAAGTGGAGTTTTGCATTTCTTCGTTATTCCCAGATATTCAAGCATTTTCTTGTGGCATAATTTCACCTCAAGTTTTGAGTTGTTTTGATAAGTCCACATCAAGCTTATTCTTTCGTTGTTGATTTTCTCAACAACTCAATTCAATCCTTCCTTCTAAGTTCTTTCCATTCAATTCTCTTTCAATTCTTTCCGGAGATTTTGTGTCATGTCTCCATCAAGTATCATTCCATCCTCTCAAGCTCGTGTTCTATTCCTTCATTTTTCAACCGGAGTGCTACCTAAATCCTTTCAGTCTTATTCGTTTCTAATATGTTCTAACCGGAGTGGTTTCATAGTCCATCTGATTCCGTGAGCTTCCGATTCTCGTCATTCTCGTCGTTCCTCTCTTCTTCTCGAGTGCTCTCGATTCTTTGCTTCTTCTGTTGAGTTCTTGTTTCACCTCATCCATTTTCCCTTCCGTCTTGGTCCTAAGATCTCGGGACGAGATCTCTTGTTAGTGGAGGAGTGTTGTAACGCCCCGGAATCGATGCGCTAGGTGTCTGCCAGTTATTCGCCGTCGTTGCCATGTAATTTGCTTGCGTGTTGCATTTTATCATGTCATCATGTGCATTTCATTTTGCATACGTGTTCGTCTCATGCATCCGAGCCTTTTCCCCGTTGTTCGTTTTGCAATCCGGCGCCCCTATGTCCTCCGGCGTTCCCCTTTCGTCTCTCGTTGTGAGTGGGTGTTAAACTTTCTTGGAACGGACCGAGTCTTGACAAGCGGCCTTGGTATACCACCGGTAGACCGCCTGTCAAGTTTCGTGTCATTTGAAGGTCGTTTGATATTCCAACGGTTAACCGGGTAACCGTAAAGCCTCCTTATCTTTGCAGCCCAACACCCCTTCCAAATTGGCCCAAAACCCATCTAACTCCCCTCCATGCTCTCGGTCGTTCAATCACGATCGCTTGGCCGAAAACCGCTCCTCATTTGGACTCTCCTAGCTCCCTCTACCTATAAATCTAGCCTCTCCCCCGAAATTCGCGGACGAAATCCTACCCTAACCCTAGCCTCTTCCACCTCCGCGCGCCGGACATGTCCACTCCGCTGCCGGACACGTCCAGCTACCGTGCCGGACGAATTAGCCGCCGCCACATCACCCAGCGTCTCCTCTCTCTCTCCTCTGCCGCCGCGCGGCCCGCCAGGCCCATCCGGGGCCCGCTCAGGCCCGAGTCGTCGCCGCCGAAGCGCCTCCTGCCGCGGGGCTCCG
>NC_041387.1:161894419-161966443 GCF_002162155.2 Triticum dicoccoides | reverse complement strand
TGGCCGCGCCGCCCGGTAGCCGCGCCGCCCCGTCGCCTCCCCGTCGCCTCCTCCGCCTCCCCTCGCCGGGATCCGGCCGGATCCGGCGAGATCCGGCCCGGATCCGCCCGTCTCCGGCCATCCCCCTCCGCTCCGGTGAGATTCCGGCGAAGTCCCCGCCGAGGTTGACTTTTCCCCCTTCCCCGAATTGACTAAGTCCCAGATTTTGTCATTTTCATGCTATGTTCGTCATGCTGTATCTCTGCATCCGTAGCTCCGTTTCGTGCGTGTAATATGTCAAATGGTTCGTCTCGAAGAGTACATTATTTCATTCCATTGCATCATATTCATTTGAGGTCATCTAGATGCCTGAAACATCGTTGTAAGAGTGCTTCATGATGTTATCTGCTGTCTGTTATCAGAACGAGCTCTTTTGTCATTTTTGCCATGATTGATGTGTGCATCCTATGAGGTTGATGTCTTCATGTGTTTTGATCTACGCCATGTCTTCTTTACATAGGTGATTACCATGTATTTTTGTGATCTCTGTGGTGACTAGCACAAGCATGCAAACTAGGCATCGTGATGTTGTTGTTTTAGTCCCTGTTCTGCTGTTATTTTGATGCCATGTAAACATGATGCTACAGAGAGATCCATGCATATCTTGAGACACTTCAGTAAGGGTGTTTTGAACATGTGGTTATTGTCTATCCATTCATGCCCTTATTTGTAATTATGGAGTAGTCTAGCATGTCATTTTCGTGCTCTACTTTTGCTTCAAAATGTTTCCTGGCAGATTGTTTACATGTTATTCAATTTGGCCAAGCTTGCTATAGTTGATCCTTGCATGCTATGGACTTGTTCTTGACTTGGTTTGTTTCACAAACATGTCTTCTTGATCATGCTATGCTTATCTTGTCATGCAATGACTTGTGGTGAGTGATTCAAGATTGTTAAGTAGGGTACATGATGTTGCTGTTTTGCTAGGCTGAATCTGTTATTTTGCGATGCTATATAAATATGTTGCTACTAGTCATTCTATGCATAATCTGGAGATGTTCTATAAACATGTTTTGATCTACATGTCATGCTCTATCCATACATGCCCCTGGTTGCATTTATAGCTTGCTGTAGCTTGTCCATATCTTGCTCTAAAGTTGCTTCATAATGTTGCTGTCAGCCTGTTAACATTAAGTTCAGTTGTTTCCATGTGTTTTGCTAGTGATCCATGCAACCTACGACCTTGATATTGCCAAGATTAGCTTCACAATCATGCCTTCTTACTGTTGGGTGCCTTGTCATACCATTTAATGCTCTGTAGTGAGTTGCAAAAGCTCATCTACATGCCTTCATAATTCTGTTTCTGCCATGTTTGAATCTGTATTATAACTTGCCATGTTTACGTGGGTGCCATCATATTTTCTGATCCTTTTTGGCTTATGGTCAGTAAGGGACTTTTGATCTATGCATTTAGTAGGTTCATGCCATGCCTTTGTTTTCCATGATAAGTTCCTGTAACATGCTGTTTGATAGCTCTAAACATTGCAACCTGATGTTATTTTCTGCAAAGTCTGAAATTGTTATAACTTGCAATCTTACTATGTGTGTTTGAGCATGTTATAGTGATTTCTGGAGATAGATCAGTGTTCATGTTTTGTAATGCTTTACCTGTACATCATGCCCATGCCTTTTGTTATTATGTTCAGGTGCTGTAGCATGTTGTTTTGATGCTTGTAATATGCCTAGTTGCTGTTTTGGACAGCTTGTCCTTTAAACTTGTTCCATGTGTGTGTGTTGAACCGTTGCTCCGTTTTGAGTGTGCTCTATATGAAACTTGCTTAGAATTGCATGTAGCTTAATATTATCATGTTGCATCCTTGTTTTGAGGTGTTTGCTTGATGTTTGTATGCATTTTGCATCAATGCCATGTTTAACTTGTTTTGCTCATATCTTCTAGGCCGTAGCTCCGAACTAATTGAACTTTATATGTAACTTGACTAGAATCTCGTGTAGATCATGTTGGTTCATCTTAACTTGCTGTTTAACAACTTGAACATAAGGTTTATTCAGATCTGGACCAATTTCGAAATTTGCATATGAGGACTTACCGGAATTGTTATCTGTTGTTCCCGGCCTCATTTAAACTTGCCTTGATGTGTTGCTCTTGTTTGCATCATCTCTTGCTATGAGTAGCTTCATGTAGCTTTGTCATGCATCATGCTTGTTGTGCATCATGTCATGTTCATGTGTGGTGTGTTTACTATGTTGTGTGCTTCTTTTCGATAGTTCCTGTTTCATTGCGATCGTGGGGATTCGTTCGTCTACAGTTGGATTGGCTTCATCCGTTCGTCGTCTTCAAGGACTCGTTCTTCTTCCTTGCGGGATTTCAGGCAAGATGACCGCTACCCTGGATCTCACTACTATCATTGCTATGCTAGTTGTTTCGTTCCATCGCTATGCTGCGCTACCTATCACCTGTTTATCAAGCCATCCCATATTGCCATGAACCTCTAACCTTTGACACCTTTTCTATGCAAACCGATGATTGGCTATGTTACCGCTTTGCTCAGCCCCTCTTATAGCGTTGCTAGTTGCAGGTGAAGTTGAAGATTGCTCCATGGTGGACAGGATTTTGTTGGGATATCACAATATCTCTTATATTATTAATGCATCTATATACTCGGTAAAGGGTGGAAGACTCGGCCTTATGCCCGGTGTTTTGTTCCACTCTTGCCGCCCTAGTTTCCGTCATACCGGTGTTATGTTCCCGGATTTTGCGTTCCTTACGCGGTCGGGTGATTTATGGGACCCCCTTGATAGTTTGCTTTGAATAAAACTCCTCCAGCAAGGCCCAACCTTGGTTTCACCATTTGCCTCACCACCACCTACCCCTTTCCCTTGGGTCGGCCAACCCGAGGGTCATCTTTATTTTAGCCCCCCCGGGCCAGTGCTTGTCTAAGTGTTGGTCCGAACTGAGCAGCCTGCGGGGCCACCTCGGGGCAACTCAAGGGCTGGTTTTACTCGTAGCTTGACTTATTCGGTGTTGCCCTGAGAATGAGATATGTGCAGCTCCTATCGGGATTGTCGGCGCATCGGGCGGCTTTGCTGGTCTTGTTTTACCATTGTCGAAATGTCTTGTAAACCGGGATTCCGAGTCTGATCGGGTCTTCCTGGGAGAAGGTCTATTCCTTCGTTGATCGTGAGAGCTTATCATGGGCTAAGTTGGGACACCCCTGCAGGGTATAATCTTTCAAAAGCCGTGCCTGCGGTTATAGGCAGATGGGAATTTGTTAATGTCCGGTTGTAGATAACTTGACACCAGATCTGAATTAAAACGCATCAACCGCGTGTGTAGCCGTGATGGTCTCTTCTCGGCGGAGTCCGGGAAGTGAACACGGTTTCTGGGTTATGTTTGACGTAAGTAGGAGTTCAGGATCACTTCTTGATCATTACTATTTGACGTCCGTTCCGCTTGCTCTCTTCTCGCTCTTATTTGCGTATGTTAGCCACCATATATGCTTAGTCGCTGCTGCAACCTCACCACTTTACCCCTTCCTTTCCCTTTAAGCTTTGCTAGTCTTGATACCCATGGTAATGGGATTGCTGAGTCCTCGTGGCTCAAAGATTACTACAACAACAGTTGCAGGTACAGGTTATGCGATGATCATGACACGAGAGCGATGCTTGCTTGCGTTGAGTTCTTCTTCTACTTCTTCGATCAGGGATAGGTTCCAGGTCGGCAGCCTAGGCTAGCAGGGTGGATGTCGTTTGAGTTTCTGTTTGTGTTTCATCTGCAGTCGGATGCTGCTCTTATGTAATGTGATGTTGTATTCATGTGGCATTGTATGCCTCTTGTATGTATCCCCATCTATTATGTAATGTTGATGTAATGATATCCACCTTGCAACAGCGTTTCAATATGCGGGTCTATCCTTGGTGGGACCTTCGAGTTCCTTTTGGATAGGGTCGCATATTGGGCGTGACAGCGTCGCCCTCCAACGCCTCCTCAAGCCATCTGTGAAGCCGTCTCCGGAATCCAGTTCCATCTTCGTACCGCCTAACCCCGACGCAGTCGGATCCGACTTCGGGGACCAGGCAGGCGGCCCCGAGACTTCGGCAGCCGGCTCGGGGACTGCCATAGTCGAACCCGGCCCGGGGACTACGGCAGCACAGTAGGCGGAGGCCGACTCCAACTCTTCACAACCCAGCTCGCCCACCCTGGTTGCAGTAGCCGTTTTGGCAATCGAAGAAGTCACAGCCCCATCATGGGCCCATCCCATCCTCCGTTTTATGGTAAATGGAGAGCTACCGACTGATGAGATCTCGGCAAGACAAGTTCAGCGCCGAGCCGGAGCTTACACAATAATGAACCAAGAGCTAGTCAGGCGCACTGCTACCGGAGTCTTCCAGCGCTGCGTCGAGCCAGAGAAAGGCATAGAAATCCTCAAAGGCATCCACCAAGGCGAATGCGGCCACCATGCCGCCTCCAGGGCGCTCGTCGCCAAGGCCTTCCGCCATGGATTCTTCTGGCCGACTGCTTTGGAGGATGCCAAGGAACTAGTCAAACACTGCAAAGGGTGCCAAGTCTTCGGCTCCAAGCAACACCTGCCGGCTTCTGCACTCAAGACCATCCCCATCACTTGGCCCTTTGCCGTCTGGGGGATGGACATGGTCGGCCCATTCAAGACGGGGTGCGGCGGCATGACACATCTGCTTGTCGCCGTGGACAAATTTACCAAGTGGATTGAAGCAAAGCCGATCAAAAAACTGAATGGGCCGACTGCCGTAACATTCATTGCAGACATTACAACCCGGTATGGCATACCACACAACATCATCACCGACAACGGCACAAATTTCGCCAAGGGAGCACTGGCACGTTTCTGCGCGACGCAGGGCATCCAACTGGACTTAGCGTCCGTTGCCCACCCGCAGTCCAACGGCCAAGTCGAGCGAGCAAACGACCTCATCCTCTCCGGCATCAAGCCCCGACTGGTCGTGCCA
The DNA here is from genome assembly GCF_002162155.2 of Triticum dicoccoides. Lineage (NCBI taxonomy): Eukaryota > Viridiplantae > Streptophyta > Magnoliopsida > Poales > Poaceae > Triticum > Triticum dicoccoides. The sequence continues at coordinate 161,961,460 of NC_041387.1, read as the reverse complement.
CTGGAGCATTCGGCCGGCTGCTGGCTCGACGAGCTACCGGCCGTCCTCTGGAGTCTGCGCACTACCCCAAACAAGTCAACTGGCTTCACCCCTTTCTTCCTTGTATATGGTGCCAAGGTTGTCATCCCAACTGACATCGAATTCGACTCACCTCGGGTCACCATGTACACGGAGGCGGAGGCTAAAGAAGCAAGAGAAGACGGCATCGACTTGCTGGAAGAAAGCCGGCTGTTAGCCCTCAGCCGGTCCGCCATCTACCAGCAAGGTCTGCACCGTTACCACAGTCGGAGGGTGAAGCCAAGATCCTTCCAAGAGGGAGACCTTGTGTTCCGGCTGATACAGCGAACATCCGGCCAGCACAAGCTCTTAGCCCCTTGGGAAGGCCCCTTCGTCATCAGCCGGGCTCTGGGAAACGACTCCTATTATTTAATCGACGTGCAGAAGTCGAAGGCACGCAAGAGAGACGACTCCGGCAAGGAGTCGGAGCGCCCATGGAACGCTAATCTTCTTCAAAGATTTTACAGTTGAAATGCAGTATGTATCACGCTACCTTTTGTATTAAGTATCAGACAATGGCCCCCCCCGAGGAGTTCTCGGGGACTACCCTATTTTATCTATGTATGTCGGGTATCATACCCATGGTTATCCCACTACATTTACTTTTTCCGTCCGGCACCGGGTTCGACTAGTCGTCCCGGGGACTTGCCGCCTTGAGTTATGTCCAAGTTCTACCTGCAGTCAGACAAGTAATGTGCCGGCACCCAAGCCCTCTCTTGCGAAAGTCACAACTCGAAGAATCGGCTGCCCGACTAGCAAGAGCTGAAGGTGGAAAGGATGCCCACATGAAAAACGGCTAAGGACTAACGAACGTACATAACACAAGCCAGCTTCCCCCTTGCCAATCGGCTGTCGAAGCAGTTGGCTGGCCGGCTTCCTTTCCTACTCTGCTACAATCTAAGAAAGCTTGAGTACTTGCCTTCCCAGACGGCTGAACTCCTTACCTAGCCACAGACTGTAGAGCAGCTGTCCGACTGGGAAGGCGGCAGCCAAGGGAAGGCGACAAAGGAAAAAAGTCGACAGATAAAAAGCAAGTAGGAATGGAAGCCAAGCACATGCATAATAATATTTACACAAAATGCCTTTGAGAGGCCGGCATTCAACGAAGTTTGAATACACCCCCAGTGGGTGGAATTGCGCAAAGATAACAAATCTGTTCAAAGAGTGTCAAGCAGGAAAATAAAAACAGTGAATCAATCCAAGGGAGCGCCCGGAGCGTCAGGAAGATTGGTTGAGACGGCAGTGTCGGCTGGAGGAGTGGCTGGCTGGCGAGTCTCGGCCTGGTCGTCGCCAGCGGCAGACGGAGCATTCGCGCGTGCCTCGTTGATGGAGGCATGGCCAGGCTGAGGCTGGCTGGCTGCTCCAATATCCCGCACAAGGTCTTCGCCGTCTTCCTCCTCCTCCTCTTCGCCCTCGTCGCTGGAGTCAATCTCCTCCGCCGAGTCTTCACCGTCGGCCGGGTTCAGCCCAAACCATTCCTCCGGCTGCGCGACGCCATCCTCGTTCACCTCACGAGCAAAGGCGCTGGTGTCGGTGAAGTCGGCGATCACCGAAGCATGCTGGATGATAGCCAGCCGCATCGCCTCTAGCTCCTCGTCAGCCTCCTGCCGCCAGGTGCGCAGTTGGTCCAAGTTCAGCCCAGGGTACCAAGCCCGGACGAACTCTAGCGCTCGGCGAGCGCCGGACCGAGCTACTGAATCCTTCCAGGCCTCGAGGCGGCTGACGGCTACCTCCAGCCAGTCGGCAGTACGGCTGGGGGTGCGAGGAATTACTTCGCCAGACCAGAGGGCGGCCAGCACCTGTGCTCCGACATGCTGAAGTCGACGGAGCATGCGGTAGGCCGGTTGAAGGCGGGCCTGGATCGCCAGAAGCTGCTCCTCAAGCGATCGGTTGGCATCCGGCGCGATCTCAACCCCAGCCTGTCGCCGGGTCTCACGATGGGCTTCGATGGCTTGGTTGGCAGCGACGGAATAGTCAGGAAAGTACTCTTCACAAAGAAGAAATAAACAGAGCAAATCAGGAGATAAACTGGCTTACAAGGACAAGCAAAGAGCGAAGAAGAAGGCGGCCTACCGTCAACCAAATCCTCGACTCGGCCGTAGCCTTCGCTCAGAGCTTGCCTTGCCTCGGCCCAACTCGCCGCCTCTGTCTCGTATTCGGCTTTGAGGGCGGCCTCACTGTCCTGCGCCGCCTTCAGGGCCGCCTTGTGGCTTTCCTCCTGGTCGGCCAGTTCCTTGGCCAGGCGGTCATGCTCCTGAGCCAAGGCACTGAGCTCGCCCTCCTTGGTGCGAAGGGCGGTCTGGGCCACGCCCAGCTGCTGCCTCAAGTCGGCGTTGGCTCCTGCCAGTATGGAAAGAAGAAGTTAAGAAAGAAGTCGGCAAGAAATATCCGACCTGACTGCTTAGCAGTCGGCCCGAATCTCGGGGACTACACCCAGTGGGTGCGCTGACGTGTCCCCAGATGAGATAAAAAGACAAAGACACTCATGCCGGCTCTCCATCAGATCGGCGGCCCTTTGATGTCAGGACCCCGACTCAATGCCACATCGATCTAGCATGTAACACCTCATATCACCTTGCGGCCTCACGCACGGTATTCCCACGGGTGTCGCCTTACCTTTGCCCGGGACCGTTTGCGCCTTTTGGCACACGTATATGACAGTGTCGCTAGCATCCATATGATAAGGAGCCCGGGGCTGACATGGCTAGTCGTAAACCCAGGGACAGGCATCCATGACCCAACATCGAACGTGTCGGTCATCAGCGAGTGAATCCAGGCTGTAGCACTGGGCTAGCAGGACTCCGGTGAACCGGGCTGTAGCGGGCTAACAGGACTCTGGTATTCATCGCGTGACATTTCCCCGAAGGGACAGACACAGGAACGAAGAAGGACACATGCCGGCCAACCTAAGTGTTCCGGGGCAGTAGCAAGCTACCATGGCTCAGTGAAACACTAGGAGACATTTCCCCGTAAGAGAGGCTACTAAAGATAAACAACTAGATGGTCAGATCCCACACATACCAAGCATTTCAATAACATACACACAATATGCTCGATATGTGCAAATACAACATGGCATCACAACATGACTCTATGACTCAAGTAATTTATTCAATAGGCTCCGAGGAGCGAGACATTACAAACAGGGGTCTCATGACCCAACATTCAGAGCATACAAATCAAAGCACAAGCGGAAGCTATCATGTCTGGGTACAGACATCTATAAATGAAAAAGGCTGAGAAGCCTGACTATCTATCAGATCCTGCCGAGGGCACAAGATCGTAGCTGAGGTATCAAGCTAAACGTCGAAGTCCAAGCGGAACTACTAGTGAGACTGAGGTCTCTCTGCAAAACATAAAATAGGCAAACGTGAGTACAAATGTACCCAGCAAGACTTACATCAGATCTATCTACACATGCATCATTATCAACAAAGGGGTGGTGGGGTTTAACTGCAACAAGCCAGCTTTGACTCGGTGGCTATCCTAAACTACGACTGCAAGCGACTCTTTTGAGGTGGCGCACACGAGTCCACATATTCACCATATCAATACACCACTATGGATCCGCTCCCGTCTCCCTACGAGAACGCCATCCATAGCACTCACGCTTATCTTGCGTATTTTAGAGTATCCACTTTCACTTGTCTATGAACTGATATAAGCAACCCAGAAGTCCTTTTCCACGGACACGGCTATTCGAATAGATGATGATAACCCTGCAGGGGTGTACTTCTTCATACATGTTTCCACCACTTAGCGTCTGCACACGACATGTGCTCGGCAGACTTCAAGCGAAAGCCGACGTGGGTGTAGACCACGACCTACCTAAACACTCAAGGCTCTAGTCCAGGTTTATCGCCTATTCGGGTTCCATCCATGAGGAGATCCGGCCGGAGTTTCGCTCACAGCCCCAAACGATGTGAACAGGGTTCCCGAGATACCAAACGGGCATCCGGTACACCGTGCCACATACCTACCGCATCACAGCCCACCCCTACGGTCAGCGCTGTCCACGGCCTCCAGTAAGCTACAAACACCAGAAACTACTTGCAACTCCTGGACAGAGGACTAGGGTGAATAAGAAGTCGAGTGGGGTCATATTTCAGGGCCCAATGCATGGTAGTAGCTGAATCATGGATCACAAACACAGAACTCAGTTCCTGAGGACGGCTGCAATGAGACAACCCACCATGTACTCCTACATGGCCTCTCACCGCTACCTTTACCAAATCGTGTTCACACACTTAGCTCACACACAGTAGGACATGTTCACACAACTCTGATTCATCCCCGATGAATCAGACCTGACTCAACTCTAAGCAGTAGCAGGCATGACAAACAAGCAAGAATGAGTAGGCACAACAGGGCTCAAACAACTCCTACTCATGCTAGTGGGTTTCATCTATTTACTGTGGCAATGACAGGTCATGCAAAGGACAAAGGGGTTCAGCTACCGCAGCAAGTAACAGTTGAATCGTTGTTGTCCTAATGCAGTAAAAGAGAGCAGGAGCGAGAGAGTGGGCTTGTATTGGAATGAACAAGGGGGTTTGCTTGCCTGGCACTTCTGAAGATAACATTGAGTCTTCATCAGTGTCAACGATCACATCATCGGTATCACGTCTATCGAGAGGGGACAAATACCGGCAACACAGAAAGGAACACAATCAATGCAATGCACAATATGATGCATGCTCATGACATGGCAATATGAATGTGTTTTGAGCTAATGCAACTAGCAACAGATTAAATGAAGTTGGTTTGAATATAAGATTCAAATTTAAACTCCATATGTGATTATTCAAATGCCATTTACTTCATTTGCCCTAAACAGTAGTGATAAGTTGTTCTAACATGCATGAAAATTGTACAGATGGATTCCTTGAATTTTTCTGATAATTTCTCATATATAAATTATTTAATTTGGAGTTACGGTTAATTTTCTATGATTTATTGAAGTTTTAGGCATTTTCTGGAATTAATAAATCATTTAAGAATTATTTAAATTCCAGAAAACATTTACTGCGTCAGCAGTGCGTCACCGTGATGTCAGCAAGTCAACAGGGGTCGGTCAGGGTCAAACCTGACATGTGGGGTCCACACGTCAGTGTCTCAGTCAACTAACCAGGTTAGTTAGCCCTAACTAACTTAGTTAGCCGGGCGGGGCCCGCATGTCAGTGACCTATCTAATTAGCTAGGTTAATTAGCGCTAACTAATCTAACACTAATCTAGCAGGCGCCTGGGCCCACACGTCAGGGGGGTCAAACTCCGGGTCAAACCCGCCGGAGTTGACCCGCGGCTTGTCGCCGGCGACGCCAGCAACGGCGGAGGGCGTCGGAAACGCTCTTTCGGCGACCAAATCGGCGACTGAGGGGCTCTACGCGTAGCTGGGAGTCGCCCGCATCCATCTGTGCAAACGGCAGGGGCTGAGGTGGCCCGAGCTCACCGGAACGGGGCCCGCGGCGGCGACCGGAGTTCGGGCCAGCACGGGCACGGGGCTACGCTTGGCGAGCGAGCGAGCTGAGAGGCTGGGCAGCACCTGCTAGTCATGGGGAGCACTAAGAGCAGCTCAGTGGGGCCAGGGGAGCACGGAGGCTATGCGTGCAGCAGCAATGGCGGACGGTGGCTTCGGTGCTCGTGGGGAACGGCGCTACGGCACGGAGGGGAGCATGCTGAGTTAGGGGAGAGGGTCAGTGACTCACGGCGATGACGAGGGGACGCTCGGCGAGGTCGGGGACGGTCCGGAGCCGGCGAATTTGACGAAGATGGCCGGCGGGTCCGAGGTAGAAGACGACGGCGATGGCGGCGATGCAGGGCTTCCGGAGGGCTGTGGATCGGTGGGGAGGAAGAGGGGGTCGAGGCGGAGCTCCTGGGTGCATCGGCGAGGCTAGGGGTGGCCGGTGGCCATGGGTACGGCGACAATGACGGCGAGCTCCGCTCGGTGGTGTGCGCGGGAGGGAAGCAGAGGAGGGAACGGGGTCCAGGGGAAGAGAGGGGAGGTGCAGGGGGCGAGGGGGAGTGCGTGGCTCCCTCGGGTGCCTCCAGCGGCGAGCAGGTAAGCAGGAGGTGGCCGGAGCGTGCGCGCGCGCATCGGGCACACGCCCTCCTGCCTACTGGCAGGAGGTTGAAGACGGTGGCGACCACGGTGGGCTGGGCCGCACAGTGCTGGACCAGCACAGGAGCTGGGCCGGCTCTGGTGGGCTGCACGGGTGAGGCCAGGTAGGCTTTACTCTTTTTATTTTTTTTCTCTCTGTTTTGTTTTAATTCTGTTTTCTATTTTGCATGTTTGTTTTGAATTTGGTTTTGAAACCAATTCAATTTATTTTACTTCTGACAATATTTTTAGGAGCTAAAAGAATTAAAACAATGCTCCACAAAAATATTTCAGAATTATTGGACCTATATTTATTTAATAGTAGATATAAGTCCAATTCAAATAGCTATTGATTTAATTCAAATACCCAAAATAAATGTTTCTGAGATACCGAAAATATTGGTTTGGATTTTACCTCTTGCCAATATTTCCAGAGGATAACAAGAACATTTTCTTGGACTTATTTGAAGCAATTTTTATCTTGATCATTTTTTTAAAGGATTCTGAGGCTTTGAAAATTCCTCAATTCAAATTTCATTTGAATTTAAACATGATGCAGCAACCAAGCTAGTCCAAGGCCAGGGTAAAGCTAGGGATGTGACATTTGATTTGCCTCCCGTACCTGGGAGTTAAAGGTAGCGGCATGGAGGTTGTGATAATCGTGCAAACAGGACGAAGAAGCAAGCAAGAGCAAATCAGTAAAGCAAAGTCTTTGAAGAAGTTCCAAGCCGCCTGCTCAGCAGCCGACTCGGAACTCGGGGACTACACCTAGTGGGTGCGCTGACACTCCCCCACGGAAAAATCAAGAGCAAAGAACTCACCCGAACGACCGCCCGAGTCGCAAGAAACTCTCGGGTACACTGCTGCAACGCGGTGGCCTGAGCCTGGAGCCGGCTGCAGACATCTTGCGCCGCCAAGTTCAGCGCGGCCGTCCCACCGCCCGGCGTCCACACTGGTGAGCTAGCTGTGGCCGACTCCAGATCATGCGACAATGAGCTGGAGCCGGCCGCCCTCTGCGGATCCGGCTCTGAAGCCACCCTCCCCGCACACCGGCGAGCCGGCGACAGGACCACTAGATCCGCCGTTGTAGTCGGCCCTCCTCCAGCCGGCTGCTCAGGCGGCACCTCGGGCTGGCCGCCTTAACCGGTCTCGGCCGACGGAGGCGGCACCACTTCTCCCTCTGGGACGACTATGTCGCCCCTCCCTCTCCATCGCCGGCGGGTCGTGGCCGATTTCCTCCGGCGGGGACACCGGGATGTCCGGGAGCACGGAGCGGAGGGGGATGACGAGTTGCGGAGGCTGGCCATGCAGGGCCTCCGCCGCCCTCTCTGCGGCCTCGGCCTCCGCCCGGGCCCTAGCTGCAGCGTCGGAGTGCGCCTTGGCCGACTCCATCGTCATCTCCTGGGCCGACTCGGCGGTGGCTGCCCTTCGCTCCTCCGCCTCCCGCTCTTCCCGCGCCTCCCGCGCGTTCTGCTCCATCGCCGCCTGAAGCTCGGCGCGGGGGTCTATGTGACGGGAGCCCCCAGATCCTCCCGCTCCGCCGACTATGGAGGCGGCGGTAGTCCACTTAAGGGAGAGCGGGGCTCTGGTTGGCAAAATGGAGAAAGGACTTAGAAGAACATCAACTAAAGAAAGAAAAGTGCGTAAGGACCAGAACTTAAGCCGAGACCGCCTGCGGCTGCTTCACCACTTTGCGGAAGCGGGCCGCCTTCGCGGCCGCCTCGTCCCGCTTGGTCGCCGCTGCGGATGCCTTGGGCTTCTTCGCCGGCCGCCGCCCGATGCTTCTGTGTGCCGCCTCGCGCGGTCGGCCCGCCGGATGGGCCGGCGCCTTGGGGGTCGGTCGCCGGCTGGCGGCGTGGAATGGGATCGGCCTTGTTATCATCGGGCCAGTCGTCAAAGCCGGCAGTAAAGTCGGAGCCGTCTGTCTCGCCGCCGCCCCCCCCGTGTCATCTTCGTCCAGGGCGGCCGCCCCAAAGTCGGCGTCCTCAAAGTCATCCGCCTCGCGGTCGGGGGCGAACTCGCGCTCCGGCCCCGCTGTCCCGGCCGAAGGATGAGGAGAGGATTTTGATTGAAGACAAGCCGACTGGTCAAGAGTCGGCCAGAAAAGAAAAATTGGGCAACGAAGGAAGAAACAAAATTTACCAAGGGTGGTGGATTGGTGCGAGAATATGGCGGCTTGCCATACTGCCAGTCCTCGGTGAGCTTGCAGTTGGCGATGTAGTTCACCATGTATGACACCTCGTCGTGAGGCATCTCCCTGGTGCTGAGCCGGCTCAGGTCAAAGCGGCCGCTCATCTGACAGATCAAATGAGGGCGGCCCTGAAGCGGAAGTACTCGGCGCTCGACGAAGGCAGCGATCAAGTCGGGCCCGGTCAGGCGCTCCGACTGGATCAACACCCGAAGCCGGGCGACGGCACCAGCTCCAGCCGGCGTTAGCGACCTGGCCCGGTAGGACCATGAAGCCGGCCTCGTGGCCGGCGGGCCAGCTACGTAAGCCGGCATGTTGACATAATCATCGTTCGGGACAACGTTCTTTACGTAAAAGTAAGAACGTTGCCAGAGGTTCACCGACTGGATCATCGTGATAGGAGGGAATGGGTTGTCGGCGGTGGACCTCCTTATGGCGATGAAGGCGCCGCACGGAGCCGGCACACCCGCAATGACTGTGCCGAGCTTGGATTGGAAAAACTCCCCCCAGAGCTCGATGGTTGGGAGGACGCCGAGGAAACCTTCGCACAGCGAGACGAAGGCCGACAGCAGCACCATCGTGTTGGGGGTGAGGTGGTGCGGCTGAAGTTGGTAGAAGTCAAGGAATGCACGGAAGAAGCCGCTCGCGGGGAGGCCGACGCAGCGCAGGCAGTGCGAGTATAAGATCACTCGCTCGCCTTCCTCCGGCGCCGGCAAAACCTCCCTCGCTAGCGCAAGGCAGACTCGCACAAGATGTTCGCCCGGCAGCCGCCGCGTCTTGTGGAGGAAATTGATGTGGTCGTCGCGGACGGTGGAGCCATCCCAAGAGCTCGACCTCGGAGCCATGGCGGCAAGTGTGGCGGCGGAGAGCGCTCGGTGCGGAGGCAGCAAGCCTGCGGCACGCTGGAAGAAGAAAAGAATGGCGGAGCGGGAGCACAACGAAGGGCTACCGCAGCAAGGAAGAAGAGGGAGGAGGCAGGGCGAGGGCGAGCGTGCGAACGACTGCTGCTCCCCCTCCCCGCCCCTACTTATAATCTCGCGCGGCGAAGCTGAGGAGGCGAGGCGGGGGGGGGGGGGGCGTGGGATTGACTGCGCCCGCTCCCCCACGACCCGTGATTATCACGCCTTGATGGTGAGTGGGAACCGCCGCCGAAAGACGTGCGGTTGGTTCGGGCCACAGAAGATCCACGCTCGGGCCAAGGCGCGGAAGTGGTGGGCCCTGGCCTGCGGTGGCGTCCCATCACGCGCGTGGGCTGGCAGGCCCTTCCCGCCGAAGGGTGCCACATGGCGCACGGGTGGCGGGCGGTCAGCCCGCCGCTTGGCTCGCGTGTCAGCTGTTTCTTGCCTTTGGAATTTGAGAAGGCTTCGCCGAGAAGGCACGCGCAAGGGAAGCCGGCTCCTAGCTGCCGACTCTTCGGGATAGGAAGCTGGCCGAGCTTCTCGTTTCCTCCTTCAGCCGCGAAGCCCAACCAGCTTCGGGGACTATTGTGGGAGTAAATGACCACGGGTAGCCTAACCGGCTCCCTTTGGCCCTCAGAAAAAACAATGGGCCGACCGAGCCTTGAAGCGCCCAAGACACGGGGCCGCCTTCTTCCGTCTGGCTATCACATAGGCCGACTAGTGGAAGGCGGCCCGGCCATAAACAATCTTTACGGGACGCCACCACAAGGCCTACTCCAAGAAAGTCGGCCCATGAAGGACCAACTCCAAGAAAGCCGGCACATGAAGGACCGACTCCAAGAAAGCCGGCCCATGAAGGACCGGCTCCAAGAAAGCCGGCCCATGGCAGGCGGCCATGGGCCGCACCCTAAGGTCAACCCCCCATAACGATGATGAGACGGGGCATGGCTACAGTGGACCCTGCCACCCCCGAATCCCGGAATGTGCATGGCTACAGTATGCCATATAGGGCGGACATCTCCTGTCCGGCGAGGCACTGTTGCCATGCGAATCATGACACCATCCACGACGGGCCGCTGGTACGGCCCAAAGGCTGTGGGCCCCTTCGGCCAGAGAGACATTCAAAGGCGGCTTGGCCTTCCCCAGCCGGCCTAAGGCCAGGCCGGCTTCCTGTAGCCGGCTTGCTCCCCTCCTCGGGGCGCGCGCACCATTAAGCAGACAAGACGAGGTAAGGCTATAGTGAGCGCCCGCAAGGCGGCCGCACTGTAGCCATGCTTACCTTGACAAAGCCCTCGTCATCCGAGGCGAGACAACAGTAACCAGCCCCCGACAAGATCCCCCAAGCGGTGGGGCCGGCCTGTCGACCAATGGGCCGGCAACCGGCAGGACCCACCAGTCGGCGGGCCCCAGGAGCCGGCGGAGAGGTCGACAGTCATAGGCGCTGACAGCCTGGACCCACGCCCAGCCGGATTACCATTGTACCCCCGGGGGTAGGCCTATATAAACCCCCCGGAACACCCATGCAAAGGGTTGATCTCAGAGAGTTTTAGACACTACCATAGGGAGAGAAAAGAGCTAGCCTTGCCCTTCTTCCTCCTCTCACCAAACAGCTCAAGGAGCCTCTTGTAGCTTCTTATCGATCTAGTGATCATGCGGAGACCCCGCAAAGCAGGAGTAGGGGTATTATCTCCACGGAGAGCCCCCAACCTGGGTAAGATCCGCCGGCGTGCATGTCTTTGCCTTATCCCGTTTGCAAGCACCGGTGATGTCTTACTGGCTCCCACAATGATAAGCCATCCGTTGGCATATGTCGCACCTACCACCCGACACTGGTTTTGGATTGGAACAGGAGAGGAGGGGCGGTGGTTTTGAAATGGAAGAGGAGAGGAGCGGCGCTGGATTTAGATTGGAACAAGAGAGGAGCGGCGGTGGTTTAAGAGGAGAAGAGCGGAACAGCGGCGCTGGTCTTGGAAGTATTTTTTTGTTTTGCGTATTTTGGGTCAAAGTTTGACCATGTACTGTATTTGAGAAGCAAAATGTGAATGCATGTCACAAAAATTGTATCGTTTGGTTCGTATCTGTATGTACTTTCAAATTGTATTATTTTTGCAACGTATAATATATATTTTATTTGCAAAAATCATGGTCAATTATGACCCAGAATAAAAGGGAGACTAGTTATTGTGGGGTCGCTTTCTTAATTGAAGGGTAAATTGATTTGATTTTGATCCAGTCACAGCGCGCCGGCCCTCTCGTCCAATCCTAAATCGCTGCTGCACGCTCCTCTCCCTCTTCTCCATTGCAAAACCACCTCCTCTCCTCTGCATCATCTCCATTCCGAAACCACTGTCTCGCCTCTCCCTCTTCTCCATTGCAAAACCACCTCCTCTCCTCTCCATCATCTCCATTCCAATACCACCGTCTCGCCTCTCCCTCTTCTCTATTGCAAGACCACCATCTCTCCTCCCATCGTCCAAAGCTAGCACCGGACCACTCAGAAGTACATATATGGAGAGGATGCAGCAGCAAATCAGGCAGATCATCGGCAGCGACCAGGCAAAGTTAGCCAGGTTGAAGGAGATCCTTACTTGGTTTAACAATGAGTGGGAGATTTCGAGGATGGTGAGGGCCATGTGGCAATGTATGCAAAAGAGCAAGACGGTGACGATGAGGGCGGCGATGTACATGTACTCCTCGATGGCAGTCACGCCGCAGTCCTCCGAGTTCATCAAGTATCTCCTCTGGGCGATGGAGCAGACAAATTCGCCCGAGGCGACAGTCAGGCGAAGTTGGTGGGCGTACAGGTCGAAGGTCGAGCACCCAGAGGATAATGAATTGATCGAGTATGGTGTGCCGTTCGTGAGGGTGCAGAGCCAGCCGGAGCCATAGGAGTATTCGTTCTCCCACCGCAAGAGGAGGCTGGATGGTGCGACGTCGCTTCCCCGCCGTTCTCCATGGTTCCCTCGACGCTCGCCTCATTTCAACGGCGGCGGTAGGGTTTAAGGTAAGCTTTGCACTAACCTAATCTTCCACCTGCTCATGCTTACAATCAGTGTGACAGCTAATGAAAATCATGCTTACAATCAGTCTTCGAGTACTACGCCAATCACCCTAAAATAGCTTTGGACCTTTGGGTCAAAGTTGTGACACAGTGTACAAATAAAGAAAAATAGATTGGTGCTTCTTTCAGAAAAGAGTACTCCCTAAAAAACTGCCAATATAAGCTACCAGTATTGGGTTAAGAGGATTTGCTGCCGAGAAAGATCCGTCCACAGAGAGCGCCACACATCCCACTGGTGGTGGTGGATGCTAATGCGTGCATGGAGCATGGTTGGTGTCGGTAATTTTTACTTGGCACACCTCGCACTCTGGATATATGCCGGTTCCATACATACATTTGTGCAGTTCCACCAAAATACAGCTGAATAATCCTGTTTGCACAGATAGTGAAAAAGCATGATTACATTATAGTGGCACTAGTTTATGAAACACACAAAATAAATATTGCGATAGTATCACAGTATGCCATGCTGCGAGGGCGAGATGGGCGCTGCGACGCCTCATGCGGTACGCCTCATACTGGAAATCGTCCCAAGTCTCCCATATACACCTTCTGCCAGTGATGAACATCAGTGTACAACGGGACTACAAGGAGGCACCTTGAAACATTCAAATCTCTATTTTTGTGCAGATCAACTAAAATTAAGCACCCCAGTTTGAAGAAACGCTTAACATTAACAATTGGACTAGTTGATGAAACATACATTAACAAAGTGAAGCACTTTCTTTATCTACATTGGAAATGAAATGATAGAGAGGACACTTGCTCTATTTTAACTGTATTATTACTTCATTTTATCAGTGACACTAGGGTCGAGCAGGTGGCAAACAAGGTGTATCGTGCGTCGCAAGGATGGAGGCCGGGGGTGCTTAGACTGGAATGCTGAAGCTAGCTCTTTCAGTCACCAACATGGATGATTCAATTCATGGGACCTTTTGGTGCAGTTCACCTAAAATGAAGCAATGTCCCGTGAGCTAGCAGCTTCTTCTTCATTTTTTTAAGAAAAGGGCTCCATCCCCGGTTCCATTTCCATTAGAAAACGAAACCCACAGAGCTTCTTCTTCATTAGTTGCAATAAAATTGAGCAACATCAAGGTTGGTTGTGAAGCTCCTGGAATGTTCAACTATAATTTGGATATCATTTGTGTAGTTCAACTAAGATCGAGCATGAAATGTATATCTCTGTTTGCACAAAAAAGATGGAAAGGAGGGTGACTAACAAGTGATGAAACATCCATCAAATGAAAAGAAGCATGTTCCTTATCTGAATGGCAATCCTACAAGGACAGTAGCAATTTCTAAAGCAACATCATTGCTAGATATTAGTGTGGGCATTAGAATTAACTATGACAACTGTTAAATACGACATTACTTTAATGGTGCCATTGCTTCATTTTACCAGCAACATTACATTAACAACTGCTACAAAGTTGGTGTTTGGGAACGGGAGAGTAGGCGGACTAGGACAATTGCATTTCTAATGAAAAGAAGCAACTTATCTTAATGGGAAATTTAGCAGGACATGTAAAAAAGTGCCATTGATTCATATTACTGGAGGCATTACATTGAAAACAACATTGGTTTAACGTGTCCTTACTTTTAACAGTGCGACTGCTACATTTTACCAGTGGCATTACATAAGAGTGGCTCGGGGCAGCAAACATCAGAACAGGATATCTGGATTGGTCCCATTTTTGTTCGGTATAGCCACCTTATATTGTGTGAGGCTAGCAAATCTAGTGTTGGACTTACTCTGTTGACTTGTCCCCTAGTCCCCACTTTCTTTCCTTTTTCAACCAATAGATCGGGTTTATATTGAGTTTGTACTACGTTTCCCTTTATTTCCCTATTAGACCTAGAGACTAGTTGGATAGCCAGTCTCTGCTACTTTTCGCCCCCATTATTTCCTCTTTCGACCAAGTCCTAGATTCAGGTAACAAATCTTCCCCCACCCCCACCCCCTTTCTTCCTTGTTTGAACCAAGTAGTACTAGATTCGAGTGCATGAACTAGTTTTACCTCTTAGCCGTAAAAATTTAGGTGGTTTTCAAACAACCAATCGGTCCTATCTACGAGGGGCCCTGAGAAATAGTAAAAGTAAAAGATACAAATGCAGCAACGTCAGGAGCTCAGGAAGTAGAGCAATGCCAGTTTCAAAGGAAGTTATACCTGAGGATTGCCGGGATGTCACTAGGTGGGCGACGGGAGGCTGGATCTGCCCACACTACGACAGCAAGGAAGAAGGGGTGGGAGGCCCTCCCTCACCAGCGGTGCTTGGGAGAGAACGACAAGGCATACTGATCGGGACGCGCTGGCATTGGGTAAGAGCCGTCGCCGTGGATGACCGCATGAACGTTGCACCTTCTCACTTTCCTCGGCGGAGAGGATCCGACTGGATCTATGACCAGCGGTGAGCAGAGAGAGAGTGTGTGGCCACCGCTGACGTGTTTAGATCTGGAGAGGACGAGACAGTGTGAAGAGAGCAACACTAGCAAGCAAGCGCAGAGGCTCCTGCCTATATAGTGGAGTACTAGTTTTCTTTTGTCTACCAGAGCCGGCTTGACATCGTCAATGACTGTCGAGAAGTCTTCATGCACGTGGCCCGAAGACGCAGTTGTCGTCATTTTGATCTGAAGCACCAGATTATAACATATAACACGAAAAAATGCCACATGACAAGAAATCATAACCACATTGACCAAAGGAGACAACATGAATCCCGACGGACAAACTAGACGAGGATCAAAGCTCAAATAAAAGATAAACTCGTAGAATAGGGGTCCGTCGATAGATGTCCTAATTAATAGCCGGCTTGACCTAGATGGCAACTGAGTAGTCTTCGTGCAGGTGCTCCCAATGACTAGCCCAACTCAGTTGTTGCTGTTTAACCCTCGCAGTGATCGAAGTACATGACACCTAATTTTGCGAGATGACAAGAAACCTTTTTTTAGATTTCTCACCAGAACTACAGCCCTATACAACACAGCCTGCACGATATGTAGACGATAGACAATCCAGGCGTGTCTGCTGGAGTCTGGTCACATGCATGGACGAACTAATCTTCCATGTCTTATAGGGATCGTCCAGGCACCAACGTAGGTACAACACTTCTCTAGTACTATCGCTCGTCTCTCTCTTCTATTAAGTCACCCGACTTGTGGGGCCGGAGAGTGTGCCTATGGTCGGTTCTCAATTGCGGTCCCACATGTGTGTGCAAACGCAATATGATGCGCGTTCCATTCGGAGAGCAGCGTGCCAGACCGACCAATTGTCTGGGGTGCGACGCGAACGCGACGGGCGTGCTGTATACTCCGTACATGTGTACCGCCGTTTTCTTGTGGCTTTGCTCCATGGCGCAATCCATGGATACAAAATTAGTAGTATACTGCCTCCGTCTGGAAATACTTGTCCCCAAAATGGATAAAATGAATGTATCTATAACTAAAATAAGTCTAGATACAACCATTTCGAGGACAAGTATTTTCAGACGGGGGGAGTACTATTTAAAAGTCGAGGGTGGTGCTTTTCCTGCGCGGTGGGCAAGGCAGTTCCGCCTAGTCGGTTCAATAGAGACGCTAGAAGATGAGGGAGTAGGCTGCTGCAAACGTAGGGCTGTGTGATTTGACAGCGTGTTACTGCTGGACAGGTGGGGCCCCATGATTTGACTTGCCATTATCATTTTAACTGTGGCTCTACGACCGGCGTGAGTCTTCCGATTCCTGACCACCTCCATACACGTGCCTCTCCCAATGCTCCACCATGTAGTAGAGGCTGGCTCTTGCATGAGAGCCCACTTCTCCACTTTTTCCTTGCCTCTTTCCTCCACATATGCAAAAATGACATGTAAAGCGGGCTTATAGCCCACTATTGTACTTACTTGCTCCTACAGGTGCTAAGCTTGCCACATAGGCATAAAGTCTGATGTGGCAAGCTCCATACAAGTCTTATAGCATCACATCCAATGGCTATAAAAGATGAATGAGACCAAATTATATCTCATCTAGATGAGTTCTAGCAAAACTGTATTAATAATACTTAGTACTCCTGCACCATGTATCATATATTAGTATCATGTAGTACTTTATTTATTGCCATGTACGAGACATAGTACTCAACTCTCTCTCTCTTTCTTCATTTAATTCTATGACACCTCATAAAAATTGCTAAGGCTAGTAATATTACAACCAGCCTTAGCAAATACTTTCTTTCCACTCCACCTTGGTCACCTAGACGGAGGGAGTATACTGCGCGGGCTTTTCCTGCGCGGTAGGCGGGGCAGTTCTGCCTAGTCGGTTCGACAGAGACGCGAGAAGACGAGGGAGTAGGCTGCTGCAAACGTAGGGTTGTGTGATTTGACAGTGAGTTACTGCTGGACAGGTGGGGCCCCGTGATTTGATTTGCCATTATCATTTTAACTGCGGCGCTACGACCGGCGTGAGTCTCCTGATTCCTGACCACCTCCATACATGTGCCTCTCCCAATACTCCACCATGTAGTAGAGGCTGGCTCTTGCATGAGAGCCCACTTCTCCACTTTTTCCTTGCCTCTCTTTCCTCCACATATGCGAAAATGCCATGTAAAGCGCACTATTGTACTTACTTGCTCCTATAGGTGCTTAAGCTTGCCACATAGGCATAAAGTCTGATGTGGCAAGTTAATCAAGAAGAGAGAGACTAGTTTGGTGACCCAAGGAAGAAACGGTGCTAAGCGCGTGTACCTAGATGAAAAGATAATTTTGAGTCTATAGCTAATTAAATGAAGCAAACTTAGCAACAAAAAACTAATAAGCACCTATGCATTGCAGACTTGATTGCAATAAATAAGCTAGATCATCTAAGCACCATTTCATTGGAAGAGGTCACTCATTGGCAAATGCAATAAATACTACTCCCTCTGTCCCATAATATAAGAACATTGTTGGCACTACACTAGTGTCAAAAACGTTCTTATATTATGGGACGGAGGTCGGAGGGAGTACGAAGAAAGAGATTGAGAGAAGAAAAAAAAATACACTATAGCCAACCTTATAGCTAACCTTGTTGTAGTATGAGTGACTAAGTGATGACTATGTATGACATGCAAACATCAGATAGCCTAACACACCGTGTTAAATCTCCAAGGGCGCGACCACGCGAGCAACACGATGGTCGTGGTAGGCGCGACCATGATACGGGATGCTGGCAGCCCTTGGATCTGAGATCGAACGGTCGCATGCTAAGTTCCTGAAAATTTGCAGAAGAACCCTCCAGGATAGGATATTCACCCATAGGTCTAGAATCACGGCATGCAACCGTTCGATCTCAGATCCAAGGGCTCTCGGAAGCCCGTACCATGGGAGAATGGAAAGCCACTACCCTGCCATTTGCACACAGGCAGTTCGCTCCTACTCGTCCCCGCACGTCCTTTAATATTATGGCGGTTCACTCCTAGTCATCCCGTCCTTTCACATTACGGCAGTTCCACTAATCCTAACCCTCCTCCCAAATCCATGGTGTCCCAAATCTCCATGATCGGCGGTGAGTACAAGGTTGGAACCATCACCGGTGATGAGTTCGACGTCATCTACACCTATTCTTCCGCGATAGTGAAAGGATGCCTTGCTCGCTTTAGACGGATGTTTGAAAACTCAGATGATGAGTGGGTCACTGGGCTAGATGTTGAGTACACCACAGTCCTGGGACGAGAGAAGGATCTAAAAGAGGAAGAGAGGAAGAAGCCCGCCATGATCCAGGTTTGCGTGCATGAATTATGCTTGGTCTACCACATATGCCATGCCGACGTTGAATGCATGATTTTAAGAACTTCCTCAAGAGCGACTGATACGTCTCCAACGTATCTATAATTTTTGATTGTTCCATGCTATTATATTACCCCTTTTGGATGTTTATGGGCTTTATTTTACATATTTATATCATTTTTGGGACTAACCTACTAACCGGAGGCCCAGCCCATATTGCTGTTTTTTGCCTATTTCAGTATTTCGAAGAAAAGGAATATCAAACGGAGTCCAAACAGAATGAAACCTTCGGGAGTGTGATTTTTGGAACGAACATGATCCAGAGGACTTGGAGTGCAAGTCAAGAAGCAACCGAGGCTCCCACGAGATAGGAGGGCGCGCCCCCCTATAGGGCGTGCCCCCTGTCTCGTGGGCCCCTCGGGCATCCACCGACGTACTTCTTCCTCCTATATATACCTACGTACCCTGAAAACATCTAGGAGCAAGACGAAACACAATTTCCACCACCGTAACCTTCTGTATCCGCGAGATCTCATCTTGGAGCCTTCGTCGACACTCTGCCGGAGGGGGAATCGACCACGGAGGGCTTCTACATCAACATCCTTGCCCCTCCGATGAGTTGTGAGTAGTTTACCACAGACCTACGGGTCCATAGTTATTAGCTAGATGGCTTCTTCTCTCTTTTTGGATCTCAATACAATGTTCTCCCCCTCTCTTGTGGAGATCTATTCGATGTAAACTCTTTTTGCAGTGTGTTTGTCGAGATCCGATGAATTGTGGGTTTATGATCAAGTTTATCTATGAATAATATTTGAATCTTCTCTAAATTCTTTTATGTATGATTGAGTTATCTTTGCAAGTCTCTTCGAATTATCAGTTTGTTTTGGCCAACTAGATTGGTAGTTCTTGCAATGGGAGAAGTGCTTAGCTTTGGGTTTAATCTTGCGGTGTCCTTTCCCAGTGACAGAAGGGGCAGCAAGGCACGTATTGTATTGTTGCCGTTGAGGATAACAAGATGTTTTTTTTATCATATTGCATGAATTTATCCCTCTACATCATGTCATCTTGCTTAAGGCGTTACTCTGTTTTTAACTTAATACTCTAGATGCATGCTGGATAGCGGTCGATGAGTGGAGTAATAGTAGTAGATGCAGAATCATTTCGGTCTACTTGTCTTGGACGTGATGCCTATATACATGATCATACCTAGATATACTCATAACTATGCTCAATTCTGTCAATTGCTCAACAGTAATTTGTTCACCCACCGTAGAATATCTATGCTCTTGAGAGAAGCCACTAGTGAAATCTATGGCCCACGGGTCTATTCTCATCATATCAATCACCATTACTTTATTACTTGCTTTGTTTTTACTTTGCCTTTTACTTTTCATTTGCATCTATATACCAAAAATACCAAAAATATTATTTATCATCTCTATCAGATCTCACTCTCGTAAGTGACCGTGAAGGGATTGACAACCCCTAATCACGTTGGTTGCGAGGAGCTATCGTTTTGTGTAGGTACGAGGGACTTGTGCGTGGCCTCCTACTGGATTGATACCTTGGTTCTCAAAAACTGAGGGAAATACTTACGCTACTTTGCTGCATCATCCTCTCCTCTTCGGGGAAATCCAACGCAGTGCTCAAGAGGTAGAAAGAAGAATTTCTGGCGCCGTTGCCTGGGAGGCTCACGCAAGAGCAAGTCAACCATACCAAGTACCCATCACAATACCTATCTCTCACATTACATTATTTGCCATTTGCCTCTCGTTTTCCTCTCCCCCACTTCACCCTTGCCGTTATATTCGCCCTCTCTTCAGAATCTCCTCCTTTTTTTCCCGTTTGCCTTTTCCCGTTGCCTTTCTGTTTGCTTGCCTGTTGGATTACTTGTTGCCATGGCGCAAGATAATACCAAATTGTGTGACTTCTCGAATACCAATAATAATGATTTCCTTAGTACTCCGATTGCTCTTCTTAATAATGACGAGTCTTGTGAAATCAATACCACTTTGCTGAATCTTGTTATGAAAGATCAATTCGCCGGCCTTCCTAGCGAAGATGCCGCTACTCATCTAAACAATTTTGTTGATTTGTGTGATATGCAAAAGAAGAAAGATACGGATAACAATATTGTCAAATTGAAGTTATTTCCTTTTTCACATAGAGATCATGCTAAAGTTTGGTTTTCGTCTTTGCCTAAAAATAGTATTGATTCTTGGAACAAGTGCAAAGATGCTTTTATCTCTAAGTATTTTCCTCCCGCTAAGATCATCACTCTTAGGAACGATATTATGAATTTTAAACAACTTGATCATGATCATGTTGCCCAATATTGGGAAAGAATGAAATTGATGCTTCGCAATTGCCCTACTCATGGTTTGAATTTATGGATGATCATACAAAATTTTTATGCCTGATTGAATTTTGCTTCTAGAAATCTTTTAGATTAAGCCGCGGGAGGCACATTTATGGAAATTACGTTAGGAGATGCTACAAAATTGCTTGGTAATATTATGGCTAATTATTCTCAATGGCACACCGAAAGATCTTCTAGTAAAAAAGTGCATGCTATAGAAGAAATCAATGTTTTGAGTGAAAAGATGGATGAATTTATGAAGATGTTTGCTACTAAAAATACTCCTCTTGATCCCAATGATATGCCCTTGTCTACTTTGATTGAGAATAATAATGAATCTATGGATGTGACTTTTGTTGGTAGGAATAGTTTTGGAAACAACGCGTATAGAGGGAATTATAATCCTAGGCCTTATCCTAGTAATCCTTATAATAATTATGGAAATTCCTACAACAACTCTTATGGAAATTTTAATAAGATGCCCTCTGAATTTGAGAGTAGTGTTAAAGAGTTTATGAATTCACAATTTTTTTTAATGCTTTGCTTGAAGAGAAATTGCTTAAAGTTGATGATTTGGCTAGGAACGTTGATAGAATTTCTCTTGAAATTGATTCTTTAAAGCTTAGATCTATTCCTGCTAAGCATGATATCAATGAGTCTCTCAAAGCCATGAGAATTTCCATTGATGAGTGCAAAGAAAGAATCGCTAGGATGCGTGCTTCCAAAGATGCCTTTATTAAAGCGTGTTCTTCCAATTCCTATGAAAATCAAGATGAAGATCTAAAAGTTATTGATGTGTCCCCCATTAATTCTTTGTTTTGCAATATGAATCTTGATGAAACTTAATATGATCTTCCTTTACCTAGAAGGCGTTCTAAGAATTCAGAGTTTCTAGATCTTGATGATGAAATTGATAAATGTGGGATTGAAAGAAATAAAAACCTGGATGTTGCTAAACCCACTATTTTGGATCTTAAGGAATTTAATTATGAAAATTGCTCTTTAATTGATTGTATTTCCTTGTTGCAATCCGTGCTAGATTCTCCTCATGCTTATAGTCAATGATGAGTGGGAACCTACTATTAAAATTAAAATTAAAGATTATGAGTTTCATGCTTTGTGTGATTTGGGTGCTAGTGTCTCTACTATTCCCAAAACTTTGTGTGATTTGCTAGATTTCCGTGACTTCGATGATTGCTCTCTAAACTTGCATCTTGCGGATTCCACTATTAAAAAGCCTATGGGAAGAATTAATGATGTTCTTATTGTTGTAAATAGGAATTATGTGCCCGTAGATTTTATCGTTCTTGATGTAGATTGCAATCCTTCATGTCCTATTATTCTTGGTAGACCTTTCCTTAGAATGATTGGTGCAACACTTCCCTTAAAGAAGGGCATGGAACACTTCCCTAGAAATAAAATAAAATTACCATATGAATCTATCATGAGAGCCACTTATGGATTGCCTACCAAAGATGGCAATACCTAGATCTATCCTTGCTTTTATGCCTAGCTAGGGGCGTTAAACGATAGCGCTTGTTGGGAGGCAACCCAATTTTATTTTTTGTTTTTTGTTTTTGCTTATGCTTAGTAATAAATAATCCATCTAGCCTCTATTTGGATGTGGTTTTATGTTTTAATTAGTGTTTGTGCCAAGTAGAACCTATAGGATAACCTACGATGATAGTTGATTTGATTCTGCTGAAAAACAGAAACTTTGCGCGCACAAATATAATTTTGTTAAATCACATAAACGTTCTTTTGCGTTTATTCTTTTTGCTGCTGTTAAATAAACAAAGTTTCCAGGACTTCCTATTTTGGTAGGAGTTTTAGAGTTCCAGAAGTGTGCGTTAGTTACAGATTACTACAGACTGTTCTGTTTTTGACAGATTCTGTTTTGCGTGTGTTGTTTGCTTATTTTGATGAATCTATGGCTAGTAAAATAGTTTATAGTCCATAGAGAAGTTGGAATACAGTAGGTTTAACACCAATATAAATAAAGAATGAGTTAATACAGTACCTTTAAGTAGTCTTTTGTTTTCTTTCTCTAGCGAAGCTCACGAGATTTCTATTGAGTTTTGTGTTGTGAAGTTTTCAAGTTTTGGGTGAATTCTTTTGATGGATTATGGAACAAGGAGTGGCAAGAGTCTAAGATTGGGGATGCCCATGGAACCCCCAAGATAATCCAAGGACACCAAAAAGTCAAAGCTCGGGGATGCCCCGGAAGGCATCCCCTCTTTCGTCTACTTCCATCGGTAATTTACTTGGAGCTATATTTTTATTCACCACATGATATGTCTTTTGCTTGGAGCGTCTTGTATTATTTGCGTATTTGCTTGTTAGTTTACCACAATCATCCTTGCTGTACACACCTTTTGAGAGAGCCATACATAAATTGGAATTTGCTAGAATACTCTATGTGCTTCACTTATATCTTTTGAGCTTGATAGTTTTGCTTATAGTGCTTCACTTATATCTTTTGAGCATGATAATTTTTGCTCTAGTGCTTCACTTAGATCTTTTAGAGCACGGTCGTGGATTTGTTTTAAATAAACTATTGATCTCTCATGCTTCACTTATATTATTTTGAGAGTCGTTAATAGCATGGTAATTTGCTTAATATTAATATACTTGGTATTCAAGCTATGTGAAACTTTCTTTTGAGTGCGTTGAATACTAAGATAAGTTGGATGCTTGATAATTGTTTTGAGATATGGAGGTGATAATATCAATGTCGTGCTAGTTGAGTAATTGTGAATTTGAGAAATGCTTGTGTTGAAGTTTGCATGTCCCGTAGCATGCACGTATGGTTAAAGTTGTGTAACAAATTTGAAACATGAAGTGTACCTGGCTTGTGCATCCTTATGAGTGGCGGTCGGGGATGAGCGATGGTCCTTTCCTACAAATCTATCCCCCTAGGAGCATGCGCGTAGTGCTTGATTTTTGATGACTTCTAAATTTTTGCAATAAGTATATGAGTTCTTTTGAGTAATGTTGAGTCCATGGATTATACACACTTTTACCTTTCCGCCTTTGCTAGCCTCTTCGGTACCGTGCATTGCCCTTTCTCACCTTGAGAGTTGGTGGAAACTTCGCCGGTGCATCCAAACCCCGTGATACGATACGCTCTATCACACATAAACCTCCTTATATCTTCCTCAAAACAGCCACCATACCTACCTATCATGGCATTTCCATAGCCATTCCGAGATATATTGCCAGGCAACTTCCATCATCATATTCATGACATACATTACTTTTGTCATATTGCCATTGCATGATCATGTAGTTGACATCGTATTTGTGGCAAAGCCACCATGCATTATTTTTCATACATGTCACTCTTGATTCATTGCACCATCCCGGTACACCGCCGGAGGCATTCATATAGAGTCATATCTTATTCTAAGTTTTGAGTTGTAATCCTTATGTTGTAATCAATAGAAGTGTGATGATCATCATTATTAGAGCATTGCCCAAAAAGGCCAAAAGAAAAAAAGGCCCAAAAAAAGAAAAAAAAAGAAAAAGGAAAAAATGAAAAAAAGAGGGGAAATGCTACTATCTCCTTTCCACACTTGTGCTTCAAAGTAGCACCTTGTTCTTCATGTAGTGAGTCACATATATTGTGCTTCAAAGTAGCACCTTGTTCTTCATGTAGTGAGTCTCATAAGTTGTCTTTTTATACTAGTGGGAATTTTTTATTATAGAACTTGGCTTGTATATTCCTACGATGGGCTTCCTCAAATGCCCTAGGTCTTCATGAGCAAGCGAGTTGGATGCACACCCACTAGTTTTATTTTGTTGAGCATTCATAGCTCTAGTGCATCCGTTGCATGGCAATCCCTACTCCCCATGTTGACATCAATTAAAGGGCATCTCCATAGCCCGTTGATTATCCTCGTCAATGTGAGACTTTCTCCTTTTTTGTCTTCTCCACACAATCCCCATCATCATATTCTATTCCACCCATAGTGCTATATCCATGGCTCACGCTCATGTATTGCGTGAAGGTTGAAAAAGTTTGAGATTATTGAAGTATGAAACAATTGCTTGGCTTGTCATCGGGGGTATAGAAGTTGGGAACATCTTTGTGTGACGAAAATGAAGCATAGCCTAACTATATGATTTTGTAGGGATGAACTTTCTTTTGCCATGCTATTTTGAGAAGACATGATTGCTTTGATTAGTATGCCTGAAGTATTATTTTTTTATGTCAATATGAACTTTTGTCTTGAATCTTTCGGATCTGAATATTCATACCACAATTAAGAAGATTTACATTGAAATTATGGCAAAGTATCACTCCGCATCAAAAATTCTCTTTTTATCATTTACCTACTCGAGGACGAGCATGAATTAAGCTTGGGGATGCCTGTTACGTCTCCAACGTATCTATAATTTTTGATTGCTCCATGCTACTTTATCTACTGTTTTGGACCATATTGGGCTTTATTTTCCACTTTTATATTATTTTTGGGACTAACCTATTAACCGGAGGCCCAGCCCAGAATTGCTGTTTTTTTGCCTATTTCAGTGTTTCAAAGATACGAAATATCAAATGGAGTCCAAACGGAATGAAACCTTCAGAAACGTGATTTTCTCACCGAACGTGATCCAGGAGACTTGGACCCTGCTCCAAGGAACAAAAGAGGCGGTCACGAGGGTGCCACCCCCTAGGGCGCGCCCCCTGCCTCATGGGCCCCCTGTTGCTCCACCGACGTACTCCTTCCTCCTATATATACCTACGTACCCCCAAACGATCAGAAGGGGAGCCAAAAACCTAATTCCACTGCCGCAACCTTCTGTATCCACGAGATCCCATCTTGGGGCCTGTTTCGGAGCTTCGCCAGAGGGGGCATCCACCACGGAGGGCTTCTACATCAACACCACAGCCCCTCCGATGAAGTGTGAGTAGTTTACTTCAGACCTTTGGGTCCATTCGATGTAATCTTCTTTTTGCGGTGTGTTTGTTGAGACCGATGAATTGTGGGTTTATGATCTAGCTTATCTATGGATAATATTTGAATCTTCTCTGAATTCTTTTATGTATGATTGACTTATCTTTGCAAGTCTCTTCGATTTATCCGTTTGGTTTGGCCAACTAGATTGGTAGTTCTTGCAATGGGAGAAGTGCTTAGCTTTGGGTTCAATCTTGCAGTGTCCTTTCCCAGTGACAGAAGGGGCAGCAAGGCACGTATTGTATTGTTGCCATTGAGGATAACAAGATGTTTTTTTATCATATTCTATGAATTTATCCATCTACATCATGTCATCTTGCTTAAGGCGTTACTCTTTTTTTAACTTAATACTGTAGATGCATGCTGGATAGCGGTCGATGAGTGGAGTAATAGTAGTAGATGTAGAATCATTTCGGTCTACTTGTCTTGGACGTGATGCCTATATACATGATCATACCTAGATATACTCATAACTATGCTCAATTATGTCAATTGCTCAACAGTAATTTGTTCACCCACCATAGAATATCTATGCTCTTGAGAGAAGCCACTAGTGAAACCTATGGCCCACGGGTCTATTCTCATCATATCAATCTCCATTACTTTATTACTTGCTTTGTTTTTACTTTGCCTTTTACTTTTCACTTTGCATCTATATACCAAAAATAGCAAAAATATTATTTATCATCTATATCAGATCTCACTCTCGTAAGTGACCGTGAAGGGATTGACAACCCCTAATCGCGTTGGTTGCGAGGAGCTATCGTTTTGTGTAGGTACGAGGGACTTGTGCGTGGCCTCCTACTGGATTGATACCTTTGTTCTCAAAAACTGAGGTAAATACTTATGCTACTTTGCTGGATCATCCTCTCCTCTTCGGGGAAATCCAACGCAGTGCTCAAGAGGTAGCAATGACTTCTAAATTTTTGCAATAAGTATATGAGTTCTTTTGACTAATGATGAGTCCATGGATTATACGCACTTTTACCTTTCCGCCATTGCAAGCCTCTTCGGTACCGTGCATTGCCCTTTCTCACCTTGAGAGTTGGTGCAAACTTCGCCGGTGCATCCAAACCCCGTGATACGATACGCTCTATCACACATAAACCTCCTTATATCTTCCTCAAAACAGCCACCATACCTACCTATTATGGCATTTCCATAGCCATTCCGAGATATATTGCCATGCAACTTTCCACCATTCCGTTCATCATCATCATGACATACTTTACTTTTGTCATATTGCCATTACATGATCATGTAGTTGACATCGTATTTGTGGCAAAGCCACCGTGTATCATTTTTCATACATGTCACTCTTGATTCATTGCACCATCCCGGTACTCCGCCGGAGGCATTCATATAGAGTCATATATTGTTCTAGTTTCGAGTTGTAATTAATATGTTGTAATCAATAGAAGTGTGATGATCATTATTATTAGAACATTGCCCAAAGAAAAAAAAGAAAGGCCAAAAAAAAGAAAGGCCCAAAAAAATAAAAAAAAGAAAAGAAAAAAAAGAAGAAAAAAAAATAAAAAAATAAAAAAGGGCAATGTTACTATCTCTTTTTCCACACTTGTGCTTCAAAGTAGCACCTTGTTCTTCATGTAGTGAGTCTCATATATTGTGCTTCAAAGTAGCACCATGTTTTTCATATAGTGAGTCTCATAAGTTGTCCTTTTCATACTAGTGGGAATTTTTCATTATAGAACTTGGCTTGTATATTCCTACGATGGGCTTCCTCAAATGCCCTAGGTCTTCGTGAGCAAGCAAGTTGGATGCACACCCACTAGTTTTCTTTTGTTGAGCATTCATTTATAGCTCTAGTGCATCCGTTGCATGACAATCCCTACTCCTCATGTTGACATCAATTGATGGGCATCTCCATAGACCGTTGATTATCCTCGTCAATGTGAGATTTTCTCCTTTTTTGTCTTCTCCACACAATCCCCATCATCATATTCTATTCCACCCATAGTGCTATATCCATGGCTCACGCTCATGTATTGCGTGAAGGTTGAAAAAGTTTGAGATTATTTAAGTATGAAACAATTGCTTGGCTTGTCATCAGGGGTATAGAAGTTGGGAACATCTTTGTGTGATGAAAATGAAGCATAGCCTAACTATATGATTTTGTAGGGATGAACTTTCTTTTGCCATGTTATTTTGAGAAGACATGATTACTTTGATTAGTATGCTTGAAGTGTTACTATTTCTTTTATCAATATTGTCGGGGAAACTGATCCATGAACATCTATGGGGCCGGCGGACCGAGCCCCTTTCGGTTCGGCGGGGGGCGGAGATCACACGAAGAGCAGATCGAGGCGAAGCACACGAGCAGTTTACCCAGCTTCGGAGCTCTCCGGAGAGATAACACTCCTACTGCTGCTTGTTTGATTATCTGGTGTTCTTACTCCAGAGAGAGAGAGCGTAGTGTTTTTCTGGGTTCCGAACCAGTCGAACCCTTTCTACGTTGCGCATGGGCCTCCTTTTATACGCTAAAGGGGTCACCGACAGGTGGCAACGCAGAGAAGGGTACAAATGTAAAAAGTGAGGTGGTTGGTACAGTTACTTGTACACTGCACCCTACCTAACCCTGACGGCAGGGGACAAGGGCATTAAATGCCCGTCCGAGTCGCCCAAATAGTGCAGAAAAGGACCGTTAGGGGCGCCACCGTTCGCCACGATGGCGATCTTGTCAGCTTCGCATGCCACTGCGCACCGCTGGCTGCACAGCCTCCCGCCACGCGCACTTGGAGAGGCCCCCAGAGCGACACGTTGGTGGATGCACTGGAGCGTGGGCACAGAGTGGCCGCCTGCCGCGGCAAGCGCCTTGCCGCTGCTGTTATCTTGTCGGTTCCGGAAGCTTGTCGCTCACCGGGCCTCGAGGTGCCTTGGTTGGTCTTCCCGGCAAGCTCCTCTTGCCGGGGCCTTGTTGCCTTGCCGGAGCGCGTGGCGCATCGCGACAAGTTCCTTGGAGTGCCTTGGTTGGCCTTCCCGGCAAGCTCCTCTTGCCGGGGCCTTGTCTCCTGAGCTTAAATACTTTGTTCTTGAATGGCTCCAAGGGAACCACGGAGGATCTTGGCGTTCGCCCGGCAAGCCTTGCCGCGGGGTGCTGCAACTGCCCGTGCACAAGTTCGGGGTACTAGGGTACCCCTATTCTAGTACACCGACAGGAGCCCCCGGGCCTGGGCCAGACACGGTGCCAAGCGCTATTGGGCCAGGCCGAAGACAGGGCACGGGCACACGTGGACTGGGCCACGCCGAATCTCGCTCTGTATCCACCGCGCTCTCCCCTAACGGCACGCGTTGAATGCGGCATCGTGGGAGAGATCGTGGGTGGTTCTTTATTCGGAAGGGCGAAACGTCCGCCCCGTCCCTCTTTATAAGTAGAGGAAACAGGGGCAGTTCGTTCCCCCTTGCTGGTTGCTACTACTCCATCTTCATGAACCTCTGCCGCTCCCCCCTTCTTCTCGAAGCCGAGAGAGCAGCGCTCCGCCCCCCATTGCCACCAGCATCACCAACGCCGTTGACCTCCCCCACCACCTCCGCCATGGCTCCGAAAGCCGACAAGGGAAAGGGAGTGAAGTCGGCCGAGGCGTAGCGGCTCGCGGCGCTGCGGAAGGAGCGGGTGATCTTCTCCCCCCAGCTCGGCACGAAGGAGCTGAGGGAGTACTTCTACCTCTTTTGGGCGACGGAGACGCGGGCGCATCCGCGCACGAGGATACTCCCGGCCGCTGCTTCGGAACTGGCTCCAAACGGGTACCCATTCTTCGCGCTGTTCTTCTATTGCGGGCTCTGCCCGCCCTTCTCGGAGTTCTTCTGCGATATCATGAACACCTACGGCCTCCGCCTCCTTGATTTCACCCCCAACGCCGTTCTGACCATGGCAGTTTTCGCACATTTGTGCGAAAACTTTGTCGGAGTCCACCCCAATGTTGCCCTTTTCCGCCACTTCTTCATGCCGCGGGTAGAGAGAGGAGAGCCGCTTGCCGGAGGGATTGCCTGGATCTCAAGAGTCGGCAAGAAGGAGGCGTACTTGGAGGGTGAGCTCCGCAGCAAGTGGGAGGAGTGGAGAGTGGAGTGGTGCTGGATCGTCGAGGAGAATCCGCAGCCCTTCACCGTCGTGCGCCAAGTTCCAATAGTGCGCGGCAATGGCTGGAGCAACGTGGCCCCGGAAGACGAGAGGCTGAAGATCGCCATTACTAGGATCCTTCGCCTCAGGCTTGCCGGGCTCACTGTAGGCGCTGTAGGCGCAGATTTCCTCCGCCGCCGCATCGCCCCCCTGCAGGAGAGGGGGAGGCCCGCCTGGGAATTCAAGAACTCGGCGGACATCATGAGGCTGCGGCCGGGTCTCAACTACAACTTCACCATCTTGGAGCTGGATGCAATGCTCCTGGAGTTGTTCAAACGCGATCCCCAGCACCCATTCACGCTGGCGAGGGGCGTCGTTCCATTGTGCAATAATTCTTCGCTTGACCGGATCCGCGCCATGATGCCGTTGTGCGATTCACACGGAATTGTTCCAACTTGGCAAGAGCCTGCGGATGACGTCGTGCAAGCGTTCTTCGACAACTTGGAAGAAGTGCCGGTCCGCACTGACGAGCAGAAGAGCCTCACCCGTGACACCACCGACGAGGACCTGCAGCGCATTGCCACTAGGGCGGAAGAGGTTGCGGCCGCAGCTGCCGCGGGCGCGTTCGGGTTCACTGTGGAGGAGGCGGAGGCGGCAGAGGCGGCAAACCTCGCCGAGCGTGCGGAGTTCATTGGCGAGGAAGAGCCTGCCGGCTCTGAAGCTGAGCCGAGCGAGGCCGGCGAGGAAGAGCCCGAGCCTTCAGAAAGCTTGCCGCAGGCGGAGCCCCCGGCCCCGCCAAGAAGGCGTCTTCGCAGGGCCGCGGACATAGCGGGGCGGCAGCCGGGTCAATAGCCGCCGAGCCATGCGACACGCTCTACCGCGGCAAGCAATGTTGCCGCGGGAGCGCCTCACGCAGCAGCGGCAACTGGAGCGGGATCTTCCCGGGCCACCGCCACCGCCCCCGCCAAGCGGGCAAGGGATCCTACTCCTCCGCCTCGCCGCATCGGAGGGGAGCCGGACTTCGATCTTTCCGCGCTCAGCTCCGACGAGGAGGAAGAAGAGTAAGTTTCTTTGGTGCTCTTGTGGTTCTTCAATCTTGCTGTTTTTCTCTTGTATCTGACTTGCTTCAATCTGAACTCCTTTCTTTTCAGGACGCTGGCCCAGAGAGCGGCGAAGAGGGCCAAGGCCGCGGTGATTGTCATCGAAGATGACCCCACCGTGTCAGCAGGGGGTGGGTCCGAGACCACCTTGACGGACCCGGCAACCACTCCTCAAAGCAGCCCCCAGCGCAGCCCCCAGCATAAGTTCATAGTTAGCTTTCTGCTGTCAGGCGCGCATGAGTGCTTTTTCCTTTGTTGATATCTTGCTTGTTGATTTGTGTAGGAGCAGAGCAGCCATATCAGCAGCGCCCGGAAGCTGGTCCCGAAGTGCCATCTGCTTCGACTATGCCGCCAAGGGAGGAGTCCCCGGCAAGGGAGCGCTCTCCGGCAAGGGAGAACTCTCCGGCAAGGGGCAGTTCTCCAGCAAGGGACAGCACCGTCGATCCTGCGGCGGCCGAGACCGCAACTGCAGATCTTGGCACAGGTAATTCACTTGCCCAAAAACTTTCCCTTGGGTTCTTCTTCTTCTGATTTTCTTCTCTTGGATTTTTGATTGATTTTCTCCCTTCTTCGTTCTTCAGACCCATCTGCTGCTGAGCCAACGGAGACAGAGGGCGCCGGCGAGGAAGGCGCGCATGGCAGCACTGACGACGCCGCCGCCAATGAAGAAGGGGCCGGTGCTGATGAGACCGCCGGCGAGGAGGCCGCCAAGGCTGTCGCCGCAGAAGCCGACGAGGGGTCGGGCGATCGCACTGACGACCCTAAGGCCGCAGGAGCGCCAGGCGCTGCGCCGACCGCCGATCCCTCTGCTGCTGCTGCGGAGCTGGGCTCCGAGGAGCCCCAGCCCGGTGCCTACTTGAAGGCCGGCGATGATATCTTCATCAAGCTACCCTGGGCGTCGAGCTCCAGGGCGCCGGTCGAGGGGGAAACTTTCGATGAGGAGGTGCTCGCCTCCGCTGGACTGTCGTTGGTCGACGCGCCCAGCAGCAGCAGTGGCGAGCCTGAGGAGGAGCAGCTGCTGCGGAAGCTGCTGTCACTCTACCGCACACGGCAAGCCAAGCTGGCTTCTCGGGAAGCGCTTGTCGCGAAGGCGGGAGTTGATATGGAGAAGCGCGCGGAGGAGCTCCGGGGCCACAATCAAGAAGCTCTCTGGTCCCTGACACAGGAGCGGGAGCGACTCGCCGAGGAGCGCACGACCTTCCTTCTCGAGAAGGCCGAAGCTAAGGAGGAACAAAGGCTGGCCGCCGAGAAGCAGTCCGCGCGAGAAGGCGAATTGGTGCAGCGGAAGGCCAACCTCGACAGCTACGAGGAGTAGCTCGCCGAGCGCGAGCAAGCACTTGGCGGGGCGCTCAAGGAAGCAAAGGACGCTGCCGCAACCGCAGGGGCCGCCAAGAAAGAGCTGGAGGAGAAGGTGGCGCAGCTGGAGGCCAACATCGGGAAGAGCGGTGAGGAGCTTGCCGCGCTCAAGCGTGAGCATGAGAAGGATGCTGCCGCCCACGGTGAGCTGCAAGGTCTTCTTGCTGAGAGGGGCAAGGAGCTCAGCGCCGCCAAGGATTCCAATGCAGACCTGGAGTTGAAGCTGGCCACGCTGACGCAGACGCTGGACGACGCCAAGGAGCGGGAGAAGACCTTGTCGGAGAAGGTCAAGGCTGACAAGGCGCTGCTGGAGAGCATCGCAGTTACCCAGAACTCATTCAGAGATACTGTGGAGCACTGGACCGAGGGTCTGGTGAATATTGCCGCAGTCATCGATGAGGAGCTGGCGTAGCTGGGGATGGAGGACTTTGGGTATCCCTCCGACGAGAATCTCCAACCCAGCGCCAAGCTCATCCTGTTCTTCAAGGGTGTGGCGACGACACTCCAACGGCTCCGGGAGAGGATCCCAAAGCAGCTGGCCGACGAGTCGCGCAGAATCTGCGCCGGGGTTCTCCAGAAGGTGCTGATGAAGGTGGCCTTCCGCAATCCAGGCCTCAGCTTCACCAACGTCCTCAAGTCCTTGCCGCCAGACGCCGATCGGGACGCACTCAAGGCCCTTGTCGCACCCATTGTGGACAAGGTGAGCGAGATCAAGAGGGTTGAGGGCGATCACGTAGACTAGGCCGCCCATTTCTTCTTTTCCCTTGTCGCTGCTAATCATGTTATGAAAACAGTCTGTTAGAGCTGCGAGAAGTTATCTTGTAATATAACTTTATTTATGTTATCAATTGCTATGTTATTTCCTCTACTAGATTCCTTCCTTTGTATGTTTTTACCCTACGCTTCTAGGGAACTTGTCGGCGCAGGCACCCGAGCCGCGAGCGCTGAGTGCGGAACATCAGCAGCCTGCTGGCGGCGCTGCTTCTGACAAGAAACCTTGTCGCGACTAGATGCAGCACACTTAAGTTGTTGAGCGGACTCGAAACAAAGTAAGGGCGCAACTAGCCACGAGTTGGTTCCTCCGCGCACAGGTTTTCCCTACAAAGCAGGGTCGTTCGAGGAAGATAACTCAAAAATTTAAAACTGATTGCTCAAACTTTGGCAACTTAGCTTTTCTGTCGTTTGCTTCACGGCAAGGCAAAACTTTTCTTGAACGACGCCTGGTCCATACCACAATCTTCTCCTTCCCCCCCGGCAAACTTGTGTGCGAGGGAACCTTCTTTTCCTTTGTTGAAAAGAAAAGAAAGAAGAGAGAATAATGATATGGAGCCCTTCGGCTCGTTATTGCTTACCGGATGTAGGTGCTGCACAAAGTGTTAGATAACGCATGCAAGAAAGAAACTAATGCATGAAATGGACAAGTTGTGCGGAGCACATGGGGTTTTATTTATGCACGGGATCTGCGCCCGGCTTTGTACAAAGGATTACATGCAATAGCGGCAAGACTTGTACAAAAGGTGGTTGCCGGAACGGGTTCCGACAACCGCGCCCTACGGGAAAAACTTACGAAGATGTTCTATGTTCCAGGAGTTGCTCACCGGAATGCCATCTTCGGTCTCAAGGCGGACAGCGCCGGGCCTAGTGACTCGTTTCACCCGATAAGGGCCTTCCCACTTCGGCGTCAACTTGTTGGAATTCTTGGCGGACTGAACGCGCCAAAGAACAAGGTCGCCTTCCTCGAAGCTTATGGCCTTAACTTTGCGGCTATGGTAGCGGCGCAAAGCTTGCTGGTATCGAGCAGCTCGTACAGCACCCTGAAGACGATCTTCCTCAAGGAGCAGCGCATCGTCTTGTCGCAGCTATTCTTGCTCAAGCTCATCATAAGCGAGCACTCGAGGCGATCCATATACGAGTTCCGTGGGGAGAACTGCCTCTGCTCCATAGACTAGAGCGAAAGGCGTCTGGCTAGTGGCTCGATTTGGCATCGTTTTGATCGACCAAAGAACCACTGGTAGCTCCTCGATCCAGTTTCTTCCGCACTTGTGCAGCCTATCGAAAGTTCTGTTCTTGAGCCCGCACAGCACTTCAACATTTGCCCTCTCCGCTTGACCGTTGCTTCTCGGATGAGCAACCGAAGCGAAGCAGACCTTGGCGCCAAGGTCTTGGACGTACTGCATGAAGGTGCGGCTTGTGAATTGCGTGTCGTTGTCGGTGATGATCCTGTTAGGGATCCCGAAACGGCAAACAATTGACCTGAAGAACTTGACTGCTGACTGTGCTGTCACCTTCCTCACTGGCTGCACTTCCGGCCACTTTGTGAACTTGTCGATTGCGACGTACAAGTACTCAAAGCCCCCGACAGCTCGGGGGAAAGGGCCAAGGATATCGAGCCCCCAGACCGAAAATGGCCAGGATAAAGGGATCGTCTGGAGAGCTTGAGCTGGCTGGTGTATCTGTTTGGAGTGGAACTGGCACGCTTCACACTTGGTTACTTGTGTAGTTGCATCCTGGAGGGCTGTCGGCCAAAAGAAACCTTGCTGGAAAGCTTTGCCGGCAAGTGCTCTTGCGCCATGTGGTGGCCACATATGCCTCCATGTATCTCTGCCAATAGCTTTTGTCCATCTTCCCGGCAAATACACTTCAATTTCACACCGTTGAGTCTTCTTCTGTACAGTATGCTATCGACAAACTGGTACATACTTGACTGCCGGGCTACTTTTTCCGCTTCTTCTTGATCTTCGGGAAGTTCTCCTGTCTGAAGGAAATGGACAATCTGCTGTGCCCATGCTGGAGCTTGTGGCTCGACAACAAGGACTAAAGGCACATCCGCTGCCGCGGGAACATCTGCTTCTACGGCAAGGACTTCCGGCATTTCCGGAGCTTGATGTTCCCCGGCAAGCTTGCCGGAGCAAAACTTGTCGGGAGCGTCTGCTTCAACGGAACAAACCATAAGGCTTGCGGGAGCAGACTGCCCCTCAGCATCCTTGGTGTTGATCTTGGGGACTTTCTTGGCGGCGGCTTCGGGGAGCTCTGCCGGAAAGTAGTCACCAGAAACCAACTTCCTCTTCTTGCTTTGTCCAGTTGATGGTGTTACGGATGGTTGAGTCAACTTGAGCACAAAGATCCCTGGTTCCATAGGTAACTTTAGTGCGGCGCACTTTGACAGGCCGTCAGCAATGTCATTCTGAGCTCTTGGGATATGCTCCATCTGTAGGCCGTCAAAGTGCTCTTCTAGCTTCCTCACTTCATCAACATATGCTTCCATCAATGGACTCTGGTAGTTCTTGTTTACTTGGCGGACGACAAGCTGTGAGTCACCCCTGACAATGAGCTTCTTGATCCCAAGGTCTGCTGCGATTCTGAGACCGGCAAGCAATCCTTCATACTCTGCAGTATTGTTGGTTGCTTGCTCCTTGGGAAAGTGCATCTGGACTACGTACTTGAGGTGCTCTCCGGTGGGCGCGACAAGCAGCACGCCCGCACCAGCGCCTTGCAGCGAGAAGGCACCATCAAAGTATATCAGCCACTCTTTGCTTGCCTCTTTGACGGGGATGCTCGTCTCTAGAATTTCTTCATCTGGTGTTGGCGTCCATTCTGCTATGAACTCTGCCAATGCTCTGCTTTGGATAGTTGAAGTGCTCTCAAACTTGAGGCCAAAGCTTGACAGTTCCAGCGCCCACTCGACAATCCTGGCTATCGCTTCTGGATTTTGTAGTATCCTCTTCAGCGGAAAGCGAGTGACGACTGTGATCTCATGTGCTTGGAAGTAATGGCGCAGCTTTCTCGAGGCCATGAGGAGGCCGAAAAGCAACTTCTGCACACCAGAGTACCTTGATCTAGCCCCCTGTAGAAGGGAACTGACAAAGTAAACTGGACGCTGCACCATTCTCTTCTGCATCTTATCATGCTCCTGCGCAGATCCATCTCTGTCGGGACCAGAGCTTGTCGGCGAAGCCCCCTGCTTGTCGCTGGATGCATCTGCCGTGGTTGCTGGCTCATCATCTGCCTCCCTCTCCGCCACTAACGCAACACTAACCACTTGATTGGTTGCCGCTATATACAGCAGCAACTTCTCTTGCGGCTTAGGTGCGACAAGTGTTGGAGTGGAGGACAGGTATCTCTTCAAGTCCTGCAGCGCAGCCTCCGCCTCTGGAGTCCATTTTATTGGACCTGCCTTTTTCAAAATTCTGAAAAATGGCAGGGCGCGCTCAGCAGATCTAGGGATAAACCTGCTGAGAGCAGCCACGCAACCGGCAAGCCTTTGTACATCCTTGACGCGCTTTGGTGCTTCAATCTGCTCAATGGCCTTGATCTTGTCGGGATTGGCTTCAATTCCCCGCTGAGACACGAAGAACCCGAGAAGCTTACCGGAAGGGACTCCAAACACGCACTTCTCGGGGTTAAGCTTGAGGTTGATCTTGCGCAGATTTGCAAATGTCTCGTCTAAATCTTGAATCAGGGTCGCCCTGTTCTTGCTTTTGACCACTATGTCATCCATGTAGGCTTCCACATTTCTGTGCATCTGCGGCTCAAAAGCGTGGTGGACTACCCTTGCGAATGTTGAACCGGCATTCTTCAAACCGAAAGGCATTCGTACGAAGCAGTACGTGCCACATGGGGTGATAAATGCGGTTTTCTCTTCATCCTCTTCTGCCATGAAGATCTGATGGTATCCTGAGTATGCATCAAGAAATGAAAGCAAATCACATCCGGCTGTGGAGTCAACAATCTGGTCAATGCGCGGCAAGGGAAATGGGTCTTTGGGACAAGCTTTATTAACATCAGTGAAGTCAATACAAAGCCTCCATTTCCCGTTAGCCTTGCGCACGACAACAGGATTGGCCAACCACGTGGGATGGAGCACTCCTCTGACAAGGCCTGCTGCTTCCAACTTCTTGATTTCTTCTATGATGAATTCTTGGCGCTCTACTGCCTGTTTCCTGACTTTCTGCTTGACGGGCCGCGCATGAGGACAGACGGCAAGGTGGTGCTCAATTACTTTCCTGGGAACACCGGGGATATCAGACAGTTGCCATGCAAAAACGTCGACATTCGCCCGCAGGAAAGCAACGAGCGCACTTTCCTATTTGGGGTCAAGAGTGGCGCTGATGGTGAAGGTACCACCAGTGCCGTCCTCCTTGGCGGACACCTTCTTGGTCTTAGGTGGAGCTGCCATTGCCTTCTTACACTTGCCGGTGGAGCTCGATGGTGCGTCCTCGACGGTAGCGCAGCACTCCAAAGAGGTGCGCTTGCCGGAGTGGGCATCAGAGCTCTTGCCGGACTTGGTCTTCTTCTTCCCCCCGGGAGCTTCAGCAGCAAGTGTCTTGCGTTCTGCTGCGGCTGCTGCTTCCCGGTAGATCTTGTCGGCACAGATAAGAGCATCCTTCTTGTCGCCAGGGACAGAGATGACACTTATCGGGCCTGGCATTTTCAGTACGTTGTACGCATAGTGAGAGGCTGCCATGAACTTGGCGAGTGCCAGACGGCCAAGGATTCCATTGTAAGGTAATGGAAAGTCAGCAACAGCAAACGTGACCCTCTCAGTCCTGAAGTTCAGCTTGCTGCCAAATGTTACCGGCAACATGATCTTTCCCTTCGGCTTGCTCCTTCCCGGGTTGATTCCTTGAAATGTACCGGTCTCTTCGAGCTCGCTGTCAGGGATCTGGAGTTTCTGGAGCACCGCGGAGGAGATCAGATTCAAGCCGGCCCCGCCGTCAACTAGCATCTTAGTGACCTTGAGGTTGTGGATTGTTGGTGAAACCAACATCGGCAAGCACCCGACCGCAGTTATGTGATCAGGGTGGTCCTCAATATCAAAGATGATAGGCATGCTGGACCATTTCAGAGGCTTGCGTGACTCGACGGGTGGTTCTGCTGCATTAACTTCCCGCACCCACTGCTTGAGCTGACGGTGCGAGGTATACAGAGAAGCACCACCGTCAACGCACAGGACCTCTGTGGCTTTCTGGAACTCTTGCTCATCAGTTTCCTCATCATCCATGTCTTCATCGTCGTCGTCATCTTCATCCTTGTCGCGGCCGCGAGGAGGTCTGTCTCCTTGCTGCTGCTTGGCCTTGCCGCGGCGTCCTTCTCGGCCGGGACATTTCTTGCCGGATCCCCCAGCACCTTCCTGGGCCTTCTCCTTGTCGCGTCGCTCGTATTCAGCTTTCTGTTGCTCAACAAGCTGCTCGACTTTCTTGCAGCTCTGGAGATCATGGCCCTTGGTGCGGTGGATCTTGCAATACTGCTTGTTGGTGCTGTCCTGCTTATCGGCGACCGCCACCTCCGTGGCAACCTCCTTGCCGGAGTCACCAGCTTTTGCTTTCTTGGCGCCACAACCGTTGCCGGACTGCTCAACAACTAGCACCTCTTTGCCTTTCGTCTTCCTGTTGTTCCGCCGCCGGTTTTTCCTTGCCGGGGCAGCATCTTCACTGTCAGATCCTCCCGCTCCTACATTCTCTCCGGGGAGTCTCCTCCCTTCCTCAGCACGTGCACACTTGTCGGCCAGTGCATATAACTCACTGACGTCCTTGATCTTGCACATCGCCATTTCCTCCCACATCCTGCGGTTTCGCACGTTCTGATGGAACGCGCTGATCACCGCGGCAGGGTGGACGTTTGGGATGTTGTGCTGCACACTGCTGAATCTCTGAATGTACTTGCGCAGGGGCTCTCCTTCCTTCTGGGCGAGCAGATGAAGATCACTCTCCTGGCCATGAGGCTTGTGTCCGCCTGTGAAGGCGCCGACAAACTGATGGCACAGATCAGTCCAAGAGGATATGGAGTTGTCCGGCAAGTGCATGAGCTAGGATCTGATGTTGGGCTTGAGCACCAGTGGGAAGTAGTTGGCAAGGATCTTGTCATCCCGTCCCCCGGCAGCCTGCACCGCAATGGTGTAGATGCTGAGGAACTCCGACGGATGCGTCTTGCCGTCGTACTTCTCTGGTACGTCTGGCTTGAAGTTCTTCGTGCTGGGCCACTGGACTTGCTGCAGCTCACGAGTGAACGCAGGGCAACCTACCGCGTACGGCAGATCGCCTGGTTCCCCTGGCGCATGCATGTCAACAGAGGGCCCAGCGCGCTTGTCGGATTGACGTCGCGCTTCTCTTCGGCGCTCGATGCGAGTTCGAGCGTCTTCTTGTTGTCGATCATGAAGAACTTGGCGCTGATCGCGACGAGCTCGTGGATCCGACGATGCGGTGGAGTCACTGTCGAGGTGGATCCGGCGAGTCGGCGATCTTGGCCTTCGGGGTGGTGATTGCATGGTAGTTGCACCTCCACCCGTTTCGTCGCCACCGGCTCGCGCCCGGCAACCCTGCCGCGGCGGCGACGCGCTCGACCGCCGTGGAGTGTCGCCGTTGGCGTAGCCGATGAGACTCTGAATGGTGGCCCTCCATTCGTCGATCTTGTCCGGCGTCGGAGGGTAATCTAGGAGCAGTTGAGCTCGCGCCAAAGCTTCTGCTGGAGTGGTGGGTGGCAGTGGCGGACGGCGCGAGGAGCGGGACATGCTCGGACTTCTAAAGATGTTAGAAGGAGCAGTATCCCGTCCAGGCGACCGTGCCCCGCTCGTGCCAGCACGCTGGCGTGCATGCTGGTCTTGAGAGCCCCGAGATCCACCAGCTTGATCTTGGCCTATCATGCGTATGGCACTGCGAGTGCCATGACGCTGTTGGTCTTGCGCCTCCTGAGAGTGGCGCGGAACATGTACAGTCGCCGAGGTTTGTGCAGCCTTGTCCTTGGACCTGGCAGCATCATAAGCTTCCTCGTCGACG
The DNA here is from genome assembly GCF_002162155.2 of Triticum dicoccoides. Classification (NCBI taxonomy): domain Eukaryota; kingdom Viridiplantae; phylum Streptophyta; class Magnoliopsida; order Poales; family Poaceae; genus Triticum; species Triticum dicoccoides. The sequence continues at coordinate 161,921,804 of NC_041387.1, read as the reverse complement.
TCCATTCTTCCGCCGGCGTCCATTCCACCACCCGTTTGCTCCAACGGTGGCGGAAGTGACGTGGACGGAGCGGCTGCCGCCGAAGTCTTCTTCTTCGGTGGCATGTTGATGAAGGGAATGAAGATCTAGCTCGTGTGAACGCCGGATCAGGTTCACACAATCTCGACGCCCCCTACCTGGCGCGCCAAAGATGTCAGGGAAACTGATCCACGAACATCTATGGGGCCGGCGGACCGAGCCCCTTTCGGTTCGGCGGGGGGCGGAGATCACACGAAGAGCAGATCGAGGCGAAGCACACGAGCAGTTTACCCAGCTTCGGAGCTCTCCGGAGAGATAACACTCCTACTGCTGCTTGTTTGATTATCTGGTGTTCTTACTCCAGAGAGAGAGCGTAGTGTTTTTCTGGGTTCCGAACCAGTCGAACCCCTTCTACGTTGCGCATGGGCCTCCTTTTATACGCTAAAGGGGTCACCGACAGGTGGCAACGCAGAGAAGGGTACAAATGTAAAAAGTGAGGTGGTTGGTACAGTTACTTGTATAGTGCACCCTACCTAACCCTGACGGCAGGGGACAAGGGCATTAAATGCCCGTCTGAGTCGCCCAAACAGTGCAGAAAAGGACCGTTAGGGGCGCCACCGTTCGCCACGATGGTGATCTTGTCAGCTTCGCATGCCACTGCGCACCGCTGGCTACACAGCCTCCCGCCACGCGTGCGTGGAGAGGCCCCCAGAGCGACACGTTGGTGGATGCGCTGGAGCGTGGGCACAGAGTGGCCGCCTGCTGCGGCAAGCGCTTTGCCGCTGCTGTTATCTTGTCGGGTCCAGAAGCTTGTCGCTCACCGGGCCTCGAGGTGCCTTGGTTGGTCTTCCCGGCAAGCTCCTCTTGCCGGGGCCTTGTTGCCTTGCCGGAGCGCGTGGCGCGTCGCGGCAAGTTCCTTGGAGTGCCTTGGTTGGCCTTCCCGGCAAGCTCCTCTTGCCGGGGCCTTGTCTCCTGAGCTTAAATACTTTGTTCTTGAATGGCTCCAAGGGAACCACAGAGGATCTTGGCGTTCGCCCGGCAAGCCTTGCCGCGGGGTGCTGCAACTGCCCGTGCACAAGTTCGGGGTACTAGGGTACCCCTATTCTAGTACACCGACAAATATGATGTTTTATTTTGAATCATTTGGATCTGAACATTAATGCCACAATAAAGAAAATTACATTATTATGCTAGGTAGCATTCCACATCAAAAATTCTCTTTTTATCATTTACCTACTCGAGGACGAGCAGGAATTAAGCTTGGGGATGCTTGATACGTCTCCAACGTATATATAATTTTTGATTGTTCCATGCTATCATATTACCCCTTTTGGATGTTTATGGGCTTTATTTTACATATTTATATCATTTTTGGGACTAACCTACTAACAGGAGGCCCAGCCTATATTGCTGTTTTTTTGCCTATTTCAGTATTTTGAAGAAAAGGAATATCAAACGGAGTCCAAATGGAATGAAACCTTAGGGAGCCTGATTTTTGGAACGAACATGATCCAAAGGACTTGGAGTGCAAGTCAAGAAGCAGCTGAGGCTCCCACGAGATAGGAGGGCTGGCCCCCCCTATAGGGCGCGCCCCCTGTCTCGTGGGCCCCTCGGGCGTCCACCGACGTACTTCTTCCTCCTATATATACCTACGCACCCTGAAAACATCCAGGAGAAAGACGAAACATAATTTCCACCACCGTAACCTTCTGTATCCGCGAGATCTCATCTTGGAGCCTTCGCCGACACTCTGCCGAAGGGGGAATCGACCACGGTGGGCTTCTACATAAACATCCTTGCCCCTCCGATGAGTTGTGAGTAGTTTACTACAGACCTACGGGTCCATAGTTATTAGCTAGATGGCTTCTTCTCTCTTTTTGGATCTCAATACAATGTTCTCCCCCTCTCTTGTGGAGATCTATTCGATGTAAACTCTTTTTGCGGTGTGTTTGTCGAGATCCGATGAATTGTGGGTTTATGATCAAGTTTATCTATGAATAATATTTGAATCTTCTCTGTATTCTTTTATGTATGATTGAGTTATCTTTGCAAGTCTCTTCGAATTATCAGTTTGGTTTGGCCTACTAGATTGATCTTTCTTGCCATGGGAGAAGTGCTTAGCTTTGGGTTCAATCTTGTGGTGTCCTTACCTAGTGACAGAAAGGGTTGCAATGCATGTATTGTATTGTTGCCATCGAGGATAACAAGATGGGGTTTATGTCATATTGCTTGAGTTTATCCCTCTACATCATGTCATCTTGCTTAATGCATCACTCTGTTCTTATGAACTTAATACTCTAGATGCAGGCAGGAGTCGGTCGATGTGTGGAGTAATAGTAGTAGATGCAGCCAGGAGTCGGTCTACTTGTCACGGACGTGATGCCTATATACATGATCATGCCTAGATAATCTCATAATTATTCGCTTTTCTATCAATTGCTCGACAGTAATTTGTTCACCCACCGTAATACTTATGCTATCTTGAGAGAAGCCACTAGTGAAACCTATGGCCCCCGGGTCTATCTATTATCATATTTTCTTCCAATCTACTTTTATTTGCATCTTTACTTTTTGCATCTATATTATAAAATACCAAAAATATATTTATCTTATCATACTATCTTTATTAGATCTCACTTTCGCAAGTGGCCGTGAAGGGATTGACAACCCCTTTATTGTGTTGGTTGCGAGTTCTTTGTTTGTTTGTGTAGGTGCGTGGGACTTTTGAGGAGCCTCCTACTGGATTGATACCTTGGTTCTCAAAAACTGAGGGAAATACTTACGCTACTATTGCTGCATCACCCTCTCCTCTTCGAGGAAAACCAACGCAAGCTCAAGACGTAGCAGCGACCTAGTCAAATTCGTTACTGTAGACTTTACGAATGACAAAAGAGTCTTGGGTCAGATAGGCCTCGTTGTAGGCAAGCCCTTTGACCTCCAGAAGAATTGGCTGCTGCCCTCCAGTGGTCAGCCTTCAATGCTGACCCTAGCAAGAGCCATGGTTCATCCTTCGTACGGTAAACTAGAGAAACCTCATTACACATTTCATCGTCATGCATGGCAGCGGAATGTACTAGTTATAGACCACATCCACTACGCTACAATGGATGCCTACCTTTGTTTCAATATCTACAAGGGTTGGATGAAGAGCAAGAGCCAAGTGTGCGGTTCAAGCAAAGAAGTATCGCCCAAGAGGAAGAGGGACAAGGACGAAGTCGAGGACGTGGACGAGGACTCCGAGTAAGGTGGCAGTGTCGTTGCTCATGGTGGTTCTAATGCAGTGTCTACCGAATTAGTTGCATAGTTTAATTTCATGTGTGCTTAGTTTAATTTGAGGGGTGTGTTGTGCTGAGCCCCCAGCAGAACTATGTTATGTTTCTTCTCGTTACTTTAACTCTTCAGTACGTACATACTAGTATTTCTTACATTTCATCTTTTAGTTGGTAGAGTACTACCACTCGTTTCTTCACATTATATATGTACAATATAAATGGCCAACATCATATAGCCAGTAGTTTAGTTGTCAAAGAATTTCAGGGTGCTTAGTTTTGTCAAAGAATTCCAGGGTGTTTAGTTTTATTTGAGGGGTGGGTTGTGCTGGACACCATTACTGTGACTAGCTTTTTTAATAGTACTATATGCGTAATTTGGCGACGAGCGCTCTCTATATGTACCACCTTTTTTTTAATTTCAAGTTTTGCTCGATGGCGCAATCCATTGATACTACTATTGTACAAAAGTATACATGTTTTAAAAGGCTAGAGTGCGGGGCAGTCTAGCTTGGTTGGTTTCACGAGAGGCGAGGGCCTTTGTGATTTGACGGCTCATTATTGCTGAAAGGCGGGGCCTTGCACTACAAAAAAAAGACACATCCGAGACATTTCGGGACAAATGAATTTTTTTCCTGTCATACTTATGACACTTCTATGATGATAATTGTGACAAAACGTGGTATCATCATAGATGTGGTGGGCTCCTACTTCTATGACAAAAAATCATGACAGAAAATGGGCTTTTCGTCCTGGGCGGGCCGGAGACGCAGCTGCATGATATTCTTTGGGCCGTCCATGACGGAAAAAACCATGGTAGAAGCGAGGGCGAGGAAAATTTCGGGGAGTTCCCGGTTACGATGGGTGCTCAGAGGCCGAGTGATGCGCGTTTCTCTCGTACACGTACGCGCATGTGTGCGAGGCGTTGGCTCTAACTGAACCCGAGCGAGGCATTGGGCTCTAACTGAACCCGAGTGATTGCACTGCAGGCTACGCGTTACTGAACCTGAGCGATCGATCGATGGCCGTTAACTGAACTCGATCGAGCGATTCCTTTGCTACTGCTGCTAACTGAAGCCGATCGATTGGATGAATAGTGAGCGTTGGGGGGGTGGATGAATAGTGAGCGGTGGGGGTGGATGAACAGGACCCCGTGGCGATGCCTCTGGATGAACAGGACGACCCCGTGGACGGCTGGATGAACAATAGACGGTGGAGGGGGTGCCCGTGGAGGGGTGGTGGAACAGTAGCCGATGGAGTAGCGCGCGGTGGAGGCTGGATGAACAGGAGCCCGTGGAGGCTGGAGGAGGTCGACGGTGGAGATGAACAGTATCCCGTGGAGTCCCGTTTTGCAGTACGCCACACCCCTCCCGATGAACAGGACCCCCGTTTTGACCGTAACGCTCCAACACAAGTCCGTTTCCTCCATTTTGCGGTACGCCACACCCCTCCCGATCAACAGGACCCTTGTTTCGACCGTAGAGGTCCGTTTCCTCCGTTTTGCTGTACGCCAGACCCTTCCCGATGAACAGGATCCCGTTTCGAACGTGGCCGGTTGAACACAAGGCCGTTTCCTCCATTCTGCGGTACGCCAGGCCTCGTTTCCATCGCCTGTTCCGTCCAAGCCGGTTGGCTCCCATGCGTTCCGTTTCCTCTCGATGAACATGACGCATTCCATTGCCTCCCCATGAACACGACGCATTCCGTTGCCTCCCCATGAACACGACGACGACGCTGTTTCTCCTCTCCGACCCAGCCATGTACACGAGCCCTGGCCGTACGTATGCACGAGTAGGCGTTCGAGACCCCGCCCGTATGTATGTACATGGTCGTATTTACTTTCTGGCACCATGGCCGTTGTACGTATGTGTACATGCTACATGCACGCCTCTACTACGACACGTGCGCGCCTCTACTACGACACGTGCGCGCCTCTACTACGACCAGTATGTACGTACACGTTCGCGACGAGAATGACAACGCTACGTACGCTTCGACCAGGTGGGTCCCGACTGTCAGGCACTTCCTTGCGTGCGAAGATGTAGCTGGTGGGTCCCAGCAGTCAGGGGGGCGAATCATTTTTTGTGTGTGCCCGGACGCACTTCCTTCCGTGCGAAGGTGTAGCTGGTGGGTCCCAGCAGTCAAGGGGGAAACACTTTTTCATGAAATACAGTGGCCCGTCCGGTGGGTCCCTGCTGTTAGGTGGAGGAATAATTATGTTGCATGTAATATGGAGGCACTTCCTTGCGGCCGCCGTGGACCCAGCTGTCAGCCTCTCCACGCACAGTACTCTTCCAATGGAAGTCGGTCGTTGACCACATTGACCACGCCGCGCCGAGAGCACCACGGCGGTGGACGATGGCGAGGCCTAGGAAGGGGACGACACGGAGCCGGGGAAGACACATCGGTGGATGCCCACGCTAAGAGGAGTACGAGGGTTCACTGGTTCGGCTGCGGTGTGAGGCTGCCGTCGCTGCAGAATAATAGGGGGTGTGGGTGAGTTGAGGGATGGCCTGGCTAGCGGTGGGAGTAGTAGGGGGCGGTGAGGCCTCCGCGGTATCACAGCTGGCCACGGGAGGCAGGAGCATGCATCACGACTGGCGCTGCTTTGGGAGGCTGGAGCACGAAGATCAGAGGTTGAAGAAGCACTATGGCCATTGGATGGACATCATACGGTCACTGGAGTATTGACTAAGTTGACAAAGCCTTCCGTCCCCGTCAGCTTAGTACGCCCACAAGTCAGCCTGCCACTATACTGGGTCCCAGCTAGCAGGGGGAGTATTCATTTTTTTGTGCGTAATAAGGAGGCACTTCCTTGCGTGCGAAGATATAGCTAGTGTGTCCAAGCTGTCAGTGGCGGTAACATTTTTTTTCACGAAATACAGAGGCCCTTTCGGTGGGTCCCAGATGTCAGGTGGAGGAATCATTATTTTGCGCGTAATAAGGAGGCATTTCCTTGCGTGCGGTCGTGGACCCAGCTGTCAGCCTCTCCACGTACAGTCCACTTCAGATGCATGTCATTCGTTGACCATGTTGACCAGGCCGCGCCAAGAGCACCAGGGCGGTGGACGACGGTGAGGCCTAGGAAGGGAACGACACGGAGGCAGGGAAGACTCGGAAGTTGTTTCCCACGCGGAGGGGAGTACGGCTATACGAGGGTTTACTGGTTCGTCTGTCGTCGCCGGAGAATAACAACAGGTGTGGGTGAGTAGAGGGATGGCTCGGCCAGCGATGGGAGTACAGTGGGGAGGTGAGGCCTGCGCGGTAGCACAGCCGGCCGCGGGGAGGAGGGAGCAGGCAGTCCCGTCGGCGTTTGTTTGAGCGGCTGGAGCAGGAAGAGCAGAGATTGAAGAAGCACGACGGCCGTTGGATGGAGATCCAATAGTCACTGCTTGTGCGTCAACCCTTTCTTAGGAAAGCCTCAAATCTGTGGAAAACAACATACAACCCATCTGCCATTATTTCTAATAATTTATAGCCCATTTGCTAATTCTTAAGGTTTTTTTTGAGACCATATTCTTTTTATTAGCATTACAGCCCATATTGTGGCCACGGTTAAAAAATTATATGAAATTTTGCATATTTCAGTGCGGTCCGAACTGTTTTTAATCCCGAAATTTTGAGTCACATTCAAAATGATTTTAAAAATAAATGTATATCAATATAAAATCCAATAAATTGTCCACGCATAAAAATAAATGCAATTTAAAATCTCGAAATGAAAAAAAGATATTTGAAACTAATTGCCGGTTTGATGTGTTTTAAAAATGTGCAGCCCATTTCTCATTACTGATAGGCCATTTTCTCGGCCAGCCGAATGAAGCTCTCCTTGTCTTGAAAGATTTACAGCCCAACAGGCCTGATAAAGTGACTTACTTGGCAAATCACAAAAAACTGGGCTGTGGCTGTGGACCCAGCTACAGCCGTGGACCCAGCTGTCAGCCTCTCCATGTACAGTACTCTTCTGATGGAAGTCGGTCGTTGACCACATTGACCATGCCGCGCCGAGAGCACCAAGGCGGTGGACGTCGACGAGGCCTAGGAAGGGGATGACGTGGTGCCGGGGAAGACGCGGCAGTGGATGCTCACGCGGAGTGGAGTACGAGGGTTCACTGGTTCGGCTACGGCGTGTGGCTGCCGTCGTCGCAGAATAACATGGGGTGTGGGTGAGTAGAGGGATGCCCTGGGCCAGCGGTGGGAGTAGTAGGGGGCGGTGAGGCCTCCGCGGCATCACAGCCGGCCACGAGAGGCAGGAGCACGTGGCACGACCGCCGCTGCTTTGTGCGGCTGGAGCAAGAAGACCAGAGGTTGAAGAAGCACTATGGCCGTTGGATAGACATCGTACGGTCACTGGAGCTAGAATCGTTCATATTGACTAAGTTGACAAAGCCCTCCGTCCTCGTCAACTTAGTAGGCCCACAAGTCAGCCACCCACTATGGTGGTTCCCAATTAGCAGGGGGGTATTCATTTTTTGTGCATAACAAGGAGGCACTGCCTTGCGTGCGAAGATATAGCTGGTGGGTCTGACCTGTCAGCAGGGGGAACGTTTTTTGTGAAATACAGAAGCCCTTCCCACGTACGGTCCACATACAGTGCGTAATAAGGAGGAACTTTCCTTGCGTGCGACCATGGACCTCGTGGGTCCCAGCCGTCAGGCTCTCCACATACAGTCCTCTTCCAATGACTCTCGTATGTTGACCACGCCGCACCGAGCGCACCGAGGCGGTGGACGACGGCGAGGCCCCAGACTGGAACGACCCGGAGATGGGGAAGACGCGGCAGTGGAGTCGCAAATGGAGAGGAGTGGGAAACTTGACTGGTTCGGGTACGGGGTGGGCCTACACTCGGCAGAGAATAACATGAGGTGCGGAGTGGAGGGATGGCCTGGCCGTCAGCGGGGTAGCGTTTCACTGAGGAGCACAAAAAAACGCCGCTGGACGCCGAAGGCTGGAGCAGGCGGTCCCGATAGTGCTGGGGGAAGAAGGCGAGAGATTGAAGAAGAATGCCGGCTGTTGGATGTAAATCCAATGCCTTCTTAGGCTTCGACCTACTGGCCCACATGTCAGCCAGTCCATTTGCTTTTTTAGTCCATTTGGTGGGCTGGGTGAAACAATGATGTAGCATATATGCAGCCCGTTTAAATCCCATTTGCATTTTTCTCGAAATCCGCGGACTTGCTGGGCTGGGTGAAAAATATCATGTTGGGCTAGACGGAGAAATGTTATAAAAACATAAACACATGATTGCACGTCTATTACTTCATTGGTCAGTAAAATCTTTGCAAGCTTATGTACGCAATCACTAGGAGTTAACTTGCCAAGTTATATATAAACAATTATTATTATTATTTTGTAAGAACTTTCAACTTACAAAAAATATCATTTAAATTTGATGAGTTAATAGTACATGGGGTATTTTTTTTAGGCTAGACGTGGGATAGTTGAGTTGGTTCTAGGAAAAAGTACTGGGAGAAAACTTAGTTTACATCGAAAAAGAAAGTGGGAGAAAATTCAGAGATCTGCTGGGTCCACCTGAGGAGGGGAATATGTTGGGAGGAAGGAGATTCAAAGCACGGCAGCTGAGTGAACTAGTTTTTTTTAACGGACAAGTGAACTAGTTACATACATAAGCAAATAGCCACTAAAAAAGTAATCAGGTTAATGGGTTCTTAAAAGCAATCATGACGTTGTGGCTGTCCGTGTACTCGTCGGTTACGGGAAGCAGACACGCCCTCATGTCCAAGATCTGCCTATACATGTCGTAGCATGCATATGCGTCCTTGGCCGTGTAGGTTATGTAGGCTAGATTCAAAGGTACCTCCCACGTGTTCAGGTCCTTGGTATCGTTGTCTTCTTTCATGTTGGCATATCAGGGGTCGATGATGGTCCCGACGAGGTCAACCACATAGTCGTTCTCCTGCCCGTTGCTGATGATCTTGTATTGCTTCTGGATGTTGACAAGCTTGTTGCACTAGATGGCCGAATCGTCGCGTTCTTCCTTCTCTCCACCGTAGCGAAGGTGGAGTCGGCATTGCCGATGAAACGGGCAAATGCTCCAGAACCTCTGATGGCCCTACAGAAGTGGTAGATGAGAACCTCGTCCCACACACATACCTGGGCAACGGTGATCCGCTGGTCCCTGTCAGGAGAAGAATGGATGGGCACAAGGTCTAGTCCTGCAACCTTGTGCTTTCTCATCCTGTAGGTACTGCTTGAACTCAGCGAGGCAGAGCTTGACCGAGTCCGAATCGTTGGTGTACATCACATTCAACTTGGTGCAGCCATAGGACTGAACGTCGAACTCAAAGGGGAACTCCTTGCTGAGGTCCATATCTAGCAGGCTCACCCCTCGGATCGCCATTGGAGTCTCTTCGAGTGAACGAGTGTGTAAGCGGCGACAGCAGTTCATTTTTTAGCTCTTGGGGAACTGGATTCAACAGTAAGCTGAGTGTGTATAGGCGACAACAGTTACTACCCCTCCCTTGTCTGCTGCACGCCCGACAGAAGATACACCTCGGCGCATTCAAACGCCTCCATTAAGAAACCTACTCCGGCCACACGTCGGTTCATGAGCGGGTCTGTATTGGTACTGTAATAACAAGAGTTAGTGGTCACTTTACTTAAATTTAATTAGCTTTAATAGAAATTTATACTTAAAACAAGCAATGCATTGCCTCGTTCTATCAGTGCCACAGGATCAACATGCACAACAATTAGAATTATTATTCTCTGGACACACACGATCAACACATTTGTCGCACTTTCACAAAGATAATACTACCAAGTTTGAACTGTTTGTTATGGTTGTTGTCCTCTGCATCATCATGCCGTGTTTCCCAGCTTGCAAGATTTAGAACCAACAAATAAGATGCAAATAATAAGTACAACAAATATGCCTACACATCTCATTGATTCCCAGCTTGCAAGATTCAGAACCAACAAATACGATCCAAATAATAAGTACAACAAAGATGCCTACACATCTCATTGATTCCCATCTTGCAAGATTCAAAACCAACAAATAAGATTCAAATAATAAGTAAAACAAAGATGCCTACACATCTCATTGATTCCCAGCTTGCAAGATTCAGAACCAACCCATTAGAGCCTTTTGATAAAGTGAATATCGGGATTAAATCCATCTTGGCTAGCCATGTCATACAATCGAAGAACTTGGCGAATGCTCTTGACCGTCACAACATCTGTAGTTGAGTATTCCTGTTTGCACAACACAAACAAGGAGAGCATGATTTCGCTTTAATAGTGGCCTCCTTGAACTCAACCTGCAACTCCACTAGGATGAGGTCTGCCTGGAGTTCCATGATTCAATTCATGTGCTTTTTTTGCCGTTCACCTGAAATGAAGCAAAGATTGCATCATTCAGCTAGCAAGAAGTACTTGCTCTTGTGAGCTGGCAGGTTCTTCTTTAGTAGTTGCACTAAAATTGAGGAACATTAAGGTTGGCTATCCGGCTCATGTAACATGCGACTATAATTTTCTTATCCTTTTGTGCAGTTCCACTAAAATAAAGTGCCATTGTGATGACAGTGACGGCTCCATCTTGCAAAGGCTAATAAAATGTTGCGCGAGATTACCAGTAGAACTTGACGGAGATTTTGGAAACTCCAATCACCATTTTGTGCAGTTCCACTAAAATTGAGAGATGTTGCCCACATGACATTTTAGTTGAACTGCACAAGACACTCATTCCAAAAAAGTGTTTTGTGAAGTTCACCAAAAGGTCACAATAGCAACAAGGTGGAATGGATATCCCTATCTGCACAAAAAGATAGAAAGTAAACAGTTGCTGGTCAATAAGAATATACAAAACATATACAAAATGAAAAGAAGCATCTTAATTATGTTCATGGCATGCAAGGACAGTAGAAATTTTAAAACGTCAGCAACGCTTCATGTTACCAGAAGCATTATGATCAACAATGAGATTCCTCAAATATGGGATTACTTTAATGGTGGCATTGCTTGTTTACCAGACACAGTAAATCAACAGCAGCTAAAGAGTTGGTTTAAGGGCATGGGACCGTGGGGACACCAGGACACTCAGCAGCATAAAGGAGCAACTTACTTATCATACTGGGGAAAACAGCAGGAGTGCCATTTGTAACACAGTTTAATTGCATCTTATCACTAGAGGCATTAGATTAACAATAAGACTGGTTAGACATGTCCCTAAGGTAACAGTGTGATCTCTTCATTTTACATGCGCCCTTACATTAACAACAACGAAAGGTTGGTATAAGGACATGCGACAGTGGACGCATCAGGACAATGTACCTACAGGAGGCATAAAGTGGTGATGCCGAGTTTGTTCATGCTATGTGAGGGCAGCAAACCTAATCCTGGAGATCTTGTACTATGTGAGGGCAGCAAATCTAATCCTGGAGACCTTTTACTATGTGAGGGCAGCAAATCTAATCCCGGAGACCTTTTACTATGTGAGGGCAGCAAATCTAATCCTGGAGACCTTTTACTATGTGATGGCAGCAAATCTAATCATGAGACCTTTTACTATGTGAGGGCAGCAAATCTAATCCTGGAAACCTTTTACTATGTGATGGCAGTAAATCTAATCCTGGACATACTCTGTTGACTTGTCCACCAGCCACCACTTTCTATCCTTTTTCAACCAATAATAGATTTGTTCCTTATCCAGTTTGTACTGTGTTTTCCCATTTTCCCCCTTTTCAACCAAGAGACCGGTTGGGTATCCGGTCTCTACTACTTTCACCATATTATTTCCTCTTTGAATCAAGTCCTAGATTCATGCTACAACTTTCCCCCTTTCTTCGTTGTTTGAATAAAGCCCTAGATTCGAATGCATGAAGTAGCTTTACCTCTAATAATACTAAAAATTTAGGTGGCTTTGGAAGAGCTGATGGGAGTAGAACAAGATGCACATGTAGACACGTGGGGAGCTGGGGCAGTAGAGCAAGGCCACTTTCAAAGAACTTATACCTGAGGGTCGCCGGGATGTCGGCGGTGGCAGGTCGGATCTGCGGACAATATGGCAGGGAGGAAGAAGGGTCGGAGGACCTCCCGAGCAGGCGCTGTGTCAGAGAGAACGACACAGGAAGAGGATCGGGCCCCTCCGGTAGCTGTGGGTTTCCTCCGTCGGCGGCGATGACCGCGTGAACGATGCACCTTTTATTCCTCTACACACACCAGCCGAAGGGATCCGGCCGGATCTGTGACCAGCGGTGAGCAGAGAGAAAATGTCGCTACCGCTGTCTTGTTTATATCTGGAGAGGATGAGAGAATGAAGAGAGCAACCCTAGTAAAGCAAGCGCTCAGGCCCCTGCGTACATATATAGTGGAGTGATTATCTTTTTTCTCTCCACAACAAGCATTTCAATTTCTGTACATGGCATTAAAGAAAAGAAACTCTCTATTTAAGGTGACTACTGTACGACTCCTACTTACTACTAGTAGTACTACAGTATTGTTCACTTGTGCTCCCCGCCCCTCCATTCATTGAACAACCCCACGGGTGAATAAACATACAATAAGTACTGTATTTATATAGAACGAACAAGCTTGAACTATTTTCGCGTAGTTAAAAGTTGAGGGCGGGGCTTTTCCTGGGCAGTACACGCGATAGTTTTTGGGTAGACAGTTTGACAGAGAGGCGAGGTGGGTGAGCGAGTGGCGGATTCTCAAACATACTGCTGGAAAGGTCGGGCTGTGCGATTTGACGGCGCGTTACTGCTGGAAAGACTTGTGATATGACCACTCACTATAGTCATTAATTACTGGCGCTCCGAACGGGGTGATGCCCCCTTCTGTTCCGCGCTCTAATCTGGTGCATGACACATCGACCCAGATGCTGGCTCTCCCACATGTTGGAGTATTAAGAAGGAGCAAAGAATGATGCAGTATATACTAGTACTACTACTACTCAGGTCGGAGGAGTGCGAACCACGGTAGCCTAGTGAACCAGCAGTGCAAACCATGGCAGCCCAGTGAACCAGCAGTGCGGACCATGGTAGCCCAGTGAACCAGCAGTAGAAAACAATGTGGTGATATGGCCATAAAAACAATGTGCTACGGTCCACACTGTAGCATGTACAGTAACACTCCTCTTTGTTTGGATCCCTGAGTTAGAGCTAGTTTGGGTGGAAATAGCCTCAAATTATTGAAACAAGAGGGGTTAGTTTGAGCTAGTTTTCTCTAACCCAGCTAAAAAAACTAGCCCGGTGGAGAGGTTCTAATTGGGTTAGTTATCCTCGGGCCCACTAAAAGAGAACTAAAAAAATCTCCCCTTCCTGCACCAGATTGCTCCCCCCTCTCGCACGACTCCTCTTTGTTCCCCATAGGGCCGCCCGCCCAAGCGCCGCTCGCCCTCTCCTTCCGGCCTCTGCCGCCCTACTCCGACCACCCTCTCCCTTCGGCCTTCGAAGGTCGCCCCGCTCCCCCTTCACCAGTCTTTTTTCTCCCTCTATCGTGTGCGGCGGCGGTGCATCTACCAGGGAGGTCGCAAGAGGGGTGAGTTTGTTTGTTCCTTCTCTGTCTCACGGCCATATCATTTGTCTTGCTCGCTCTAGCGCTAATTCTGATTTGGAAAAGTAGATCCTGATCAAACTTGGTATAGATTTGTGGTGCATGCATGGAATTTTTTGATGCTACTTGTGGAGGTAATAAATATTTCTAGAGGCCCAAATATTCAGTTCACCTTTCTAGGTATTTCAATTTCAGGCTTGCATTATTTCTAGAGGCCCAAAGATTTAGTTCACCTTTCTAGGTATTTCAGTTTCAGGCTTGCATTATTTCTAGAGGCCCCAATATTTAGTTCACCTTTCCAGGTATTTTAGTTATAGGCTTGCATTATTTATAGAGGCCCAAAGATTAAGTTCCCAGTCGGCGGCAAGCAGCCCTGCTACCCATGCCGGTGTCGACCTCAACTCGCAAGGGCCGGCGTCGGAGGGGTTCTCGGGGCTTGGGCTCTACAGAGCCTTCCTCCAGAGCGATGATGACGAGCTCCTCCCTCGATGCGTGAGGGGCTCCGGGCTCCCTCCCTATCGTGAATGACTTCCGTGATGAGTTAGCTCATGCTTTGTTTCATGAAGTGTTTTTTTTGTGAAGCTTGATTGACAACTTGTATGTACAAAGTAAAAATTATCATGTTTTGCATGCTTGATTTGTAAAGATGGTTCGTTTATGTCAATTGTGAGCTGGAGGAGGCCACAGAAGAGCCGGACACACCAAATCCGGCAGGAAATAGGGTCCAAAGTAGTCAAATGATTGAGAAAGAGCATTTATTGTCAATCTAACCCTGCCATCCATACACCTCTTTGGTTTAGAGTTAGTTCAGGGTTAGAATCTAACTCTAACCTCTAACTGAGTTAGAGTTCTCCTCGTCTCGGTTCATCGCCATCATACTTTGCCCATTCTTGTGTTTTCAGTATCCTGTGAATCAAAGAGGCCCTTTTTTTTGCGGGAAAAAAAAATCAAAGAGGCCCTTAGACTGGTTTAGGTCCGGTCATTTTTTATAAACGTGTTATGTCCAAAATTTAATGAACGTGCTCCGTTTTCTACGAAAATAATCCGATTTCATGTAGTAATTCATTCATTTATTTATTATTCTGCCGGGGGTTTGCATGTAATTCGTGAGGTCTGAAATGTAAAGTACCCCGGTATATGCTCCGAGTCGTGCATGCACTACGACCCAGATGCTCTATGTCCCACATGTCAGCGAATGGGAGCACGTGGAAATAGCCTAGGAGTACATATAGGAGGATAAATGCGTGAAAAAATATGTACTGTGAAGCATAGCTGTGGTTCAAAAAGGAGACCTAAAGTGATGACAGCTATAGTTCGCACGCACCCAACTAGTGGTACTAGACATAAGAGTAATTTTCCCCTCAAAAAAAGAGGCACGAGTCCTCGGTACTCCTATTCTATATACACGAGTCCCATCTGACAATAGCGTCCGTGCTACAGCTAGCTCTCCTCCCTCGTTTCTCTCTTCTAATTCTAAACTCGGCCGACACCCGGTGGGTCGGGTGGGTTTGCTCAACTGCGGCCCCATCTCACAGTGAAAACGTTACGACTGGAATAAAAATGCCATATACTCCCTCCGTTCCTAAATATAATCCTTTTAGATACTATTTCAAATGGAATACAACATACAGATGTATGTAGACATAGTTTAGAGTGTAGATTCACTCATTTTGCTCCGTATGTAGTAGTCACTTGCTGGAATCTTTAGAAAGACTTATATTTGGGAACTGAGGGAGTACTATACTAATAAAACATTAAGTCCACCAGGCGATGCAGTGCTGGTTACAGGAGGCAAGAAGAAGAGATGCATCCATCGACGACGTCCACCTCCTCGACTCACGGCACCGGCCCACCGAAAAACGCCTAAGTAGCAGCGGCTTTCATGGCCAGGTCGATGTGCTTCTGAACAATGGCGTCCAAAGATTCCAGCCGCTGGAAGAAGGCCAACATCTTTCTGTCCTCGTTTGCCTTGTAGTGGCCTATGTAGACGATTTCCTCGTAGACGTGGATGTGCAGGTTGACGGTTTCTTGCATGGCGAGGCACTGCGTGCCGAGCGCGGCCTCGAGGTGCACATTCTTCGTCGCGACCTCCGGCACGTGCAGGGCCACCAGGGCTTGAAAGAGTTCATCACCATGGAGGCCGATGAGGGTGGCAGGCAATGAGGAGCCTTAGCGCGCGGGCTGGAGCAGTACGGCAAGGTCGTCCGCGCGCTTCATGACGGCGGTGAACTTGTGGATGGAGTTGACCATCATGTCGTCCATGCGAGAGGCGAAGCTGGCGTTGGCAAGGGCTACGATGCCGGTGGTCGCCAGCACCATTTGGAAACACTGCACGGTGCGGGGCCGCAGGCCGGCGCCTTGGATGATTTGGCACAACCGACTGCCACTCGCGTCCATCGCCTCCATAGGTGCTTGTGGCTTCTGGTCACTTGGTCTTGGATTGGAGTGAGCAGTCTTGCACAGAGACTTGGGAGTAGATGGATTGGAGTGGTGGGGCGCCTTTATTATATGAGAGTCCAAACTCTGTTGCATTCACATCATGCTGGCTCTATTATGCTTCTCCAATTAATTCCCTCTGCATGTAATTGAGGATGCATCATTGACCGTTCAACGTCTCGGGAACCGCTACCCTCTCCCTCCTTGGCATTCAAGCACCTATGGACCCGTCGACGACGAGGTGCCTATGGTGACTTCATAAATTTCAAGGTGATAATGCCGTGAGTGTGTGCGTTCATAGGGGTGAGTGTATGCACATGTATATGAGCGCTTGCGTCTGTACTGTGTAAAAAAAACCGTAAATGCGTGTCAAAAAGAGACTAGTTAGTATACTCAATATTGTGCACCTTGGAGAGGAAAATGATAGAACTAGTACGTATTTATTTATGGTGCAAATTCGCTCATTTTGCTCCATATGTACTCTGTCTCGGTGTAGTCTAGTCACTTGTTGAAATCTCTAGAAGGGCAAATACTCCTTTCTGGTTTACAGGGCTATACTAGCAAGTAGTTGTACGTACTAGTACAATAGTGGGCTCACATAGCAATTTTGTCTCATGCAAGAGCTTGGCTATATGCGTTCTCGAATGTTCGCAACTGCAACGTTCGGTTTGCGCTTGGCTCTTTGCCTCTTCGAGAAGATGAACAATGATGTTACTACTACTGCTTCTACAATGTCGAATCCACTGCTGCATGTCCGTCCACCGCGAGCGGGACGGATAGCTTGTTGTAGAAGTACTACTAAGCAAAAGCATGTCCTTGCTTGCAAGCAACCGCGCACATGGGCGAGGGAGAAGGCGTGTAGTACTCCCTCCGTTTTTATTTACTCTGCATATTAGAGTTGACTGAAGTCATACTTCGTAAAATTTGACCAAGTTTATAGAAAAAAGTACAAACATTTACTATAACAAATCTATATGATGTGAAAGTCCATTCAATAATAAATCTAATAGTAATGATTTGTTAATGTACATGTTAATATTTTTGTTTATAAATTTTGTCAAAGTTTACGAAGCTTGACGTTGACTAAAGCTAATACGCGGAGTAAATAAAAACGGAGGGAGTAGTAAAATCAAGCTTCTCCTCGTTGTACGAGTTGACGCGACACATCATAGCACTGGCCCCACATGCTTGCCTCTAAACTTAGCTGAAAGACCCGCAGTGTACAATATATTTGTTGCAACCTCTAACATTTACCCGCCACAAATTAAAATATATCTGGCCGTATGCATCGTTCTGATGCAGAGGCCGGGGAGTCCCCCCTTTTTGGAAAAAAAACAAATTAAAATATATATTCCTGTCTTGACCAGATGAGCGTGCAAACTACAATCACCAGGGTGACAGGTAGGGACAGAAGACTATTTTAACTTTTTTTAAAAACTTTGAGATGGCCACATAGCATGGAGCCGACCCCAACGATTTTAAGCTTACATGCACGGTACACGCTATCCTAGACTACTCTACACATGAAACTGCCACACGAGCATCTGGGCTGCGCTTGGCTCTTCGCCTCTTCGGGAAGTCGAACAATGATGGAGTACTACTGCACTGGAGGAGTACTACAGTATGCTTCTGGCCATCTGACACCGATTGAACTGCTGCATGTCCACCGCGTGCGGGAGGGAGAGCATGTAGTGAAAGCTTCTCCTAGTCTTGCCAGCCACCACACTCATGGGAGAGGGCGGGACGCTCCTGCCTTTGCGTGTATGACAGGTGGGTCCGAGAGGTGGGTGGCCAACCTGTCATACAGCCAAAGGCAGGTGCAGTTAAGTCCGGGAGGGAGAAGATAATCAAACTTCTCGTTGATGTATGAGTTGACGCGGCACATCAAAGCACTGCACTCGATATATTTCAATAATTTGCGTTTACCGATGCATTAATTACAACGCATGCATGCATGCCATGACTCTCCTTTTGATACTCCCTCTCTCTTAGTTTACAGGGCGTGCGCGTACACCTAGGTCATCAATTTGACCAACCTAATACAAGTCATATATTACAAAAAATATACCAATATAAAATTTAGATGTTCTATTTTCAAAGGTGTAATTTTTGTGTTATATAGTTTATATTAGGGTGATAAAATTGGCAACCTAGGTATACGCGTAGGACTTGTAAACTGAAACGGAGGTAGTACTTGCATGTGTTGATTTAATGCACCTTGAAGTAGTATAAAATATGTGACGGTAAAGCTTTGTAATGCCCCGGTCCAAGTCGAGAGATGGTTGTGCACGAGGAGGGCGAGATCATGCAGACCGAATAGGACCTGACGATGGAGCTCTCTAAGGTCTTGATGGACCTCACCGTGCTCCACTGCCCCTTGTGCCTCCGCCCCTTGACGCCTCCAGTGTATGAGGTTCAAATACACCTCGTCCGTTCGGCTGATTGAGCAAGGTGCAGGTTTCTTGATTGATGTGTTGTTCGATTGATTTCTGCAGTGCAAGGAAGGGCACCTAGACTACGCGGACTGCCGCGTCGAGTGCCCCGGGAACTAGCGGCAGTGCCAGAAGTGCGAGCGTGGCGGTGGCTTCGACGTGCAGAACACGGCGGTGGACTCTGTCCTTTCGTCGGTGAGGGTGGAGTGCCTGCACGAAGGCTGTGGGCTCTATGTCAGTTACCACAAGCTCGCCGATCACCAGAGCGTGTGTCCGCTCGCGGCTTGCAAATGCCCCATGCCTGTCTGCAGCTACGAAGGCCCACCACCGGTGCTCTACCACCACAACAGCACCGTGCATCCCATGCCCGTGCATAGGATCCAATACGGCAAGGTGCTCCAACTGCAAGTGCCACTGTCCGAGCCATGGCTCTTGCTGTTCACGGAGGAGGACGGCCGCATGTTTTTCTTGGTCGGCGGTGTGCTCAACATCGGCACGCCTATCGCCATGTCGGTCATCTACATCAGAGCGGGGGCGTCCCCACTACCGCACTACGTGGCCAAGCTGTGGGCGAACGGCCTGCCAGGGGATCCCAAAGGCACGACCGACGCCGTCAGGTGGAAATGGAGGTGACAAGCAGCAAGGATCCCGGTGACGTCGACGTGCAGGAGCTGACCTTCTTCACAGTTCCGCCCAAGCTGCTGGTCGGGGCTAAGCTGGTGTCCCTCCACATTCAGATTGACAAGCTCACGTCCTAAATGTTTCTACAGTGCCTTCTATTTATCTTAGTAATATGCTAATATAGGGATTACCTCGGTCTACTTTAGCTTAAGAAATTGTGGGTTTCGGTGGCGATGCAGCAATTACTTCGACATCAAATCAGTAATTTCCAACAGTCGAACGGATATTTTGTGTCTGTTGGATATAAAGTTCCTTTGGGTAAGAAGTACTACTTGTCATCAAAATGGATAAAAGGAGATGTATGTAGACGTATTTTAGTTCTAGATACGTCCCTTTTTTCCATTTTATTGACAAGCACTCCCTCCGTTCCACAATACATGCCTTCCATTTGTCAAAATATAGATGTATCTAGACATGTTTTAGTATATAGGTACATCAATGATAGAGCCAATCGGATGGTTGAGAACACTACAATTTGTAGCTACAGATGCGTGTGTGACTCCCAGATGCAGAGGCCGGGGGTCATCATCCTCCTTTTCAAGAAAAACAGACACATGTGTGAGAGGACGAGTGCGTGCGTGCACCTCTTCTCTTCCTGTATAACGTACTAAACTCCGAGTACAAGTTTTTGTGGGTGGCACGATGGTGCGTGCGAGAAGTCCCGAGAGATAGGTTTAATGCGTCTGAAAAAAGACTAGCCTAGAGCTCGCCATGCGGCTATTCCTGTCGAACGCCCCATTAACCGTAAGATATGTATACGACTGTGCCAGTTATTGCACGTACACAGCAGTACTCCCTCCTTTCCGGTTTATAGGGCTGAATTCAAAAATCTCACTAACCAAGATGGTGAGTGGTGGAATATTTTTTGTAGTTTGCAAAAGCACCTAATTAATGCTCTTGTTTTTCTCAAAAAATTATGTTTATCAATGCATTAATTGCAATGCATGCATGCATAAAGTACATGCATTGGTCAATTTTCTCTTAATACTTGCATGCAATGATTTAATGCACCTTGGAATCTGAACATGTGATGGGGAACAACCAAATTGAGCCTTATAAAATGGAAAAACTAAAATTTTGGGATAAGCCCTATAAACCGGAAAGGAGGGAGTAGGAAAAGAACTACTCCATCCAGGAATAGTGCCGCACTTCGAAACTAGAACCGTCAATAAATTTTGAGCTTGCGTCTCGTCACATTCCAAATTACTCCACGCTATATTGAATTGCAAACCCGTTCACACCTATCACAACCTAAACGGTTTCCCACTTAGGAGCGTATTAGTACCACGCTATATTGAATTGCAAACCTGTTCACACCGATCACAACCTAAACGGTTTCCCACTTAGGAGCGTATTATACTCGGTTATAAATACTAGTATGCCAAGATGACTGCACATTCCTCCTCAACTCCTCATCCACAAAAATGAACAAGTCATTCAACATCCTTCCCTTGCGTCTGCCATGGCCAGCGTGAGTTCTAGGTCGAGAGATTGCCACCAGGGAGAGGCGAGCATGGAAGCGGAAGCACGAGAGATGTCCCGCATCGCTGCGAGAGCAGCCGACATGTCCCGCCGTGCGGAAGTAGCAGCACAGAGGTCCTGCCGCGCTGCTGAAGCAGCACGGAGGTCCCGCCACGCTGTCGATGCAGCAGACTAGTCCGGCCGCGCCGCAGAAGCAGCAGAGATGTCCCACCGCGCCGCGAATGCAGCAGAGATGTCCCTCCACGCTGTGGTGGCCTGGGAAAATTTCTCGCGGGCAGGCGATGACTGTTAGAGGCGCATGCATGCGATCGTCCATAGCCAGATGGATCAGATCTCCGGCTGGGTGAGGTTGCATGACGACACGAAAGCCTCGTTTGAACAGGCTACCGGCGTCATCCGACAACTAAGGAAGGGCAATGAGAGGCTCCGGGCCTAGGGCGACCTACTGAGGGCGAAGATCGTCCGAAGTGCAGACCAGCAGGAGGAGACCAGTGCCTTGTTGAAGAGGACCAGCGTCATCATCAAGAAACTTATGGATGAGAATGACATGCTCCGCAACGAGTGCCAAAGGCTGGTGGAGGAATCCGTGGATGTTCTCAAGCAGCGTCTTGAGGACACGAAAGAGCTCATCGATGCTCGCCGCGGAGACTAGTTCCCGCAGCCTGCAGCAACGCATCAAGAAAGTAGAGATCAGCGAGCCAGATCCTTGTCTTCCTTCTTCTTTTGCCCTTGTATATTTTGGGCGTAGCCGCATGTTCCTTTTTTTAATTATCTTTCTAATTATGTAAGACAATTAATCGTCCTTATATATTCATCAGTCTTGCTATATGTCACAGTAGATGCTATATAGGTCCGTCGGATCTTACATCAAGATCCGTGCTTTCAGATTTTCTTTTTTCTCTCTTAAATCTCAGTCGAGTGAGACATAGCCACGCCATTAAAAAGAGGCTCGGGCGCCATTAATGGAGACCTTGGGAGAGAGGTTGTAACGCCCCGGATCTGATGCGCCAGTTGTCTGCCAGTTATTCGCTGTCATTGCCATGTCATCTGCTTGTGTGTTGCATTTTGCCATATCATCATCTGCATGTTTTTCAAAACTTGCATCCGTTCGGGTTCTCCCGGTTCTCTCCGTTGTCCGTTCGGAGTCCGGACCTCTCGCGCACGCCCGTCGCCCCTCTCAGACCTTGTTTTCATGTGCGGGTGTTAAACGTTCTCGGAATGGCCCGAGGTTTGCCAAGCTGCCTTGGTATAGCACCGGTAGACCGCCTGTCAAGTTTCGTGCCATTTGGAGTCCGTTTGATACTCCAACGGCTAACCGGGTAACCATAAATCCTCTTTCTATTTGCAGCCCAACACCTCTTCCCACAGCCCACCAAACCCACCAAACTCCCCTCCATGCTCTTGGTCGTTCGATCACGATCGTGTGGGCGAAAACCGCTCCTCATTTGGACTCTCCTAGCTCCCTCTACCTATATATTTGTGCCTCCCCCCGAAAATCCCGATCTAACCCTAGCCATCTTCATCCTCGCGCCGCCGGACACGTCCGCCCGAGCCGGACATGTCCGCCGGCCACCTCGCTCCGCCCTATCCGGTCCTGCCACGTCGCCTCCGCCGCCGTCTCCTCCAACCGTCCGCCACCACGTCATCGCCCCGGCCTCCCCGCGCCGCGCCAGGCCCTGCGGGCCCAGATCCGGCCCGCCAGGCCCGGCCGCAGCCGCCGCACGCCCGCAGGCGCCCCGCTCCCACGCCGCCGCGGCCCGCTCCCCCGTCGCCGGGCCCGCTCGCCGCTGTCCCGCCTCGCCGACCCTGCCGGACTCCGTCGCCGCCCCTCGGCTTCTCCGCCGCTGGTGCGCCTCGTCCGCCGTCGTCTTCGTCCGGCGCTGCCGCGCGCCCCACGCCGCCTCTCGGCCGGCGCCGCCCGTTCGCCGACCCACCGCCGAGCACCTCCGCCCTGCGGCACCTCCCCGCTGCCGGGACCTCCATGGCCGGCGCCACCACGGAGCTCGCCAGAGCTCGGCGCTGCCGCCTCCGCCCGCCGGCGCCCTGTCTCCCTCGCCGGACCCCGCCGCCCTGCATCTCCGCCCGGCGCCGCCCCGTCGTCCCGTGCCTCCCCCACCGGCCGCCGCCTCGCCGGAGTTCGTCAGCCTCGCCGGAGTTTCGCCGGATCTGGAGGTGGACCAGATCCACCAATGCATCCATCCAAACGCGCCTCCGCCATCCCGATCCGCTCCGTCCCGGATCCCTCCGTCCCACGTTGACTTTCGCGGAGGTATAAATCTGCTAAGTCCCGAAGTTTTTCAACATTATCATGCCATGTTCATTGCATCATATCTCTGCATCCGTAGCTCCGTTTTGTGCATGTAGTATGTCAAATTGTTCGTCTCAACGAGTACTTCATTTCATTCCATTGCATCATGTTCATTTGAGCTCATCTTGATGCCTGAATCATCGTTGCAAGAGTGCTATGTGATGTTGTCTGCTGTCTGTTAACAGAACTTGCTCTTTTATCATTTTTGCCATGATTGATGTGTGCATCCTATGAGGTTGATGTCTACATGTGTTTTGATCTATGCCATGCCATATTTATAGTGGTGTTTGCCATGTATTTTTGTGATCAATGTGGTGACTAGCACAAGCATGCAAACTAGGCTTCGTGATATTGCTGTTTTCAGTCCCAGTTCTGCTATTATTTTGATGTCATGTAAACATGTTGCTACAGAGAGATCCATGCTTATTTTGAGATACTTCAGTAAGGATATTTTGAACATATGGTTTTCCTCTATCCATTCATGCCCCTGTTTGCAATTATGGAGTAGTCTAGCATGTCATTTTTGTGCTCTACTTTTGCTACAAAATGTTTCCTGGCAGATTGTTTACATGTTATTCAATTCTGCCAAGGTTGTTGTAGTTGATCCTTGCATGCTATGACCTTGTTCTTGCCTTGGTTTGTTTCATAAACATGTATTCTTGCTGATGCTATGCTTATCTTGTCATGCAATGACTTGTGGTGAGTGAATCGAGCTTGTTAAGTAGGGTACTTGCTGTTACTGCTTTGCTAGGCTGAATCTGTTATTTCGCGATGCTATGTAAACCTGCTTCTACAAATCATTCTATGCATAATCTGAAGATGTTCACTAAGGGTGTTTTGTTCTACATGTCATGATATATCCATTAATGCCCCTGGTTCTAATTATAGCTTGCTGTAGCTTGCTCATATCTTGCTCCAAAGTTGCTAAATAATGTTGTTGTCAGCCTGTTAACATTAAGTTCAGTTGTTTCCATGATTGTTGCTAGTGTTCCATGCACCCTATGAACTTTCTATTGCCATTCTTAGCTTCATAAACATGCCTTCTTACTGTTGGGTGCCTTGCCATGCCATGTATTGCTCTGTGGTGAGTGGTACAAGCTCACCAACATGCCTTCTTATTATTGTTCCTGCCATGTTTGAATCTGTAATATAACTTGCCATGTTTACATGGGTGCCATCATATCTTCTGATCCTTTTTGGCTCATGGTCAGTAAGGGACTTTCGATCTATGGGTTTAGTAGATTCATGTCATGCCTTTGTTTGACATGATAAGTTCCTGTAACATGTCGTTTGATAGCTCTGAACATTGCAACCTGATGTTATTTTCTGCAAAGTCTGAAATTGTTATTACTTGCAATCTTGCCATGTGTGTTTGAGTATGTTCTATTGATTTATGGAGATAGCTCAGTGTTCATGTTTTGTTATGCTTTACCTGTAAAACATGCCCATGCCTTTTGTTTTCTTGTTGAGATCCTGTAGCATGTTGTTTTGATGCTTGCAATATGCCTAGTTGCTGTTTTGGACAGCTTGTCCTTTAAACTTGTAGAGTGAATGTGTTGAACCGTTGCTCCGTTTTGAGTGTGCTCTATATGAAAATTGCTTGATTTTGCGTGTAGTTTCGTATTATCATGTTGCATCCTTGTTTTGGTGTGTTTGCTTGACTTTTGAATGCATTTTGCATCAATGCCATGTTTAACTTGTTTTGCTCATATCTTCTAGGCCGTAGCTCCGAACTAAATGAACTTTATATGTAACTTGACTAGAATTTCGTGTAGATCATCTTTGTGCATCTTAACTTGCTGTTTAACAACTCGAACATAAGGTTTATTCAGATCTGGACCAACTACGAAATTTTCATATGAGGACTTACCGGAATTGTTATATGTTGTTCCCGGCCTCATTTAAACTTGCCTTGATGTGTTGCTCTTGTGTGCATCATCTCTTGCCATGAGTAGCTACATGTAGTCTTGTCTTGCATCATGCTTGTTTGTGCATCATGTCATGTTCATGTGTGGTGTGTTTACCATGTTGTGTGCTTCTTCTCGATAGTTCCTGTTTCGTTGCGATCGTGAGGATTCGTTCGTCTACGCTTGGTTCGTCTTCGTGGCTTCATCTTATTCATGGACTCGTTCTTCTTCCTTGCGGGATTTCAGGCAAGATGACCGCTACCCTGGATCTCACTACTATCATTGCTATGCTAGTTGCTTCGTTCTATCGCTATGCTGCGTTACCTATCTTTTGCTCATCAAGCCTCCCATATTGCCATGAACCTCTAACCTTTGACACCTTTCCTATGCAAACCATTGCTTGGCTATGTTACTGCTTTGCTCAGCCCTCTTATAGCGTTGCTAGTTGTAGGTGAAGTTGAAGATTGCTCCATGGTGGACAGGATTTTGGTTGGGATATCACAATATCTCTTATATTATTAATGCATCTATATACTTGGTAAAGGGTGGAAGACTCGGCCTTATGCCTGGTGTTTTGTTCCACTCTTGCTGCCCTAGTTTCCATCATACCGGTGTTATGTTCCAGGATTTTGCGTTCCTTACGCGGTTGGGTGATTTATGGGACCCCCTTGACAGTTTGCTTTGAATAAAACTCCTCCAGCAAGGCCCAAGCTTGGTTTTACCATTTGCTTCACCACCACCTATACCCTTCCCTTGGGTCGGCCAACCCAAGGGTAATCTTTATTTTAGCCCCCCCGGGCCAGTGCTTGTCTAAGTGTTGGTCCGAACTGAGCTGCCTGCGGGGCCACCTCGAGGCAACTTGAGGGTTGGTTTTACTCGTAGCTAGTCTCATCCAGTGTTGCCCTGAGAACGAGATATGTGCAGCTCCTATCGGGATTTGTCGGCGCATCGGGCGGCTTTGCTGGTCTTGTTTTAGCATTGTCGAAATGTCTTGTAAACCGGGATTCCGAGTCAGATAGGGTCTTCCTGGGAGAAGGTATATCCTTCGTTGATCGCGAGAGCTTATGATGGGCTAAGTTGGGACACCCCTGCAGGGTATAATCTTTCGAAAGCCGTGCTTGTAGTTATAGGTAGATGGGAATTTGTTAATGTCTGGTTGTAGATAACTTGACACCAGATCCGAATTAAAACGCATCAACCGCGTGTGTAGCCGTGATGGTCTCTTTTCGGTGGAGTCTGGGAAGTGAACACGGTTTTTGGGTTATGTTTGACGTAAGTAGGAGTTCAAGATCACTTCTTGATCATTGCTAGCTTCACAACCATTCCGTTTGCTCTCTTCTCGATCTTATTTGCGTATGTTAGCCACCATATATGCTTAGTCGCTACTGCAACCTCACCACTTTACCCCTTCCTTTCCCATTAAGCTTTGCTAGTCTTGATACCCATGATAATGGGATTGCTGAGTCCTCATGGCTCACAGATTACTACAACAACAGTTGCAGGTACAGGTTTATGCGATGATCATGACGTGAGAGCGATGTTTGCTTGTCTTGGAGTTCTTCTTCTGCTTCATCTTCGATCAGGGGATAGGTTCCAAGTCGGCAGTCTGGGCTAGCAGGGTGGATGTTGTTTGAGCTTCTATTTGTGTTTCATCCGTAGTCGGATGTTGCTCTCATGTATTGTGATGTTGTATTTGTGTGGCATTGTATGCCTCTTGTATGTATCCCCATCTATTATGTAATGTTGATGTAATGATATCCACCTTGCAAAAGCGTTTCAATATGCGGGTCTATCCTTGGTGGGACCTTCGAGTTCCTTTTGGATAGGGTCGCATATTGGGCGTGACAAGTTGGTAATCAGAGCCTC
This sequence comes from Triticum dicoccoides, assembly GCF_002162155.2. Classification (NCBI taxonomy): domain Eukaryota; kingdom Viridiplantae; phylum Streptophyta; class Magnoliopsida; order Poales; family Poaceae; genus Triticum; species Triticum dicoccoides. The sequence continues at coordinate 161,894,887 of NC_041387.1, read as the reverse complement.
GACCGACCATAGGAGCCCCCTTGATTGTTGGCCGTTGTTGAGTCTAGAAGTAAACTATTTTGAGTCTTAGGAATATATATATCGGAGAGTAGAATTCTTTTTACTCCTCAGTCCCCTCGTCGCTCTGGTGAGAAATCTTGATGTAGGTGTTTTGAATTACTTCTCTTCCCCTTCAAATTTTCTTTAGGATCACGCAGTTGGTTTTCCGATCGTTGGTTCTCATCTCTTTTCATCCGGTGCATTTCTCGTCAAGTTGACTCGAGCCTCTTCATCTTTGAGTTCAATCCTCAGCTGTTTTTTCCCACCCGCCCACCCTTTTCTTCTCGAAGTTGGAGTCCGTAATCGAGTATCCATCCTACTCGTGCGAAGCCTTTGTTTTCTTTCCTCAATGATTTCAACCGGTGTTTTCTCTTCAAGATATTTGTCAGTTCCCCCTTCCAATTTGCCTTTGTTTTTCCCGCCCTCCCA
>NC_041387.1:161891426-161894161 GCF_002162155.2 Triticum dicoccoides | reverse complement strand
CCGGAGTCTGACTCTCTCTCGACCATCTATCTCATTCGTGCAGAGCCTCTTCAGTCTTTCGTAAACTATCTCAACCGGTGAATTCTCGTCTTGTTCGTCATTCTTCATCCCTTTGTTTTTCCGGTGGACCCAATTCAAGTATTCGGTGTTGATCATATTCTTTCCCTCGGATCAAGTGTTCTCCTTGCTCGTTTGCCTCTCGTCATTCAATCATTCCGGAGTTCGGAAGACATCTCAGGCGATTTGTTTGTGTTCCAATCAATTCGAGGTTGTCACCTCATTCATATATTTCAATTATTCTGGTGCATCATCTATCTGTTCATCATCCCTTTCCAACGGTGTTTTCTATTAGTGGGCCCTAACCCACATGTCTTTTTCCAGGATCTTACCTGACTCTTCTAATTTCCCGGAGCTTTTCTCAAATCCTTTCCGAAGTTTGACGTAAGAATGAACTTCATCAGTCAGATGCCATTTCCAAGATCGATTCCAAATCATTTCATTGTTGGCTCAACCTCTTTGCTTTTCATTCTCCCGGAGTATCTCAGTAATTTTGGTGCTATTTCTCGTCGTCATTTGAAGACCGCAGAAGAGTTTTCCTCTAAATCTTGCCCGTTCTCTCGAAGATTCGTGGTTCTAGCTTCATATTATCCTCTCAAATTATTGCATTTGTCAGATATTCCTTTTCTCACCCATACGGAGTATGTCAGAAGTTGTTATTCCATTTCTTTTCACCGGAGGCCATCGTTCCAGAAGAATTTTTCGTCCTCACATTTCAGCTACCGTTATCCAATTATCCCGATGCTTCGTTCAAGTGTTCTTTAATCAGATCATGATCTCTTTGTTATTTTGCATCTAAATCCCCTCGAGCATATTGGTTCTTCTAATTCTTCCCGGTGATTCATTCTCTTTCATCAATCATTTTCAAATTCTTACGGCGGTTCATTCAGATTCTTTTCCTTTGTTATCATATCAATTTCATTCGTTCTTTCCAATCCTACCGGTGGTTCATGAAGACTCTCTCAAGTGTTGCGCTATATCCCCCCTCAATCCTTTTCCAATGAGAATAAGTAATATGCAAAAATCCATTGTTTGTCATCAATTTAATTTGATGAAGGATAAGCATACAATAAATCTTATTCTTATTTCGTCAGAGTGATTAATCCCTTCCTTCGGAGTTTGTTCTTGATGAATAAATTCTAGTTCCAAGTGTTTTCATCTTTTCTTTCCCGGAGTTCAAAACTTCCTCGGCCATTTCGTCGGAACCTCCATCTAAATTATCGCAAGGCTTTAATCTTATCCATTCCATCCTTCAGTTTTATCTCATCATCCTTTTGTCACCGGAGTTCTTCATGGTGGTTCTTCATGATTTAATTCTTTCTTCAAGAGTTCATCAAGATTCTTGTTGGTGGAGTTCAGATATCTTTTCTTCTTGCGTCTCGAAGTGCAATTAATTCTCCATATTCTTTTGAAATGGAGTTTTGCGTTTCTTCGTTCTTCTCAGCTATCCAATCATTTCCGTTTGTGGCCGGTTATCACCTTATGATCTTGAGATGTTACCTATAAGTCCACAACAAGCTTATTCTTTTCGTTGTTGAATTTTCTCAACAACTCCATTCAATTTTTTCTTTTAAGGTTGCTTTCTATTTCATTCGTGACACAAGTTGTCATTTTCTTCTCCGTTCTTTTCATTCAACTCTTTTAATTCTTTCCGGAGGTTTTGTGTCATGTCTTCATCAGGTATCATTCCATACCCTCAAGTTCATGTTCTTTTCCTTCCATTTTCAGCCGGAGTGCTGCCTAAATCCTTTTAGTCTTATCCGTTTCTTATCTCATTCTAACCGGAGTGGTTTCATAGTCTATATGTTTCCGTGAGCTTTCGATTCCCGTCATTCTCGTCATTCCTCTCTTCTTCTCGAGGGCTCTCGATTCTTTGTTTCTGCTCGTGAGTTCTTGTTTCACCTATTCACTTTTCCCTTCCGTCTCGGTCCTAAGATGTCGGGACGAGATCTCTTGTTAGTGGAGGAGTGTTGTAACGCCCCGGATCTGATGCGCCAGTTGTCTGCCAGTTATTCGCTGTCATTGCCATGTCATCTGCTTGCGTGTTGCATTTTGCCATATCATCATCTGCATTTCATCTACATGTTTTTCAAAACTTGCATCTGTTCGGGTTCTCCCGGTTCTCTCCGTTGTCCATTCGAAGTCCGGACCGCTCGCGCGCGCCCGTCGCCCCTCTCAGACCTTTATTTCATGTGCGGGTGTTAAACGTTCTCGGAATGGCCCGAGGTTTGCCAAGCGGCCTTGGTATAGCACCGGTAGACCGCCTGTCAAGTTTTGTGCCATTTGGAGTCCGTTTGATACTCCAACGGTTAACCCGGTAACCGTAAAGCCTCTTTCTTTTTGCAGCCCAACACCTCTTCCCACGGCCCACCAAACCCAGCAAACCCCCCTCCATGCTCTCGGTCTTTCGATCACGATCATGTGGGCGAAAACCACTCCTCATTTGGACTCTCCTAGCTCCCTCTACCTATATATTTGTGCCTCCCCCCGAAAATCGCGGTCTAACCCTAGCCATCTTCATCCTCACGCCGCCGGACACGTCCGCTCGAGCCGGACATGTCCGCCGGCCACCTCGCTCCGCCCTATCCGGTGCTGCCACGTCGCCTCTGCCGCCGTCTCCTCCAACCGTCCGCCGCCACGTCATCGCCCCGGCCTCACCGCGCCGCGCAAGGCCCTGC
>NC_041387.1:161844365-161890807 GCF_002162155.2 Triticum dicoccoides | reverse complement strand
GGACCCTGCCGCCCCGCATCTCCGCCCGGCGCCGCCCCGTCGTCCCGTGCCTCCCCTGCAGGCCGCCGCCTCGCCGGAGTTCGTCAGCCTCGCCGGAGTTTCGCCGGATCTGGAGGTGGACCAGATCCACCAATGCATCCATCCAAATGCGCCTCCGCCATCCTGATCCGCTCCGTCCCGGATCCCTCCGTCCCGCGTTGACTTTCGTGGAGGTATAAATCTACTAAGTCCCGAAGTTTTTCAACATTATCATGCCATGTTCATCGCATCATATCTCGGCATCCGTAGCCCCGTTTTGTGCCTGTAATATGTCAAATTGTTCGTCTCAAGGAGTACTGCATTTCATTCCATTGCATCATGTTCATTTGAGCTCATCTTGATGCGTGAATCATCGTTGCAAGAGTGCTATGTGATGTTGTCTGCTGTGTGTTAACAGAACTTGCTCTTTTGTCATTTTTACCATGATTGATGTGTGCATCCTATGAGGTTGATGCCTACATGTGTTCTGATCTATGCCATGCCATCTTTACAGTGGTGTTTGCCATGTATTTTTGTGATCAATGTGGTGACTAGCACAAGCATGCAAACTAGGCTTCGTGATATTGCTGTTTTCAGTCCCTGTTCTGCTGTTATTTTGATGTCATGTAAACATGTTGCTACAGAGAGATCCATGCTTATTTTGAGATACTTCAGTAAGGATGTTTTGAACATATGGTTGTCCTCTATCCATTCATGCCCCTGTTTGCATTTATGGAGTAGTCTAGCATGTCATTTTCGTGCTCTACTTTTGCTACAAAATGTTTCCTGGCAGATTGTTTACATGTTATTCAATTTTGCCAAGGTTGTTGTAGTTGATCCTTGCATGCTATGACCTTGTTCTTGCCTTGGTTTGTTTCATAAACATGTATTCTTGCTGATGCTATGCTTATCTTGTCATGCAATGACTTGTGGTGAGTGAATCGAGCTTGTTAAGTAGGGTACTTGCTGTTACTGTTTTGCTAGGCTGAATCTGTTATTTCGCGATGCTATGTAAACATGCTTCTACAAATCATTCTATGCATAATCTGAAGATGTTCACTAAGGGTGTTTTGTTCTACATGTCATGGTCTATCCATTCATGCCCCTGGTTGTAATTATAGCTTGCTGTAGCTTGCTCATATCTTGCTCCAAAGTTGCTAAATAATGTTGCTATCAGCCTGTTAACATTAAGTTTAGTTGTTGCCATGATTGCCATTCTTAGCTTCATAAACATGCCTTCTTACTGTTGGTTGCCTTACCATGCCCATGTATTGCTCTGTGGTGAGTGGTACAAGCTCATCAACATGCCTTATTGTTGTTCCTGCCATGTTTGAATCTGTAATATAACTTGCCATGTTTACATGGGTGCCATCATATCTTCTGATCCTTTTTGGCTCATGGTCAGTAAGGGACTTTTGATCTATGGGTTTAGTAGATTCATTTCATGCCTTTGTTTGCCATGATAAGTTCCTGTAACATGTCGTTTGATAGCTCTGAACATTGCAACCTAATGTTATTTTCTGCAAAGTCTGAAATTGTTATTACTTGCAATCTTGCCATGTGTGTTTGAGAATGTTCTAGTGATTTATGGACATAGCTCAGTGTTCATGTTTTGTTATTCTTTACCTGTACATCATGCCCATGCCTTTTGTTTTCTTGTTGAGGTCCTGTAGCATGTTGTTTTGATGCTTGCAATATGCCTAGTTGCTGTTTTGGACAGCTTGTCCTTTAAACTTGTATAGAGTGAATGTGTTGAACCATTGCTCCGTTTTGAGTGTGCTCTATATGAAACTTGCTTGATTTTGCATGTAGTTTCATATTATCATGTTGCATCCTTGTTTTGGTGTGTTTGCTTGATGTTTGAATGCATTTTGTATCAATGCCATGTTTAACTTGTTTTGCTCAAATCTTCTAGGCCGTAGCTCCGAACTAAATGAACTTTATATGTAACTTGACTAGAATTTCGTGTAGATCATCTTTGTGCATCTTAACTTGCTGTTTAACAACTCGAACATAAGGTTTATTCAGATCTGGACCAACTATGAAATTTGCATATGAGGACTTACCGGAATTGTTATATGTTGTTGCCGGCCTCATTTAAACTTGCCTTGATGTGTTGCTCTTGTGTGCATCATCTCTTGCCATGAGTAGCTTCATGTAGTCTTGTCTTGCATCATACTTGTTTGTGCATCATGTCATGTTCATGTGTGGTGTGTTTTCCATGTTGTGTGCTTCTTCTCGATAGTTCCCGTTTCGTTGCGATCGTGAGGATTCGTTCGTCTATGCTTGGTTCATCTTCGTGGCTTCATCTTCTTCATGGACTCGTTCTTCTTCCTTGCAGGATTTCAGGCAAGATGACCGCTACCCTGGATCTCACTACTATCATTGCTATGCTAGTTGCTTCGTTCTATCGCTATGCTGCGTTACCTATCTTTTGTTGATCAAGCCTCCCATATTGCCATGAACCTCTAACCTTTGACACCTTTCCTATGCAAACTGTTGCTTGGCTATGTTACCGCTTTGCTCAGCCCTCTTATAGCGTTGCTAGTTGCAGGTGAAGTTGAAGATTGCTCCATGGTGGACAGGATTTTGGTTGGGATATCACAATATCTCTTATATTATTAATGCATCTATATACTTGGTAAAGGGTGGAAGACTCGGCCTTATGCCTGGTGTTTTGTTCCACTCTTGCCGCCCTAGTTTCCGTCATACCGGTGCTATGTTCCCGGATTTTGCATTCCTTACGCGGTTGGGTGATTTATGGGACCCCCTTGACAGTTCGCTTTGAATAAAACTCCTCCAGCAAGGCCCAACCTTGGTTTTACCATTTGCCTCACCACCACCTATACCCTTCCCTTGGGTCGGCCAACCCAAGGGTCATCTTTATTTTAGCCCCCCCGGGCCAGTGCTTGTCTAAGTGTTGGTCCGAACTGAGCTGCCTGCGGGGCCACCTCGAGGCAACTTGAGGGTTGGTTTTACTCGTAGCTAGTCTCATCCGGTGTTGCCCTGAGAACGAGATATGTGCAGCTCCTATCGGGATTTGTCGGTGCATCGGGCGGCTTTGCTGGTCTTGTTTTACCATTGTCGAAATGTCTTGTAAACCGGGATTCCAAGTCTGATCGGGTCTTCCTGGGAGAAGGTATATCCTTCGTTAATCGCGAGAGCTTATCATGGGCTAAGTTGGGACACCCCTGCAGGGTATAATCTTTCGAAAGCCGTGCCTGCGGTTATAGGCAGATGGGAATTTGTTAATGTCCGGTTGTAGATAACTTGACACCAGATCCGAATTAAAACGCATCAACCGCGTGTGTAGCCGTGATGGTCTATTTTCGGCGGAGTCTGGGAAGTGAACACGGTTTTTGGGTTATGTTTGACATAAGTAGGAGTTCAGGATCACTTCTTGATCATTGCTAGCTTCACGACCGTTCCGTTTGCTCTCTTCTCGCTCTTATTTGCGTATGTTAGCCACCATATATGCTTAGTCGCTGCTGCAACCTCACCACTTTACCCCTTCCTTTCCCATTAAGCTTTGCTAGTCTTGATACCCATGATAATGGGATTGCTGAGTCCTCGTGGCTCACAGATTACTACAACAACAGTTGCAGGTACAGGTTTATGCGATGATCATGACGCGAGAGCGATGTTTGCTTGTCTTGGAGTTCTTCTTCTGCTTCTTCTTCGATCAGGGGATAGGTTCCAGGTCGGCAGCCTAGGCTAGCAGGGTGGATGTCGTTTGAGCTTCTATTTGTGTTTCTTCCGTAGTCGGATGTTGCTCTCATGTATTGTGATGTTATATTTGTGTGGCATTGTATGCCTCTTGTATGTATCCCCATCTATTATGTAATGTTGATATAATGATATCCACCTTGCAAAAGCGTTTCAATATGCGGGTCTATCCTTGGTGGGACCTTCGAGTTCCTTTTGGATAGGGTCGCATATTGGGCGTGACAGAGGTGGACGATAGATGGAGGTCAAAGAGCTTTCCTCCCGATAAGCATGCGCATGGGTCTGATCGCACACCTCTCGTACTCAAATAGCTACCCTGCACGGCGCCTCCTAGCTAATAAAAAATGGGGACGTGTGGCGGCACGTAAATGGTACTAGTAAATAGAATGCACACGGTTTCAATAATACTTGTGTTTCGATTGTAACGTGACAACACTTGTTCCAAAATGACTTTGTTGATTGTTAATGTGTGCGCCTTCGCAAATCGGACTGCAAAATTACCACAACATGTTGGTGCCATGTCATGGCACCAAGCCAAGTTTCATTATTTTCATGCGTGTTTTGGATTTACAGGAATTAAAAAACTAAGTTTCTCAATGTTTCCAACCCAGCCACGACGCCCAGAATTTTAAATTTCATTCCCATTTCTTGCATGGAACCTAGAAATTTACCCGAGGACACACATGTGATTTTTCAACCAACTTTGGTGCACTGGAACATGTGATTGTATTTCAAATTTTAATTATGCACACAAAGGTGACACGTTCCCTCCCAGAACCACGAGCCTTCTTAAGAGAAGCTCCAATTTGCAAGAAGCTTATACCAAAATTTGTTCCTATTCGGCCAATTTTTTTTACCACGGCATGGTACTACCATGACATGATACCATGCCAAATTTCATGATTTTAAAACCAAGTTTCTCAATGTTCTCGACTGAGCCACGATGCCCAGATGTTTGTATTTTATTCTCATTTTTTGCATGGGACCTAGAATTCACCCGAGGACACAAATGTGATTTTTCAACCAACTTTGGTGCACGGGAGCATGTGCTTGTAGTTCAAATTTGAATTATGCACATTAAATGACCAAAAACTCAATTAATGTGTAAATAAGGCCAAACAAAGACGAAATAATTCCAAAATTTAATAGGGCACTCATGTAGTTCCATGTTGCCTTTGTAAATAAACTCAAGGGGGACAGCTTATATTGTTTCGCACTCAAAAGTGGCACGTTCCCTCTCAGAACCACGAGCCTTCTTGAGAGAAGCTTCGGTTTGCAAGAAGCTTATACCAAAATATGTTCCTATTTGGCCATTTTTTTTACCACAACATGGTAGTACCATGACATGACACCCATGCCAAGTTTCATGATTTTCAGACGTGTTTTGGATTTATAAGAATTTTAAAACCAAGTTTCTCAATGTTCTCGGCTAAGCCACGATGCCCAGATGTTTTAATTTTATTCTCATTTCTTGCATGGGACCTAGAAATTCACTCGAGGCCACAAATGTGATTTTTCAACCAACTTTGGTGCACGAGAGCATGTGCTTGTAGTTCAAATTTGACTTATGCACATTAAATGAACAGAAACTCAATTAATGTATAAAAAACGACAAACGAACCCGGAATAATTCCAAAAATTAACGGGGCACTCATGTAGTTCTATGTTGCCTTTGTTAAGAAACTCAAGGGGGGGGGCAGCGTATATTGTTTCACACTCAAAGGTGGCACGTTCCCTCTTAGAACCACGAGCTTCCAAATCGGCCCAATTTTTTACCACAACATGTTAGTGCCATGACATGACACCATGCCAAGTTTCATGATTTCCAGGCGAGTTTTGGATTTACATGAATTTAAAATCTAAGTTTCTCGATGTTCTTGCCCGAGTCATGACGCCTAGATGTTTGAATTTCATTCTCATTTCTTCCATGGGACCTAGAAATTCAACCAAGGACACACATGTGATTTTTCAACCCACTTTGGTGCACCGGAGCATGTGCATGCAGTTCAATTTAGATTATGCACATTAAAAGTCCAGAAACTCAATTAATATATAAAAAGGCAAAATAAACCCGAAATAATTTTAAAATTTAATAGGGCACTCGTATAGTTCTATGTTGCCTATATAAAGAAAATCAGGGGGAGGCAACGTATATCGTTTCGCACACAAAGGTGACACGTTCCCTCTCGGAACCACGAGGCTTGTTGAGAGAATCTTCGGTTTTGCAAGAAGCTTATACCAAAACTTGTCCCAATTCAACCAAAAATTATACATATGCAAACAGAGTTTAGATTATCCCGAACATCTCGCTACCTAGACCAATAATGTACTATGATTTGAATTCAACATAAAATGGATACAAATATTTGAATTGGAGAGCGTATGGTACATGTAGTTCATAGTGAAATATGATTACTGCTATATGCATGTTTTTTGTTATCAAGATAATATTTAAATTATTGTATAACTTGACAACAATCGTATTCAAATAAGGAAAATTTATTCAAATTTAGTCCATATGGTAGACGACAATATATATGTTCACATGGTGGAGTAAAATGTTCATATATGATGGAAGATCAAAATGTACGACTACATCAATTATAAATCGCAAGGTCACCTAATTATATATTCGAATTCAACATAACGTGGATTCAAAAATTGAAATTCGAGATCCTGGCATTTGTAATCATATAAAAAGGGACATTACTCTTTCTTTTGGTGGGAATTGATTTGTTTTTTGTTGTTGTTGAGGGAAGTGCGAATCGATTTGGTACTGTGCAGGGTAATCTTGTTCTCCCGATTTTTTTACATTTTTATTGTAGTTTTTTCAATGGCATCTATAGCAATATAGTAAAAGTGGACATGACTCTCTTGTTTCTTGTATGAATTGTTTTTTTACACGTTAAGTTTGTTCTGCCGAACAAGGAATCCGCACCTTGTTATCCCGAAATTTTCAAGCTCGAGTATCTTTTGTCTCACCTGCTTTGAAACTCCCGCCTCTTCAACCCGCACCGCGCCTTGTTATCCCGAAATTTCGACGCGCCGGAGAACTCCCTCCTCAACCGAAATCGGTCCCGCAGCCTAGACACGCGAAATCCCCCTTCTACCCCTCAGCCAGAAATGAAGCTCCACATCGCGGTGTCAAAACCGGTGGGGGTACGCTGGTAACTTACCCCACATTTCGGACAAGCGCGTCCCTAAGCTTGGCTCCCCCTCCCCCTTCACCCCCCCATTCATACACCGAGGCCGCCAAAACCCGCGAAACCCCACGCTCCTCCGTCGGCCTCCCGACTGCCGCCCAGCCGGAGACTCTTCCCCAACTACGTCGTCCACCGTAACAACTCGCCGTCCCTCATCCACCGCACCTGATGAGGATCCGTTGTCGATCTCGTCGTCCTGCCGGATCAGCCGCCCCGTCCTCCACCTCCAAGGAGCTGCCCCGATGTTCGCCTCGTCTATCGCGCCACCTCAATCCCCACAGCGCCGTCTTGACCTGCCCCACCGGAACCGCAACACCCTCACCAATTCCTTCGATGAAGACGAGGCCAACTCGGTGCCACCAAGGAGGTTCTGCACTAATCGCTGTATTTTATCTTTTATTCGATCTCACGGGGCTGCCGGTGCTCGATACCGAGTAGACATGGCGGGTCTCCATCGACGGCGCCGTCGCAGGCCACATCATCCATAGTGTCTCTCCCCCATGTCGTTGCTTCCTCGACGGTGACTTCCACAATGGCACTTATCATGACAAGAGATCTTCTAGTCGAGAGCGCAATTGCTACAACTATGGGAAGCCTGGACACTACTCCAATGAGTGTACGACACCCTACAAAAGAAGAGAAGATTCTCCAAAAAGAAGAAGCAAAAGAGAAGAATCACCACCAAGAGAGAGGAGGAGTAGAGATGATCGTTATGAACGAAGACCCTCACAGAGAAGTAAGGATTCGGAAAGGAAGGACAAGTCATCAAGGAGCTACACAAAACGAAGACATCAAGCTCATGTTGGTGAATGGATTTCCGGCTCCGACTCCGACAATCACTCCGAGAGAAGCTATCACTCTGACTCCGAACATACTCAAGATGAAGGTGTTGCCGGTCTAGCACTTGTGTCAACCAACTCCTACGACATATTTGACTCACCAAATGAAGTAATTGGAAGATGCTTCATGGCCAAAGGTCCAAAGGTAACACATCCTGAGTATGTTGATTTTGATAGTGATGAAGATGACTTGCTTGTGGATGATGACTTACTTGTTGACAACTCTAGTGATGAATACTATGATGAAACGTCAATTAATCATGCTAATCAAATGAATGACAATGATAAGGAGAAAATTGAGCTTCTAACTAAAGAACTAAACACTCTTAAGTTGGCTCATGAAACTATCTTCAAAGATCATCGAGAACTTTTAAGGGCTCATGAGAAGTTACGCTTTGAAAAGCTCAATCTTGAGCAAGATCATGAGTTCTTAAAGGCAATCAATGATGATCTCCGCAAGAAAAGTTGTTCTTACATTGCCAAGCGTTTACTCTTATCTACTTACATGCCTCAAGTCAAGTCTAGTAACAAGTACAAGAAAGATACTTCCTCTAGTAGTAACAATAATAATGTCAAATCCAATGTTGTTGCTCCTAGTAGTTCTCTTGATTCCACTAATGATTTTCTTAGCCAAGTTACACTTGAGCCAGAAAATAGCTTATTGAAGGGAATTATAGAGAAAGGTGTTACAAGAGCCTTGCCGGGACTAAGCAATTCGAGGAAATTCTATGCAAGCAAGGAAGACACCGAAAGAATCAAGGTGTTGGTTTTGAACGAAAGTTCAATGCCAATGGAGTTGAGTGGGAAGAAGATCAATACCCCAAGACAAAGTTTGTTCCTCAACAAGAGAAGTATGATCCTACTTATTTCAAGGGGACACAAGCTCAAGATGATCTTCCACCACAAGACCACAAGAACAAAGGCAAGGACAAGCTTCAAGAGGAGATTGATGCATTTGAAGAAGAGCCCAAGGCCTTGGTCAAGTGGGTTCCCAAGACTACGTCAAGTTCTACTTCATCAAGTACAACTACAACTCCAAGGATTCCCATCAAGATGATGTGGATCCCAAAGAATAAGAACTAGGGAGTTCTTGAGGGTGACTCCGCCAACATTCTTCACTCATATCATTTTGGCAAGAACAAGTGCAATCAACTTCCACATTTTGCACTAGTTCAAAGAGTCACAAACCCTCATGTTGGTAAGGAAAGGGACAAGGTAACCTAATGTTTTCATGGACATCATCTTGTGTGTGCATCACTCTATGTCTATGGATATTCTTGTTTGTTCCTTGTGGGACTAACCCATGTAGGCAAGTTGAAAGTGCAACTCACTCCAAAGGATTGCTCCAAATGATCTACATCAACATTGAGCATCTACATCTTCAACACCTACATGAAGTCATCATCGACAAAACCCAAGGTTAGTTCATCCCTCTAAAGGGGGGATCTCACATCTAGGGGGAGCTTAACTCAAAGAATTGAGTTAAAGAAACTCTAATGGTGTGAACACATTAATGCATTATGTAAAAGTGGTAACCCCACTTGAGCTTAAACGATGAGTATGACCTATGATCAAATGTTCTCATTTGACTCCTAAGTCGATATACTCATATATAGATGACCTAGTCATCGCCAATTGTTTGATAGATGCTAGAATTGGTTGTGCATGCTTTGCCACATATTTCATTTGCCATTTTATTGTGTGAGCATGTTGGTGCATATTTTACTCATTCAAGGACATCCACTTGTTGTTTTGATTGTTTGGTTCTTTCTTCTTTGTGCCAAGTGGATTGACAAGAATGCCTAAGAACCTTCTTTAGCTATCTATGCTTTTCTCGTCTCAAACTCTATTCATGCTACATCACAAAATTTGATCAAGTCAGATTCGAACCACTCTGTGTGAGGAGCACTCGGAGTCCCCGATTCGTCATAGACTTAAACTTCCAAAACCTCTTTGTGATTCTCGGTCTGACCGATTCTTCCATTTCGGTCCTACCGATATCATCAAGTTGATCTGAGTTTTCAATCTTGGTGCAACCGATTTGAACTTTTCGGTCTCACCGATTTGCTGTAACTGAACACAGTTATGCATCTTGGTGCCACTGAGTTGTTCCACTCGGTCACACCGACAGGGTCGGGCTATATATAGACACCGGCAAAATTTTGGAAATTTCTCCGAAACCCTTCGCCCGCGCAACAGCTCGCTCTGCCATCGTGGTCTCTGGATCGTCTCCTTGTCGCCAGCAGCCTCCTGTCACTGGTCTCCGCCGCCGTCAACGGATTTCGTCCCCGCTGTTGTCGCCATAGCAAGTCCACCGCCAAGTTAGGGTATGGACTTGATCTTTGTGCTATCCACATTTGATTCCTAGCACATTGTACTCTTGCTGATTCTTGCCACGATTGAAACTCTTCTATCCAGCCAAAGTAGTTCATAGATTAGATGTGATTCGAATTTTTAGGTTTAGGTTTCCGCCGAAACCATCTCGGACCCACCGAGTTGAAAAACTCGGTCTCACCGATTTGGCTTATGCCATTGCACTAGTGACTCTCGGTCTGACCGAGAATTACTAATCGGTGCAACCGATTTGAGGATTCTGTGAAACCCTAGCAGTCTCGGTACCACCGAACTGAAACTCGGTCCAACCGAGATCATCAGTTTAGGTTCCAAAACTGCTTCGGTATCACCGAGTTTGAAAATCGGTGGATCCGAAATGCTTTCTGTGGAAAACTAAGACTGAACTTTTGAGTCATTCTTTTGCAAAAACCTCTGCATTTTGTGATGCTCATCTTTTCTATCTCATCTATAACTCTTCACAGGGTCAGCAGTCACCTTTTGCAGTATGTCTGATCAAAGTGACAGCCAGAACAGGCCAGAAGAGCATATTCACTTGAGTGAGGGCACTAGTCCCTCCAGTAGTTCAGATGAAGGGAGCAGAAGTACTCCTAGCAATTTGCCTAAGGCTGCAACTAGGCAAAGGAGGAAAAGAACTTCAGATTCAGAGGATGAAGATTACAAGGCTGAGGAAGATGAGGCTACTTCCAAGAAAGTGGTGCTCAAGAAGGAATATGGTGTCAGGACCCCGACCCGATGTCACATCGATCTAGCTGGTAACACCTCATATCACTTTGCGGCCTCACGCACGGTATCCCCACGGGTGTCGCCTTACCTTTGCCCGGGACTGTTTGCGCCTTTTGGCTCACGTATATGATAGTGTCGCTAGCATCCATATGATAAGGAGCCCGGGCTGACATGACTAGTCGTAAACCCAAAGTGGCACGGACTTACAGGGACAGGCATCCATGACCCAGCTTCGAACGTGTCGGTCATCAGCAAGTGGGTCCGGGCTGTAGCACTGGGCTAGCAGGACTCCGGTAAACCGGGCTGTAGCGGGCTAACAGGACTCCGGTACTCAATGCGTGACATTTCCCCGAAGGGACAGACACCAGAACGAAGAAGGACACATGCCGGTCAGCCTAAGTGTTCCAGAGCAGTAGCAAGCTACCATGGCTCAGCGGTAACACTAGGAGACATTTCCCGGTAAGAGAGGCTACTAAAGATAAACAACTAGATAGTCAGATCCCACACATACCAAGCATTTCAATCATACACACAATATGCTCGATATGTGCAAATACAACAAGGCATCACAACATGACTCTACGACACAAGCACTTTATTTAAGGCTCAGAGAGCCATACATAACATACACAAAGGTACGGGTCACATGACCCAGCATTCAAGTCATACAGTCATACAAACCAGCAGCGGAAGTAACTTGTCTGAGTACAGACAACTAGAAAGATAAAAGAGGCTTGGAAAGCCTAGCTATACTACGTGGTCCTTCACAAGCTCAGGATCACCACCTGGGCCTTTAGCCTACTCATTGATGTCAACGTCTACGTAGAACCCATCATAAGGGGTTGCAGCGTCTTCTGTAAAAATGTAAATTATAGCAACATGAGTACAAAGGTACTCAGCAAGACTTACACCAGATCCTACATACATGCATATTATCAAGAAGGGTTGGTGGAGTTATTGCAGCAAGCCAGCTTTGACTCTTGGCTAGGCTAACCTACGAGACTCCAACTCGAAATGGTTTTGCGCACACGAGTCCACTACTCACCAATTCAATACACTACCGAGGATCCACCTCCGTCTTCCTACGGAAGAGCCATCCTCGGCACTCACACTTATCTTGAGGCTTTTAGTAGTTTCCATTTACTTGTCTATGAACTGTATAGGCAACCAAGTAGTCCTTTACCGCGGACGCGGCTATTCGAATAGATCATGATAACCCTGCAGGGGTGTACTTCTTCATACATGTTTCCACCACTTAGCGTCTGCACACGACATGTGCTCGGCAGACTTCAAGCGAAAGCCGACGTGGGTGTAGACCACGACCTACCTAAACACTTAAGCCTCTAGTCCAGGTTTATCGCCTATCCAGGTTCCATCCGCAGGGAGTCCGGCCGAGGTTTCCCATACGGCCCCGAACGATGTGAACAGGGTTCCCGAGATACCTAACGGGTATTCGGTACACCGTGCCACGTACCTACCGCATCACAGCCCACCCCTACGGTCAGCACTGTCCACGGCCTCCAGTAGGCTACAAACACCAGAAACTACGTGCAACTCCTGGACAGAGAGCTAGGGTGAATAAGAAGTCGAGCGGGGTCATATTTCAGGGCCCAATGCATGGTAGTAGCTGTATCTTAAATCACACATACAGATCTCAGTGCTTAAGGTCGGCTTCAATGAAACAACCCACCATGTACTCCTACATGGCCTCTCATTGATACCTTTACGAAAACGTGTTCACCACACCACTCTTATTACCGACATAATCATTTCACTCTAGCCATCACCCAAATGAACCAGACCTGACACGACTCTAAGCATAGCAGGCATAGCAAGGTAGGAACAACACATACATATGGCTCAATCAACTCCTACACATGCTAGTGGGTTTCATCTAGTTACTGTGGCAATGACAGGTCATGCAGAGGAAATGGGTTCATCTACCGTAGCACACAGCAGTTTGAAACGCGTTGTCTTAATGCAGTAAAAGAGAGCAGGAGCGAGAACATGGGATTGTATCGATATGATCAAATGGTTGGTTGCTTGCCTGATGGTTCGATGCACTGATACGGTTCTTCGTTAGGGTAATCACGATACTCCTCGGAGGCAGAACCTGCCGCAAAGAACACCGATACACAACCATCACCAAACAATGTGCAACAATATGATGCATGCATGAAACATAGCAATATGAGTGTGTTGGGCTAACGCAACTAAGACCAGAAGGGTTTGAACCAATTTGAATCAAAGATTCAAATTTCAAACTCAAACATGGCCTTTTAAAGTGCTTTTCCTTGTTCTACATTAAACATCAGGTTAACTTGTTAATCATGCATGAAAATAGTACAGATGGATAGATTGGATTTTTCTGATCATTTTTCATATATAATTTGTCTGATTTGGAGTTACAGAATAAAAGTTATGAATTTTTGAAGTTTAAATTATATTTTGGAATTTCCTATATTAGAATAATTCCAGAAAATCAATTATTGCGTCAGCCTGACGTCAGTGTGACGTCAGCAGGTCAACGGAACACGTCCGGGTCAAACCTGACAGTGGGTCCCACATGTCAGGGTGATTAAATTAATTAAAGTTTAATTAAAACTAAACCTGTTTAATTAACAGGGCTGGGCCCCACCTGTCATTGACTCAGGGGAGTCAACCAGGGCCCACCCGTGGTCAAACCCGGGTCGGCTGCACCGGCGTTTAGCCGCCGGCGAGCCCGACGCGGCGGCGGAAGTGATTTTTGTCGTTCCGGCAACCAAACGAGCCGCGGAGGCCACCGGAGAGGAGCTGAGGTCGAGCCGCAGCTCTTGGTGGAGTCCGTTGGGGTCGGGGTGGCCGGAGTTGGCGCCGGCAACGACTTTGGCGGCCACCGGGGTTCGGCCGAAGACGAACTTGACGCTAGAGGGGTCGGTGAGGCTCGGGGAGTGGCTAGCTAGGTGCTAAGTGACACGGTGAGCATGATGGACACCAGTTTGTGGCCGGAGGGTGACCGGGAGCACGTCGGCGATGAGCTCCACGGCGGTGGATGCGGTTGAGCTCTGGGAGGTCGCTACACAGCTCGGGAGCAAGAACGGAAGGGAGGGGAAGATGGCTAAGCTCACAGTGAGTGCGACGAAGCCCTTGGTGTGGCCGGAGATGGACCGGAGCGACGACGGCGTTGAAGGGGATCTCCGGCGACGGCGGTTCGGGCGAGGTCGTTGCGGTGGACTCGGGCGTTGCGAGCGCTCGGGGCTCGGCTGCTCGATGAAGTGGGCAGCGGCGGAGCTCCTGGACACGATGAGAGGACGCACGGGCGGCGGGGAGCACGGCTACGACGAAGGCATGGCGATGGTGGCGTCGGCCATGGCGGGGGAGCGCGAGGGGGAGGAGCTGGAGAGGAGAGGGGGTGTCTGGGGGGTTCGGGGGAGCGAGGGAGGCCGGTCCACGACGTCACCGGACGAGGGAAGCGGCGAGGCGGCGAGCAGGTGCGTGGCGCGCGCTGCGGTCGCCGTCGGGCACCTGCCTGCCTGCCTGGCCGGCAAGCAGCTCGCTGGAGCGGCACTGGGCTGGGCCGGCAGGTGGGCCGGGTGCTGGGCGCCAGGTATGTTTTTCCCATTTCTTTCTGTTTTCTGTTTTTTTTAATACTTCTGCAACTTTGTTGAATTAAATAAAATACTTAGGCAACTCCTAAAATCACCAAACTACTCCTGGTCCATAGTTGGATTATTTCCAACATGAAACATTTTAGTTTGGAGATATTTGAGCATTTAAATATTTTATATAACTTTAAATGCCCAAATTCAAATATTTATGATTTAATTCAAAAACCCTAAGATGGCCTAGGAAAATGTGCACCACTTTTGGCAGAGGTTCTGAACCAAGACAAAAATGATGGGCATTTTAGAAGGGCATTTCAGGTTCATTGAAAAAGTTTTTAGTAAACCCTAGTTGGTTTCAGAGGGGACTGGGGGTTCTGTCATCCCCATTTCAGGTTTCTGATGAAAGAGTAAACATGTTGCAACACTCTAATGCATGGCTAACTAGGATGTGACATATGGCTCAGCAAAAGATATAAAGCCAGACATGAAGATCAAAAGGCCTGCAAGAAGGCAACCTATGCCCAAGGCCAGAGCATCAACTCAACTGCCTGAAAATCCTGATCCCAAAGAGCCAGCTGATGAAAGCAAGAAGAGGAAGGAAAGGGTCAAGAAGACCATGGCCAGAGTTGTAGGGCAACCTTCCATGATGGAAGAGGAAGAGCTTGCTGCTCCAGCACCAAAGACACCAAAGCTTATGGGTGATGCTATTAAATCTGGGGCTGCAACATCTAAGCCCAAGGAAGCACCCAAAGCTGCCCCCAAGGCCAAGTCTGCACCGAAGAGGAATACCAGGAGTATTCCAGCTGCTGAAAAGAACAAGGCCCCAGTGCCTGAGGTTGCTAAAGAGGAAGATGAAGAAGGACAGGTTCTAAGGAAGCTCAAGCCCAAGATACCAGACCATAATGATGCCCATCCTGTGGATGAGGACATGAGAATCAGGAAGGATTCATGGCTGAGACTATGGAGAATGGCAGATCCATATGCCACAAGGAGAAGAACTGCTGTTGATTACAGGTTCCATACAAAGGAACATCAGGACTTCTATGAAACAATTCTGTTGGACAAGAAGCCCATAGTTTGTGACATGAGGTGGGTTGACTGGAAATTCATCAAGGAGAATGAACAACACTATCCTGGAGTGCAAGACATCTTTGTTGCTTGTGGAGTTGCATATTTTGTTGGGCAAAAGCTCACAAATTGGAATGATGAACTTATCATGCAATTCTACTCCACAACACATTTTTACCTAGATGGAAGAATAGTTTGGATGTCTGAAGGTACAAGGTACCAGTCCACTATAGAAGAATGGGCAAGTCTGATAAATTCCCCCAAGGAGAATGATGATGACCTAGAGATTTATGCAAAGAAGAAGATGGGTCACAATTCAATGGCTCACATGTACAAGGAGATCCCAGACAAAGCCCTAGAGACTTTCACTTTTGGATCAGTCCATTTTTTGTTGTCAGGGCTGCCTACCATAAATTGGATTCTGAGGCACACTCTGTTGCCCAAGTCTGGTGACCATAACATGATCAGAGGGCATGCCATCAACATGTTGCATGTGTTTGATGTGCCACAGAAGTTCAAAGTCATGAGCCTTATAGTTGAAACAATAAAGAGGACTGCAACAGATCAGAAGAGGAGCTGTGGATATGCACCTCAGATTCAAGAATTGATAAACTCAAAGATGGGCACAGGAAAATATCTATTGGATAGGGAACATTTTCCTCTCTATCCAGACTTTGAGGACAATGAGGTTGTCATGAATGAGGATGATCCATCATCAGTTCAAGCTCAGGAGAAGAAGGATAAGGCAAAGAGGGAGAAGGCTGCCAAGATGCCAACTCAAGAGGAGGCATCTGAATATTTCTTAAAAACCAAACAGGAGCAGCTTGGTTACTTGATAGCATCATCTCTGAGGATTGAGAAGGGGTTGGCCACCCTAACTCAAAACCAGGAGAGCCTGGAAAGAATCATGGAACAAAAATTCTATGATCTAGATGTCAAGGTAAGTTAGTTGTGGAGCAGCTGCAGGATGACATGCAGGAGAGGAAGAGCAAGACTACCACCAATGTGTTTGCCAGAGTGCCCAGAGCACAGAGGTCAGTTGCAGTGCCAGTGAAGACACTAGAGCAACATCTTCAGCACCAGCTACTGCCCCTTCAGCTCCAGTGCAACCAGCTTCAGCATCAACTCCAGCACCCTCTAAATAAACTGAAGCCTTCGTCCAAGGAGTTATCAGTACACCACCACCAGATGATCAAGCCTGAGAGTCGATCTAGCACTATGCATTTTCTATGAACTTTTTGGTAACTTGTTGCCAAAGGGGGAGAAAATGTATAGATCATAGGCTTCGAGAGAGAGAGAGAGTGTTGCTTTTGTTCTCTCTTGCTTTATTTGGTGGTTTTTCAATCTTTGTTTGATCTTGGTTGAGATACTATGCTTGTGAGACATTGATGATCATGTGTTTGATCATAAGCTACACTTATGCATGTTTGATGATATTATCCTATCTATCTTATGTGATCACTCACTATGCTTGGTGATGAGTGCATGTATTCATTGTTTATTATTTTGAGCGCTCCACCAAGATGTATGTGACATGGAAGAGTAACCCATGAGCCTAATTCATTGTGGATTTGCAGTCCAAAGAAAATCTAAAACTATGCACAAATTTAGGGGGAGCTCTTGCTTATCACATACTTCTCAAAGCGACGATGTTATTTAAATTTTATTATCATTTGTCGAAGCTTTGATCTATATGTTGTCATCAATTACCAAAAAGGGGGAGATTGAAAGTGCAACTATCCCTAGGTGGTTTTGGTAATTCATAACAACATATAGCTCATTGAGCTAATGCTGTTACAAGACTATTATTTCAGGAAAGCTCAATGATTGGCATGGCATGGATGATGAAAGTGGATCCCTCAAAATACTAAGGACAAAGGATTGGCTCAAGCTCAAAAGCTCAAGACTCTTCATTTTACATTTTAGTGATCCAAGATCACATTGAGTCTATAGGAAAAGCCAATACTATCAAGAAGGGATGAGGTGTTGCTTAATGAGCCTCTTGCTTCATGTGCTTAGTGATATGCTCCAAAACCCTCAACTGCTTTCCCACATCCACATATGACCTAAACCTAAAGCCAAAATTGATCACACTGATTCTTTCTATCCGGCGCCACCGATTCGAAAAGTCATAGCCACTGCCACAAACCCTAAGCAAATCGGTCTTACCGATAGGGATCTCGGTTTCACCGAGATGGGGTTGCAATCTCTCTATTTCCCTTTGTAACGTTTCGGTCTAACCTAAGTGAGCGATCGGTCCCACCGAGATTGCAATGTAAACTCTCTGTTTCCTTTTTGTAACATTTCGGTCTCACCGAAAAGAGCAAATCGGTCCCACCGAGTTTACCTGACCAACTCTCTGGAAAGCTTATTACCAAATCGGTCTCACCGAGTTTGTGTAATCGGTCTCACCGAGATTACGTTATGACCTAACCCTAACCGAATCGGTCTCACCGTGTCGAGGAAACTGATCCACGAACACCTATGGGGCCGGCAGACCGAGCCCCTTTCGGTTCGGCGGGGGGCGGAGGTCGCACGAAGAGCAGATCGAGGCGAAGCACACGAGCAGTTTACCCAGCTTCAAAGCTCTCCAGAGAGATAATACTCCTACTGCTGCTTGTCTGATTCTATTATGTTCTTGCTCAAGAGTGAGCTAAGTGTTTCTTTCTAGCTTCCGAATGATCCGAACCCCCTCTACGTTGCGCATGGGCCTCCTTTTATATGCTAAAGGGGTCACCGACAGGTGGCAATGCAGAGAAGGGTAGAAGAGTAAAAAGAGAGGTTGTTGGTACAGTTACTTGTACAGTGCACCCTACCTAACCCTGACGGCAGGGAACAGGGGCATTAAATGCCCGTCTGCGTCGCCCAAACAGTGCAGAAAGGTACCATCAGGGACGCCACCGCTCGCCATGATGGCAGTCTTGTCAGCTTCGCATGCCACTGGGCACCGCTGGCTGCACAACCTTCCGCCACGCGCACCTGGAGAGGCCCCCAGAGCGACACATTGGTGGATGCGCTGGAGCGTGGGTGCAGAGTGGCCGCCTGCCGTGGCAAGCGCCTTGCCGCGGCCGTTGTCTTGTCGGGTCCGGAAGCTTGTCGCTCACCGGGCGCTGATATGCCTTGGTTGGTCTTCCCGGCAAGCTCCTCTTGCCGGGGCCTTGTTGCCTTGCCGGGACGCGTGGCGCGTCGCGGAAAGTTCCTTGGGATGCCTTGGTTGGCCTTCCCGGCAAGCTCCTCTCGCCGGGGCCTTGTCTCCTGAGCTTAAATACTTTGTTCTTGAATGGCTCCAAGGGAACCATGGAGGATCTTGGTGTTAGCCCGGCAAGCCTTGCCGCGGGGCGCTGCAACGGCCCATGCACAAGTTCGGGGTACTAGGGTACCCCTATTCTAGTACACCGACAGGAGCCCCCGGGCCTGGGCCATACACGGTGCCGAGCGCTGTTGGGCCAGGCCCAAGACAGGGCATGGGCACACGCGGCCTGGGCCACGCCGAATTTGACTCCGTATCCACCGCACCCTCCCTAACGGCACGCGTCGAATGCGGCGTCGTGGGAGAAATCGTGGGTGGATTCTTTATTCGGAAGGGCGAAACGTCTGCCCCCTCCCTCTTTATAAGCAGGGGAAACAGGGGCAGTTCGCCCATCTCGCCGTTTGTTGCTTCAATTTCCAGAAATCTCCGCCGCTCCCTCCTTCTTCTCGAAGCAGAAAGAGAGCAGCGCCCCGCTCCCCATTGCCACCAGCATCACCACCGCCGCCGATCTCCCCCACCACCTCCGCCATGGCTCCAAAAGCCGACAAGGGGAAGGGCGTGAAGTCGGCCAAGGCGCAGCGGCTCGCGGCGCTGCGGAAGGAGCGGGCCCTCTTCCCTCCTCAGCTCGGTGCGCAGGAGCTGATGGAGTACTACTACCTCTTCTGGTCGATGGAGACGCGTGCGCATCCGCGCACGAGGGTACTCCCGGCTGCAGCTTCGGCACTGGCTCCAAGCGGGTACCCGTTCTTCACACTGTTCTTCTATTGCGGGCTCTGCCCGCCCTTTTTTGATTTCTTCTGCGACATCATGAACACCTACGGGTTCCGCCTCCTTGACTTCACCCCCAACGCCGTTCTGACCATGGCAGTTTTCGCACATTTGTGCGAAAACTTTGTCAGAGTCCACCCCAATGTAGCCCTTTTCCGCGACTTCTTCATGCCTCGAGTCGAGAGAGGAGAGCCACTTGCCGGGGGGATCGCCTGGATCTTGAGAGTCGGCAAGAAGGAAGCGTATCTGGAGGGTGAGCTTCGCAGCAAATGGGAGGAGTGGAGAGCGGAGTGGTGCTGGATCGTCGAGGAGAACCCGCAACCGTTCACTGCCTTGCGCCTAGCCCCGATCGTGCGCAGCAACGATTGGAGCAACGTGGCCCCGGAAGACGACAGATTGAAGATCGCCGTCACCCGGATCCTTCGCCTCAGGCTTGCCGGGCTCACTGTAGGCGCAGTTGGCGCAGACTTCCTTCGCCGCCACATCGCCCCCCTGCAGGAGAGGGGGAGACCCGCCTGGGAGTTCAAGAACTCGGCGGATATAATGCGGCTGCGTCCGGGTCTCAACTTCAACTTCACCGTCCTGGAGCTGGATGCGATGCTCCTGGAGTTGTTCAAGCACGACCCTCAGCACCCATTTACGTTGTCGCGGACTGTCGTCCCGCTGTGCAACAATTCATCACTTGACCGGATCCGCGCCATGATGCCGTTGTGCGATTCCCACGGAATCGTTCCAACTTGGAAAGAGCCTGCGGATGACGTCGTGCGGGCATTCTTCGACAACTTGGAAGAAGTGCCGGTCCGCGCCGATGAGCAGAAGAGCCTCACCCGCGACACCACTGATGATGAGATGCAGCGCATCGCCACCAGGCTGGAAGAGGTGGCGGCAGCAGTTGCCGCGGGCGAGTTCGGGTTCACCATGGAGGAGGCAGAGGCAGCAGAGGCGGCAAGCCTTGCCGAGCACGCGGAGTTTGTCGGCGAGGAAGAGCTTGCCGGTCCTGAAGACGAACCGAGCGAGCCCGGCGAGGGAGACCTTGTCGGGCCCGAATCTTTAGATACCGTGCCGTAAGTGGAGCCCCCAGCTGCACCAAGAAGGCTTCTCCGCAGGGCCGGGGACGTAGCGGGGCGACAAACGAGCCAAGAGCCGCCGAGCCGTGCGACACGCTCTATCGCGGCAAGCAATGTTGCCGCGGGAGCGCCTCACGCTGCTGCGGCAACTGGAGCGGGATCTTCCCGGTCCACCGCCACCGCTCCTGCCAAGCGGGCAGGGGATCCTACTCCTCCGCCACGCCGCACTGGAGGGGAGCCGGACTTCGATCTCTCCGCGCTCAGCTCCGACGAGGAGGAAGAAGAGTAAGTTTCTTTGTGTCCTCGTTGTTCTTCAATTATTGCTATCTTGTCTTGTATCTGACTTGCTTCGATCTGAATCCATTCCTTTTCAGGACGCTGGCCCAGAGAGCGGCGAAGAGAGCCAAGGCCCCGGTGATTGTCATCGAAGATGATCCCACCGTGTCAGCAGGTGGTGTGTCTGAGACCACCTTGATGGACCCTGCAGCCACTCCCCAAAGCAACCCCCAGCGCAGCCCCCAACGTAAGTTTGTATTTTACTTCCTGCTGTCGGGCGCGCATGGGTGCTCTTTTCTCTACTGATATCTTGCTTGTTGATTTGTGCAGGAGCAGAACAGCCTCACCAGGAGGGCCCGGATGCCGCCCCCGAAGTGCCATCCGCTTCGACTACGCCGCCAAGGGAGGAGTCCCCGGCAAGGGAGAACTCCCCGGCAAGGGACAATTCTCCGGCAAGGGACGGCACCAGCGATCCTCCAGCAGTCGAGACCGCGACCGCAGATCCCAGCACAGGTAACCCTTTTGCCTAAGAACCTCCCTTGGGTTCTTCTTCTTCTGAATTTCCTTTCTTGGATTTTTGCTTGACTTTTCTCCCTTCTTCGTTCTTCAGATCCATCTGCCGCGGAGCCAATGGAGACCGAGGACGCCGGCGAGGAAGGCGCGCGCGGCAGCAACGACGACGCTGCCGCCAACGAAGAAGGGGCCGGGGCTAATGAGCCCGCCGGCGAAGAGTCCGCCAAGGCTGCCGCCGCAGAAGCTGGCGAGGGGTCGGGCGATCGCACTGATGGCCCTGAGGCCGCAGGAGCGCCAGGCGCTGCACCGACCGCCGATCCCTCCGCCGCTGCTGCGGAGCCAGGCTCCGAAGAGCCTCAGCCCGGCGCCTACTTGCAGGCCGGCGACGGCATCTTCATCAAGCTCCCCTGGGCATCGAGCTCCAGGGCGCCGGTCGAAGGAGAAACTTTCGATGGGAGCTGCTCGCCTCTGCCGGGCTGTTGTTGGTCGACGTGCCAAGCAGCAGCAGTGGCGAGCCTGAGGAGGAGGAGCTGCTGCGGAAGCTGCTGTCACTCTACCGCGCACGACAAGCCAAGCTAGCTTCCCGGGAAGCGCTTGTCGTGAAGGCGGGAGTCGATATGGAGAAACGCGCGGAGGAGCTCCGGGGCCTCAATCAAGAAACTCTCCGGTCCCTGGCACAGGAGCGGGAGCGACTCGCCGAGGAGCGTACAACCTTCCTTCTCGAGAAGGCCGAAGCTGAGGAGGAACAACGACTTGCTGCCGAGAAGCAGTCCGCGCGAGAAGGCGAGTTGGTGCAGCGGAAGGACAACCTTGACAGCTACGAGGAGGAGCTTGTTGCGCGCGAGGAAACACTTGGCGGGGCTCTCAAGGAAGCAAAGGATGCTGCCGCAACTGCAGAGGCCGCCAAGAAGGAGCTGGAGGTGAAGGTGGCGCAGCTGGAGGCAGATCTCAAGGCGATCGGCGAGGAGCTTGCCGTGCTCAAGCGCGAGCGCGAGAAGGACGATGCCGCTCATGGCGAGCTGTAGGGTCTTCTCGCAGAGAGGAGCAAGGAGCTCAGCGCCGCCAAGGATTCCAAGGCGGATCTCGAGCTGAAGCTGGCCACGTTGACTCAGACGCTGGACGCCACCAAGGAGCGAGAGGTGACCTTGTCGGAGAATATCAAAGCCGACAAGGCGCTGCTGGAGAGCATCGTTGTTACCCAGAACTCCTTTAGGGAGACGGTGGAGCATTGGACCGAGGGTCTGGTGAATATCGCCGCAGTCATCGACGAGGAGCTGGCGTAGTTGGGGATGGAGGACTTTGGGTATCCTTCCGACGAGCATCTCCAACCCAGCGCCAAGCTCAGCCTGTTCTTCAAGGGCGTGGCGACGGCACTCCAGCGGCTCTGGGAAAGGATCCCAAAGCAGCTGGCCAACGAGTCGCGCAGGATTTGCGCGGGGGCTCTCCAGAAGGTGCTGATGAAGGTGGCCTTCCTCAACCCAGGCCTCAACCTCACCAACGTCCTCAAGTCCTTGCCGCCTGACGCCAATCGGGATGCGCTCAAGGCCCTTGTCGCACCCATTGTGGACAAGGTGAGCGAGATCAAGAGGGTTGAGGGCGACCGCGTAGACTAGGCCGCCCATTTCCTTTCCTCCTTGTCGCTGCTGGCCATATTATGAGATCAATCTATTAGGCGCTGCGACAAGTTATCTTGTAATATAACTCTATTTCTGTTACCAATTGCTACGTTATTTCCTTTACTAGATTCCTTCCTTTGTATGTTTTTACCCTACGCTTTTAGGGAACTTGTCGGCGCAGGCACCCGAGCCGCGAGCGCTGAGTGCGGGACGTCAGCAGCCTGCTGGCGGTGCCGCTTCCGACAAGAAACCTTGTCGCGACTAGTTGCAGCACACTTAAATTGTTGAGCGGACTTGAAACAAAGTAAGGGCGCAACTAGCTACGACTTGGTTCCTCCGTGCACAGGTTTTCCATACAAAGCACGGTCGTTCAAGGAAGATAACTTAAAAATTTAAAACTGATTGCTCAAACTTTGGCAACTTAGCTTTTCTGTCGTTTGCTTCCCGACAAGGTTTCCGTCAAGGCGAAACTTTCTTGAACGACGCCTGTTCCACATCATTATCTTCTCCTCCCCCCAGGCAAACTTGTGCGCGAGGGAATCTTCCTTCCTTTGAGAAAAAGAAAGAAGAGAAAATAACAATATGGAGCGTTACGGCTCGTTATTGCTTACCGGGGGTAGGTGCTGCACAAAGTGTCAGATAATGCATGCAAGAAAGAATATAATGCATGAAATTGACAAGATGTGCGGAGCACATGAGCATTACTTATGCACGGGATCTGCGCCTGGCTTTGTACAAAGGATTACATGCAACATCGGCAAGACTTGTACAAAAGGTGGTTGCCGGAACAGGTTCCGGCAACTGCGCCCTATGGGTAAAACTTACAAAGATGCTCAATGTTCCAGGAGTTGCTCACCAGAATGCCATCTTCCGTCTAAAGGCGGACATCGCCGGGCCTAGTGACTCGTTTTACCCGATAAGGGCCTTCCCACTTTGGCGTCAACTTGTTGGAATTCTTGGCGGACTGAACGCGCCGAAGAACAAGGTCGCCTTCCTCGAAGCTTCTGGCTCTAACTTTGCAGCTATGGTAGCGGCGCAAAGCTTGCTGGTATCGAGCAGCTCGTACAGCAGCCTGAAGACGATCTTCCTCAAGGAGCAGCGCGTCATCTTGTTGCAGCTGCTCTTGCTCAAGCTCATCATAAGCGAGCACTCGAGGTGACCCATATACGAGTTCCGTGGGGAGAACTGCCTCCGCTCAATAGACTAGAGCAAAAGGTGTCTGGCCAGTGGCTCGATTTTGCGTCGTCCTGATTGACCAAAGAACCACCGGCAGCTCCTCGATCTAGTTTCTTCCGCACTTATGCAGCCTATCGAAAGTTCTGGTCTTGAGCCCGCGCAGCACTTCAACATTTGCCCTCTCCGCTTGACCGTTGCTTCTCGGATGAGCAACAGAAGCGAAGCAGACCTTGGCGCCAAGATCTTGGACGTACTGCATGAAGGTGCGGCTCGTGAATTGCGTGCCATTGTCGGTGATGATCCTATTAGGGATCCCGAAACGGCAAACAATCGACCTGAAGAACTTGATTGCTGACTGTGCTGTCACCTTCCTCACTGGTTCCACTTCCGGCCACTTTGTGAACTTGTCGATTGCAACGTACAAGTACTCAAAGCCCCCGACAGCTCGGGGGAAGGGGCCGAGGATATCGAGCCCCCAAACCGAAAATGGCCAGGATAAAGGGATCATCTGGAGAGCTTGAGTTGGCTGGTGTATCTGGTTGGAATGAAACTGGCATGCTTCACACTTGGTTACTTGTGCAGTTGCATCCTGGAGGGCTATCGGCTAAAAGAAACCTTGCCGGAAAGCTTTGCCAGCAAGTGCTCTTGCGCCAATGTGGTGACCACATATGCCTCCGTGTATCTCTGCCAACAGCTTTTGTCCGTCTTCCCGGCAAATACACTTCAATTTCACACCGTTGAGTCTTCTTCTGTACAGTATGCTATCGACAAACTGGTACGTAGTTGACTGCCGGGCTACTTTTTCCGCTTCTTCTTGCTCTTCGGGAAGTTCTCCTGTCTGAAGGAAATGGACAATCTGCTGTGCCCATGCTGGAGCTTGTGGCTCGACAACAAGGACTAAAGGCACATCTGCTGCTGCGGGAACACCCGCTTCTACGGCGAGAACCTGCGGCTCTGCCGGAGCTTGATGTTCCCCGTCACGCTTGCCGGAGCAAAGCTTGTCGGGAGCGTCTGCTGCGACGGAACAAACCATAAGGCTTGCCGGAGCAGACTGCTCCTCAGCATCCTTGGCGTTGATCTTGGGGACCTTCTTGGCGGCGGCTTCGGGGAGCTCTGCCGGAAAGTAGTTACCAGAAATCAACTTCCTCTTCTTGTTCTGCCTAGTTGACGGCATTACGGACGGTTGAGTCAGCTTGAGCACAAAGATCCCTGGTTCCACAGGCAACTTTAGTGCAGCGCACTTCGACAGGCCATCAGCAATGTCATTCTGAGCTCTCGGAACATGCTCCATCTGTAGGCCGTCAAAGTGCTCTTCTAGCTTTCTCACTTCATCAACATATGCTTCCATCAATGGACTCTGATAGTTCTTGTTCACTTGGCGGACGACAAGCTGTGAGTCACCCCTGACAATGAGCTTCTTGATCCTAAGGTCCGCTGCGATCCTGAGACCGACAAGCAATCCTTCATACTCTGCAGTATTGTTGGTTGCTTGCTCCTTGGGAAAGTGCATCTGGACTACGTACTTGAGGTGCTCTCCGGTGGGTGCGACAAGCAGCACGCCCGCACCGGCGCCTTGCAGCGAGAAGGCACCATCAAAGTACATCAGCCACACTTTGCTCGCTTCCTTGACGGGGATGCTCGTCTCTGGAATTTCTTCATCTTGTGTTGGCGTCCACTCTGCTATGAACTCTGCCAATGCTCTGCTTTGGATGGTTGAAGTGCTTTCAAACTTGAGGCCAAAGCTTGACAGTTCTAATGCCCACTCGACAATCCTGCCTGTTGCTTCTGGATTTTGCAGTATCCTCTTCAACGGAAAGCGAGTGACAACTGTGATCTCATGTGCTTGGAAGTAATGGCGCAGCTTTCTCGAGGCCATGAGGAGGCCAAAAAGCAATTTCTGCACACCAGAGTACCTTGACCTAGCCCCCTGCAGAAGGGAACTGACAAAGTAAACTGGGCGCTGCACCATTCTCTTCTGCACCTTGTCATGCTCCTGCGCAGATCCATCCTTGTCGGGACCCGAGCTTGCCGGACCATAGCTTGTCGGCGAAGCCCCCTGCTTGTCGCTGGATGCATCTACCGTGGTTGCTGGCTCATCATCTGCCTCCCTCTCCGCCACTAACGCAGCACTAACCACTTGATTGGTTGCCGCTATATACAGCAGCAACTTCTCTTGCGGCCTAGGTGCGACAAGTGTTGGAGTGGAGGATAGGTATCTCTTTAAGTCCTGCAGCGCAGCCTCCGCCTCCGGAGTCCATTTCATTGGACCTGCCTTCTTCAAAATTTTGAAGAAAGGCAGGGCGCGCTCAGCAGATCTAGAGATAAACCTGCTGAGAGCAGCCACGCAACCGGCAAGCCTTCGTACATCCTTGACGCGCTTTGGTGCTTCGATCTGCTCAATGGCCTTGATCTTGTCGGGATTAGCTTCAATTCCCCGTTGAGACACAAAGAACCCGAGAAGCTTGCCGGAAGGAACTCCAAATACGCACTTCTCGGGGTTAAGCTTGAGGTTGATCTTGCGCAGATTTGCAAATGTCTCGTCTAAATCTTGAATCAGGGTCGCCCTGTCCTTGCTCTTGACCACTATGTCATCCATGTAGGCTTCCACATTTCTGTGCATTTGTGGCTCAAAAGCATGGTGGACTACCCTTGCAAATGTTGAACCAGCATTCTTCAAATCGAAAGGCATCCGTACGAAACAGTACGTGCCACACGGGGTGATGAATGCAGTCTTCTCCTCATCCTCTTCTGCCATGAAGATCTGATGGTATCCTGAGTATGCATCAAGAAATGAAAGCAAATCACATCCGGCCGTGGAGTCAACAATCTGATTGATGCGCGGCAAGGGAAATGGGTCTTTGGGACAAGCTTTATTGACATTAGCACAACTACAGGATTGGCCAACCACGTAGGATGGAGCACTCCTCTGACAAGGCCTGCTGCTTCCAACTTCTTGATTTCTTCTGCGATGAATTCTTAGCGCTCCACTGCCTGTTTCCTGACTTTTTGCTTGATGGGCCGCGCATGAGGACAGACAGCAAGGTGGTGCTCAATTACTTTCCTGGGAACACCGGGGATGTCAGACGGTTGCCATGCAAACACGTCGACATTCGCCCGCAGGAAAGCAACGAGCGCGCTTTCCTATTTGGGGTCAAGAGTGGCACTGATGGTGAAGGTACCACCGGTGCCGTCCTCCTTGGCGGACACCTTCTTGGTCTCAGGTGGAGCTGCCATTGCCTTCTTACACTTGCCGGTGGAGCTGGATCGTGCGTCCTCGATGGTAGTGCAGCACTCCGAAGAGGTGCGCTTGCCGGAGTGGGCATTAGAACTCTTGCCAGACTTGGTCTTCTTCTTCGCCCCGAGAGCTTCAGCGGCAAGTGATTGGCGATCTGCTGCGGCTGCTGCTTCCCGGTAGATCTTGTCGGCGCAGATAAGAGCATCCTTCTTGTCGCCATGGACAAAGATGACACTTATTTGGCCTGGCATCTTCAGTACATTGTATGCATAGTGAGAGGCTGCCATGAATTTGGTGAGTGCTGGACGGCCGAGTATCCTATTGTAAGGCAATGGGAAGTCAGCAACGTCAAAAGTGACCCTCTCAGTCCTGAAGTTCAACTCGCTACCAAATGTTACCGGCAACGTGATTTTTCCCTTTGGCTTACTCCTTCCCGGGTTGATTCCTTGAAATGTACCGGTCTCTTCGAGCTCGCTGTCAGGGATCTGGAGTTTCTGGAGCACCGTGGA
The DNA here is from genome assembly GCF_002162155.2 of Triticum dicoccoides. NCBI lineage: Eukaryota > Viridiplantae > Streptophyta > Magnoliopsida > Poales > Poaceae > Triticum > Triticum dicoccoides. The sequence continues at coordinate 161,862,881 of NC_041387.1, read as the reverse complement.
GGAGATCAGGTTCAAGCCGGCCCCACCGTCAACTAGCATCTTGGTGACTTTGAGGTTGCGGATAGTTGGTGAAACCAACATCGGCAAGCACCCGACCGCAGTTATGCGATCAGGGTGGTCCTCAATATCAAAGATGATAGGCGTGCTGGACCATTTCAGAGGCTTGCGTGAATCGATGGGTGGTTCTGCTGCATTAACTTCCCGCACCCACTGCTTGAGCTGGCGGTGCGAAGTATGCAGAGAAGCACCGCCGTCAACGCACAGGACCTCTGTGGCTTTCTGGAACTCCTGCTCGTCAGTCTCCTCATCATCCATGCCTTCATCGTCGTCGTCATCTTCATCCTTCTCGCGGCCGCGAGGGGGTCTGTCTCCTTGCCGCTGCTTGGCCTTGTCGCGGCGTCCTCCTCGGCCAGGACGTTTCTTGCCGGATCCTCCAGCACCTTCCTGGGCCTTCTCCTTGTCGCGCCGCTCGTATTCAGCTTTCTGTTACTCAACAAGCTGCTCGACTTTCTTGGAGCTCTGGAGATCGTGGCCCTTGGTGCGGTGGATCTTGCAATACTGCTTGCTGGTACCGTCCTGCTTGTCGGCAACTGCCACCTCCGCGGCAACCTCCTTGCCGGAGCTGCCAGCTTTGGGCGTCTTGCCGGACTGCTCAACGACCAGCACCTCTTTTCCTTTCTTCTTCCTGTTGTTCCGCCGCCGGTTTTTCTTTGCCGGGGCAGCATCCTCACTGTCAGACCCTCCTGCTCCTATATTCTCTCCGGGGAGTCTCCTCCCTTCCTCAGCACGTGCGCACTTGTTGGCCAGGGCATATAGCTCACTGACGTCTCTGATCTTGCACATCGCCATTTCCTCCCGCATCCTACGGTTTCGCACGTTCTGATGGAACGCGCTGATCACCGCAGCAGGGTGGACGTCTGGGATGTTGTGCTGTACACTGCTGAATCTCTGAATGTACTTGCGCAGGGGCTCTCCTTCCTTCTGGGCGAGCAGATGAAGGTCACTCTCTTGGCCATGAGGCTTGTGGCCGCCTGTGAAGGCGCCGACAAACTGATGGCATAGATCGGCCCAAGAGGATATGGAGTTGTCCGGCAAGTGCATGAGCCAGGATCTGACGTTGGGCTTGAGCACCAGCGGGAAGTAGTTGGCAAGGATCTTGTCCTCCCGTCCCCCGGCAGCCTGCACCGGAATAGTGTAGATGCTGAGGAACTCCGACGGATGCGTCTTGCCATCGTACTTCTCCGGTACGTCTGGCTTGAAGTTCTTCGTGCTGGGCCACTGGACTTGCCGTAGCTCACGAGTGAACGCAGGGCAACCTACCGCGTACGGTAGATCGCCTGGTTCCCCTGGCGCATGCATGTCAACAGAAGGCCCAGCATGCTTGTCGGATTGACGTCGCGCTTCTCTTCAGCCCTCGATGCAAGTACGAGCGTCCTCTTATTGTCGATCGCGAAGAACTTGGCGCTGATCGCAACGAGCTCGTGGATCCGATGATGCGGTGGAGTCGCTGTCGAGGTGGATACGACGAGTCGGCGATCTTGGGCTTCGGGGTGGTGATTGCATGGTTGTTGCACCCCCACCAGTTTCGTCGCCATCGGCTCGCGCCTGGCAACCCTGCCGCGGCAGCGACGCGCTCGGCTGCCGCGGAGTGTCGCCGTTGGCGTAGCCGATGAGACTATGAATGGTGGCCCTCCATTCGTCGATCTTGTCCGACGTTGGAGGGTAATCCAGGAGCAGTTGAGCTCGTGCCAAAGCTTCTGCCAGAGTGGTGGGCGGCAGTGGCGGACGGCGCGAGGGGCGGGATGTGCTCGGACTTCTAACTATGTTAGAAGGAGCATTATCCCGTCCGGGCGACCGTGTCTCGCTCGTGCTGGTACGCTGGCGTGCACGCTGATCTTGAGCGCCCCGGGATCCACCAGCTTGATCTTGGCCCAACAAACGTATGGTACTGCGAGTACCATGACGCTGTCGTTCCTGCGCCTCCTGAGATGGGCGCGGAACAAGCGCGGACGTCGAGGTCTGCGCCGCCTTGCCCTTGGACCTGGCAGCGTCGTGAGCTTCCTCGTCGATGTCCGTCCTTCCGCCGACGTCTACCCCACCACCCGTTTGCTCCGGTGGCAGTGGGATCGACGCGGACGGAACAGCTGCCTCCGAAGCCTTCTTCTTCGGTGGCATGTTGATGAAGAAAATGAAGATCTAGCTCGTGTGAACGCCGGACCAGGTTCACGCAATCTCGACGCCCCCCTACTTGGCGCGCCAAAGATGTCGGGGAAACTGATCCACGAACACCTATGGGGCCGGCGGACCAAGCCCCTTTCAGTTCAGCGGGGGGCGGAGGTCGCACGAAGAGCAGATCGAGGCGAAGCACACGAGCAGTTTACCCAGCTTCGGAGCTCTCCGGAGAGATAATACTCCTACTGCTGCTTGTCTGATTCTATTATGTTCTTGCTCAAGAGTGAGCTAAGTGTTTCTTTCTGGCTTCCGAATGATCCAAACCCCCTCTATGTTGCGCATGGGCCTCCTTTTATATGCTAAAGGGGTCACCGACAGGTGGAAACGCAGAGAAGGGTAGAAGAGTAAAAAGAGAGGTGGTTGGTACAGTTACTTGTACAGTGCACCCTACCTAACCCTGACGGCAGGGGACAAGGGCATTAAATGCCCGTCTGCGTCGCCCAAATAGTGCAGAAAGGTACCGTCAGGGACGCCACCGCTCGCCACGATGGCAGTCTTGTCAGCTTCGCATGCCACTGCGCACCGCTGGTTGCACAGCCTTCCGCCACGCGCGCCTGGAGAGGCCCCCAGAGCGACACGTTGGTGGATGCGCTGGAGCGTGGGCGCAGAGTGGCCGCCTGCCGCGGCAAGTGCCTTGCCGCGGCCGTTGTCTTGTCGGGTCCGGAAGCTTGTCGCTCACCGGGCCCTGATATGCCTTGGTTGGTCTTCCCGGCAAGCTCCTCTTGCCGGGGCCTTGTTGCCTTGCCGGGACGCGTGGCGCGTCGCGGCAAGTTCCTTGGGATGCCTTGGTTGGCCTTCTCGGCAAGCTCCTCTCGCCGGGGCCTTGTCTCCTGAGCTTAAATACTTTGTTCTTGTATGGCTCCAAGGGAACCACGGAGGACCTTGGCGGTCGCCCGGCAAGCCTTGCCGCGGGGTGCTGCAACTGCCCGTGCACAGGTTCGGGGTACTAGGGTACCCCTATTCTAGTACACCGACACACCGAGATGCATGTCAGTCCCACCGAAAATCACTAACAGTCACTAGGTTTAGTAAATCGGTCCGACCGAGTTTAACGATTTGGTCCCACCGAGTTTGGTAAATTGTGTGTAACGGTTAGATTTTGTGTGGAGGCTATATATACCCCTCCACCTCCTCTTCATTCATGGAGAGAGCCATCAGACTAAACCTACACTTCCAACTTACCATTTCTGAGAGAGAACCACCTACTCATGTGTTGAGGCCAAGATATTCCATTCCTACCATATGAATCTTGATCTCTAGCCTTCCTCAAGTTGCTTTCCACTCAAACCCTCTTTCCACCAGATCCAAATCCTATGAGAGAGAGTTGAGTGTTGGGGAGACTATCATTTGAAGCACAAGAGCAAGGAGTTCATCATCAACGCACCATTTGTTACTTCTTGGAGAGTGGTGTCTCCTAGATTGGCTAGGTGTCACTTGGGAGCCTCCGACAAGATTGTGGAGTTGAACCAAGGAGTTTGTAAGGGCAAGGAGATCGCCTACTTCATGAAGATCTACCGCTAGTGAGGCAAGTCCTTCGTGAGCGACGGCCATGGTGGGATAGACAAGGTTGCTAGTTCGTGGACCCTTTGTGGGTGGAGCCCTCCGTGGACTCGCGCAGCCGTTACCCTTCGTGGGTTGAAGTCTCCATCAACGTGGATGTACGATAGCACCACCTATCGAAACCACGCCAAAAACATCCGTGTCTCCAATTGCGTTTAAATCCTCCAAACCCTTCCCTTTACTTTCTTGCAAGTTGCATGCTTTAATTTCTGCTGCCTATACACTCTTTGCATGCTTGCTTGAATTGTGTGATGATTGCTTGACTTGTCCTAAAATAGCTAAAATCTGCCAAACTATAAAATTGGGAAAAGGTTAAGTTTTTATTGGTCAAGTAGTCTAATCACCCCCCTCTAGACATACTTCAAGGTCCTACAAAAATAAGAAGGAAGATTATCACCCCAAATGATCTAATTTGCCGCGGAGTCGTAACCGCTTCTTCATCGCCTCCACGACCTCCATCTCCTTGCACGTCTCCTCTGCCATCTTCTTCATTCTGTCCATGACGTGGGATTTCTCGACGCGAGCCTTCATCATCTGTTCCACGGCCGCATTACATACCTTGACAGTAGCCGGGTTCTCGATGCGGAGCTTCGCCAATTCCTCCTTCTGTTCCATGACGAGAGCCTGCAGCATCTTCATCAAGGAACTACAATTCTCATGTAGCTTCTTTAAGCCGGCAATATTCTCCTTCAACAGGTCGAGCTCGTGGCAGAGCTTCGCCTTGTCCTCCAGAGGTTGCAGGATTTCGCCGGTCGCTTTCTTCTCCGAGGCAATGCTCTTCTTCAGCAGCATCACCTAGTGATAACCCACAAGTATAGGGGATCGCGATAGTTTTCAAGGGTAGAGTATTCAACCCAAATTTGTTGATTCGATACAAGAGGAGCCAAAGAATATTCTCAAGTATTAGCAGCTGAGTTGTCAATTCAACCATGCCTGGAAACTTAGTATCTGCAGCAAAGTGTTTAGTAGCAAATTAATATGATAGTGGTGGTAACGGTAACAAAAGTAAAGACAGCAAAAGTAATGTTTTTAGTATTTTGTAGTGATTGTAACAGTAGCAACGGAAAATTAAATAAGCGAGAACCCGTATATGGAAAACTCGTAGGCACCGGATTAGCGATGGATAATTATGACGGATGTGGTTCGTCATGTAACAATCATAACATAGGGTGACACAGAACTAGCTCCAGTTCATCAATGTAATGTAGGCATGTATTCCGTATATAGTCATACGTGCTTATGGAAAAGAACTTGCATGCCATCTTTTGTCCTACCCTCCCGTGGCAACGGGGTCCTATTGGAAACTAAGGGATATTAAGGCCTCCTTTTAACAGAGAACCGGAACAAAGCATTAGCACATAGTGAATACATGAACTCCTCAAACTACGATCATCACCGGGAGTGGTCCCGATTATTGTGACTTTGGGGTTGCCGGATCATAACACATAGTAGGTGATATAGACTTGCAAGATAGGATCAAGAACACACATATATTCATGAAAACATAATAGGTTCAGATCTGAAATCATGGCACTCGGGCCCTAGTGACAAGCATTAAGCATAGCAAAGTCATAGCAACATCAATCTCAGAACATAATGGATAGTAGGGATCAAACCCTAACAAAACTAACTCGATTACATGATAAATCTCATCCAACCCATCACCGTCCAGCAAGCCTACGATGCAATTACTCACGCACGGCGGTGAGCATCATGAAATTGGTGATGAAGGATGGTTGATGATGACGGCAGCGACGAATCCCCCTCTCCGCAGCCCCGAACGGACTCCAGATCAGCCCTCCCGAGAGAGATTAGGGCTTGGCGGCGGCTCCATATCGTAAAACGTGATGATTTCTTCTCTCTGATTTTTTCTCCCCGAAAGCCAATATATGGAGTTGGAGTTGGCGTCGGAGGGCCACCAGGTGGCCCACGAGGTAGGGGGGTGCCCCCACCCTCGTGGACAGGGTGTGGGCCCCCTGGTCTTCATCTTTTGCGAGGATTTTTTATTTTTTTCTAAGGTGTTCCATGGAGTTTCAGGCCATTCCGAGAACTTTTATTTTCTGCACATAAAACAACACCATGGCAATTCTGCTGAAAACAGCGTCAGTCCGGGTTAGTTCCATTCAAATCATACAAGTTAGAGTCCAAAACAAGGGCAAAAGTGTTTGGAAAAGTAGATACGATGGAGACGTATCAACTCCCCCAAGCTTAAACCCTTGATTGTCCTCAACCAATTCAGTTGACAAACTGAAAGAGAAAAAGAAAAACTTTTACAAACTCTGTTTGCTCTTGTTGTTGTAAACATGAAAAGCCAACATTCAAGTTTTAGCAATTATTTTGAACTAACCATACTCACAATAACACGTAGGTCTCACAATTACTCATATCAATAGCATAATCAGCTAGCAAGCCATAACAATAAAACTCGGATGACAACACTTTCTCAAAATAATCATAACATGATATAATAAAATGGTATCTTACTAGCCCTTTCTGAGACCGCAAAACATAAATGCAAAGCACCTTTAAAGATCAAGGACTGACTAAACATTGTAATTCATGGTAAAAGAGATCCAGTCAAGTCATACCCAATATAAACCAATAATAATGAATGCAAACAACGGTGTGCTCTCCAGCGGGTGCTTTTAATAAGAAGGGTGATGACTCAACATAAAAGTAAATAGATAGGCCCTTCGCAGAGGGAAGCAGGGATTTGTAGAGGTGCCAGAGCTCGGTTTTGAAATAGAGATAAATTATATTTTGAGCCGCATACTCTCATTGTCAACATAACAACTACAAGACGACGATATCTTCCATGCTAAACAGATTATAGGCGGTTCCCAAATAGAATGGTAAAGTTTATACTCCCCCTCCTCCACGAGCATCAATCCATGGCTCGCTCGAAACGACGAGTGCCTCCAACATTCAACGGGTCCCAGGGGGAGTTTTGTTTGCAGTTATTTTGATTTAGTTTGCATGAAGCATGGGACTAGGCATCCCGGATACCACCCATTTTCTCGTAAATGAGGAGCGGAGTCCACTCCTCTTGAGAATAACCCGCCTAACACGGAAGATAAGGGCAGCTCTAGTTGACATATGAGCTATTCGAGCATGCAAAACAGAATGTTTATTTGAAGGTTTAGAGTTTGGCACATACAAATTTACTTGGAACGGCAGGTAAATACCACATATAGGTAGGTCTAGTGGACTCATATGGAATAACTTTGGGGTTTAAGGAGTTTGGATGCACAAGCAGTATTCCCGCTTAGTATAGGTGAAGGCTAGCAAAAGACTGGAAGCGACCAACTGAGAGAGCGACAACAGTCGTAAACATACACTAAAATTAATTTACACCGAACACAAGCATGAGTAGGATATAATCCACCGTAAACATAAATATCATGAAGGCTATGTTGATTTGATTCAACTACATGCGTGAACATGTGCCAAGTCTAGTCACTCAATACATTTAAAGGAGGATACCATCCCATCATACCACATCATAATCATTCTAATAGCATGTTGGCACGCAAGGTAAACCATTATAACTCATAGCTAATCAAGCATGGCACAAGCAACTATAATCTCTAAATGTCATTGCAAATATGCTTACTTCATAATAGCTGACTCAGGAATGATGAATCATCATATTTACAAAAACAGGAGAGGTCGAGTTCATACCAGTTTTTCTCTTTCCCAATAAGTCCATCATAAATCATCATTATTGCCTTTCACTTGCACGACCGAACGGTGTGTATAATAATAAGAGTGCACATGCATTGGACTAAGCTGGAATCTGCAAGCATTCAACTCAAGAGAAGACAAGTAATATGGGCTCGTAGTTAAATAAACAATCATGCATATAAGAGCCACTAAGAATTTTCAATATAGTCTTCTCGACCCCCAAAGAAAAGAAAAGAAATAAAAACTATTTACACGGGAAAGCTACCAACAAGTGAAAGAAGAACGAGAAATATTTTTGGGTTTTCTTTTTAATTCTACTACAAGCATGGAAAGTAAACTAACTAATTTTTTTGGTTTTTCTTAAGGTTTATTGAACACACAAGAAGAAAGCAGGAAAAAGAAATTTAAACTAACATGGATATTAAAGTGAAAAAGTATGAGCACCGACATGTAGCAATGAGTGTGTGTGAACATGAATGTAATGTCGGTGGGAAATACGTACTCCCCCAAGCTTAGGCTTTTGGCCTAAGTTGGTCTATTGCTAGGGATAGCCTGACGGATACCCATAGGTGAAGCTGGGGTCATACTGTGACGCAGCGGCTATCGCCGCCTGAGCTGTAGCATGGAGTGGAGCAGCCTCCGCTCTCCTTTCGTACTCATCTGCCTCCTCTCTGGTAATAATATATCTTATTTTTGTGTGTGAATCAAAGAAAGCAGGAGCAGGAAGAGCAATATGGACTACACGACATCTGTTAAAGATTAGTCGATACTGGAGAGGTGGTTTATTCCTCTCAACAAACTGGTGGGAAACCATAGAATCAAAATCTAAATAAGAAGGGGTAACTCTATATCACCCTCACGGATGTCTATCTCAAGAAAATTAGCTAAGCGGGTTGCATAAATTTCTCCAAAGAAATCTCTGTTATGTCTATTCTGATGCAACCTACGAGCTACAATGGCTCCCATATGATAAGATTGGTCTCCTAACACTGCACTCCTGAGAATACTGAGATCAGGGGCACACATGTGACATGCTTCATCCTTAGCATTTATGCATCTACCTATGAAGAGAGCAAAATAATGTATAGCAGGAAAGTGAATGCTCCCTATAGTGGCTTGTGTTATATCTCTAGATTCCCCCACAGTTATTTTAGCAAGAAAGTCTCTATATTCAAATTTAGGGGGATCCCTGACATTACCCCAAGATGGAAGTTTGCAAGCAGAAGTGAAATCCTCTAAGTCCATGGTATAAGATTTATCATAAAGGTCAAACATGACTGAAGGAGAATTACGCGAAGATGAAAACTCAAACCTCCTCACAAATGAACTTGTGAGATCATGATACTGGGGCATTTGTCAGCTTCAAAGTCCTCAAGACCGGCGTTACTCAAATATGTGCTGATTTCTTCTTTGATTCCCACTTGATTCATAAATTTTTCCGATGGCCATTCACAAGGCCTCACAGGAGCGTCTCTTGGTGGTTCCTCGTCAGCATCACGTATTGCAAGCCTGGGACCTTGCTTCCTTGAAGGACCACCTTGGAACATCCTCCTCAACATATTGTTTCCTCTGAAAAATTTCTGAATTTTTTAGTAACTTCAAATAAAAGTGAACCAACTTCAATAAGATTGATAGCAACAACTCCCACAAGTGCCTAGGGACTACATCAAGCATTAGAACTACTTGGAACCATATAAATTTGACATGCAAGCTCAAGAACATGGTCACCTATGCAGCACAAATTTGCAATGAATAAAGCACTAGAACAAAAACTAATTGGACCAATGGAGGAGTCACATACCAAGGAACAATCTCCCCAAGCAGTTTTGCGAGAGGTGCTTTGAGCAAGGAGATCAAAAATCACAGCAACGGAGGGTGGAACTCGTGCTTGAGTTGGTTTTTCGTGTTTGTGTGAAGCAGAGGAAGAAGATGGGTGCAGGAATAAGTGGAGGAGGGCCACCGTGGGCCCACGAGGCAGGGGGGCGCGCCTAGGGGGGTAGGGCGCGCCCTCCACCCTCGTGACCAGGTGGCAGCTCCCCCCGTGGTAATTTTTGCACAGTAAATCCTCAAATATTCCTGAAAAAATAATATTAAATTGGCATGGCATTCTGAGGACTTTTATTTTCGGGATATTTTTATATTGCACGGATAAGTCAGGAGACAGACAGAAAAATACTATTTTACTTTATTTCTACTAAATAATAGAAAATATAAAGAGGGTACAGAAGGTTGTGCTTCTAGTTTGATCCATCTCGTGATCATCAAAATGAACCCCCTAACAAGGTTGATCAAGTCTTGTTAACAAACTCATTCCGAATAATCACGGAACCGGAGAAATTTCGAATAACACTAAGTTACCTCAACGGGGATATGAAAATCCCCAACAATAATAATATCATACTTTTTCTTGACAGTACGAAGAGGAAATTCAAAACCTCCAAATATAATCGATGGAATTTTTCCAATAGAGTTGATACTATAAACTTGAGGTTGTTTCCTCGGAAAGTGTACCGTGTGCTCATTGCCATTAACATGAAAAGTGATATTGCCTTTGTTGCAATCAATAACAGCCCCTGCAGTATTAAGGAAAGGTCTTCCAAGAATAATAGACATACTATCATCCTAGGGAATATCAAGAATAACAAAGTCCGTTAAAATAGTAACGTTTGCAACCACAACAGGCACATCCTCACAAATACCGACAGGTATAGAAGTTCATTTATCAGCCATTTGCAAAGATATTTCAGTAGGTGTCAACTTATTCAAGTCAAGTCTACGATATAAAGAAAGAGGCATAACACTGACACCGGCTCCAAGATCACATAAAGCAGTTTTAACATAACTTCTCTTAATGGAGCAAGGTATAGTAGGTACTCCGGGATCTCCAAGTTTCTTTGGTATTCCACCTTTCAAAGTATAATTAGCAAGCATGGTGGAAATTTCAGCTTCAGGTATCTTTCTTTTATTAGTAATAATATCCTTCATATACTTAGCATAAGGAATTGTTTTGAGCACATCAGTTAATCGCATACGCAAAAAGATGGGTCTAATCATTTCAGCAAAGCGCTCAAAATCCTCATCATCCTTTTTCTTGGATGGTTTCGGAGGAAAAGGCATGGGTTTCTGAACCCAGGGTTTGCTTTCTTTACCATGTTTCCTAGCAACGAAGTCTCTTTTATCATAACGTCGATTCTTTGATTGTGGGTTATCAAGATCAACAACAGGTTCAACTTCTACATCATTATCATTACTAGGTTGAGCATCAACATGAACATTATCATTAACATTATCACTAGGTTCATGTTCATCACCTGATTGTGTTTCAGCATCAGAAATAGAGATATCATTTGGATTCTCAGGTGGTTTAGCAATAGGTTCACTAGAAGTTTGCAAAGTCCTATCATTTTTCTTTTTCTTCCTATTAGAAGAACTAGATACATCAATATAATTTCTCTGAGAATCTTGCTCGATTCTCTTAGGGTGGCCTTCAGGATACAAAGGTTCCTGAGTCATTCTACCAGTTCTAGTAGCCACTCTAACAGCATAATCATTTTTCTTACTATTCATTTCATCAAGCGCTTCTTTCTGAGCTTTATGTACTTGTTCTACTTGAGTGGTGACCATAGAAGCATGTTTTCTAAAAAGTTTAAGTTCACCTCTAATATCAGCCATATAATCACCCAAGCATTTAATCATAAAGGTATTCTGTTTCAACTATCTACCAAAATAAGAATTAAAGTCATCTTGCTTAAACATAAAGTCATCAAACTCATCCAAGCACTAACTAGAAATTTTAGTAGGAGGGACTTCAGCTTTATCATATCTATAGAGAGAATTTACCTTTACTACCTGTGTCGGGATATCGGGAGGTTCTTCAGTAAATAAGTAATTGAGATCATATACTTCTTCAACAGGCGGTAAATTAAGACCATGTATTTCTTCAATAGGAGGTAAATTCTTAACATCTTCACCTTTAATACCTTTTTCTTTCATAGATTTCTTTGCCTCTTGCATATCTTTGGGACTGAGAAATAGAACACCTCTCTTCTTCGGAGTTGGTTTAGGAATAGGCTCAGTAATTGCCTCTGGAACTAGCTCAGGAGGTGCCCAATTATTTTCATTTGCCAACATATTATTCAATAGAATTTCAGCTTCATCCGGTGTTCTTTCCCTGAAAAGAGAACCAGCACAACTATCCAGGTAATCTCTGGAAGCATCAGTTAGTCCATTATAAAAGATATCAAATATTTCAGGTTTCTTAAGAGGATGATCAGGCAAAGCATTAAGTAACTTGAGAAGCCTCCCCCAAGCTTGTGGGAGACTCTCTTCTTCAATTTGCACAAAATTGTATATTTCCCTCAAGGTAGCTTGTTTCTTATGAGCAGGGAATATTTAGCAGAGAAGTAATAAATCATATCCTGGGGACTTTGCACACAACCAGGATCAAGAGAATTAAACCATATCTTAGCATCACCCTTTAATGAGAACCGAAATATCTTGAGTAATTAAAGGTAGCGCGATCTCTCATTATTAGTAAACAGGGCAGCTATATCATTTGACTTAGTAAGATGTGCCACAATAGTTTCAGATTCATAGCCATAAAAAGGATCAGATTCAACCAAAGTAATTATATCTGGATCAACAGAAAAATCATAATAATCCTGATCGGGAACACAAATAGGTGAAGTTGCAAAAGCAGGGTCGGGTTTCATTCTATCTCTAAAAGATTCTTTACTCCATTTAACTAGCAACCTCTTAAGTTCATATCTATCCTGGCAAGCAAGAATAGCTGCAGAATATTCTGCATCAAAAAGGTAACCCTCAGGAATAGCAGGCATATTTTCATCATCACTAACATCATCATATCCAGGTGCAATAATTTCTCTTTCTCTAGACCGTACCTAGCAATTTGCTCATCAATAAATTCACCAAGGGGCACAGTAGTATCAAGCATAGAATTAGTTTCATCATAAGTATCATGCATAGCAGAAGTGGCATCATCAATAACATGCGACATATCAGAATTCATAGCAGTAGTAGGTTTAGGTGTCGCCAGCTTACTCATAACAGAAGGAGAATCTAGTGCAAGGCTAGATGGCAGTTCCTTACCTCCTCTCGTAGTTGAGGGAAAAATAGTAGTTCGATCAGCTTTCAAGTTCTTCATAGTGTCCAGCAGATATAAATCCCAAGTGACTCAAAGAATAGAGCTATGCTCCCTGGCAACGGCACCAGAAAAAGGTCTTGATAACCCACAAGTATAGGGGATCGCAACAATTTTTGAGGGTAGAATATTCAACCCAAATTTGTTGATTCGACACAAGGGGAGCCAAAGAATATTCTCAAGTATTAGCAGCTGAGTTGTCAATTCAACCACACCTGGAAACTTAGTATGTATAGCAAAGTGTTTAGTAGCAAAGTAATATGATAGTGGTGGTAACGGTAACAAAAGTAAAGACAGCAAAAGTAATGTTTTTGGTATTTTGTAGTGATTGTAACAGTAGCAACGGAAAAGTAAATAAGTGAGAACCAGTATATGGAAAACTCGTAGGCACCGGATTAGCGATGGATAATTATGCTGGATGCGGTTCGTCATGTAACAGTCATAACATAGGGTGACACAGAACTAGCTCTAGTTCATCAATGTAATGTAGGCATGTATTCCGTATATAGTCATACATGCTTATGGAAAAGAACTTGCATGACATCTTTTGTCCTACCCTCCCGTGGAAGCGGGGTCCTATTGGAAATTAAGGGATATTAAGGCCTCCTTTTAATAGAGAACCGGAACAAAGCATTAGCACATAGTGAATACATGAACTCCTCAAACTATGATCATCACCGGGAGTGGTCCCGATTATTGTCACTTCGGGGTTGCCGGTTCATAACACATAGTAGGTGACTATAGACTTGCAAGATAGGATCAAGAACAGACATATATTCATGAAAACATAATAGGTTCAGATCTGAAATCATGGCACTCGGGCCCTAGTGACAAGCATTAAGCATAGCAAAGTCTTAGCAACATCAATCTAAGAACATAATGGATACTAGGGATCAAACCCTAACAAAACTAACTCGATTACATGATAAATCTCATCCAACCCATCACCGTCCAGCAAGCCTACGATGCAATTACTCACGCACGACAGTGAGCATCATGAAATTGGTGATGGACGATGGTTGATGATGACGACGACGATGAATCCCCCTCTCCGGAGCCCCGAACGGACTCCAGACCAGCCCTCCCGAGAGAGATTAGGGCTTGGCGGCGGCTCCGTATTGTAAAACGCAATGATTTCTTCTCTGTAATTTTTTTCTCCCCGAAAGCCAATATATGGAGTTGGAGTTGGCGTCGGAGGGCCAACAGGGGGCCCACGAGGTAGGGGCGCGCCCAGGGGGGGCGCCCCCACCCTCGTGGACAGGGTGTGGCCCCCCTGGTCTTCATCTTTTGCGAGGATTTTTTATTGTTTTTTCTAAGGTATTCCGTGGAGTTTCAGGTCATTCCGAGAACTTTTCTTTTCCGCACATAAAACAACACCATGGCAATTCTGCTGAAAACAGCGTCAGTCCGGGTTAGTTCCATTCAAATCATACAAGTTAGAGTCCAAAACAAGGGCAAAAGTGTTTGGAAAAGTAGATACGACGGAGACGTATCACCAAGCCGGCGGTCAACTCCCCCTGCTTATTGAGCCCAGCGGGCATGTCGTCGAGGCTCTCCTTCAGCAGATCCACTAAGCTGTGGATGAACTCCTTCTACTTGTTGAGGTGCTTATTGAGCTGATCGGGCATGCCGTCGAGGGATAACGACTCTAGCGCCACCGACTCGGCTTGTTTGCCTTCACGGCTAGGGCGCTCCTCAGAGCCATCGCCTGCACATGAGAGATCTTTCGAGGTCTCTGTGTGGCGGCGAGCCCTCTTTTTTTTCCGCAGCCATGGCTGCCGCTCCCTTGTTACGAGTAGTTCTCGACCTAGAGCTCTGCACACCGGCCATGGCAAGGACGGACAAAGAATAAGCACTTATGAGGAGGAAAGGTAGAGTAATTTTTGTTTAGGTAGTTCCCCTTTTTATAACCTAAGTACTAGCACTAGTACTAATACCTGCATAGTGGGAACACGTTCAGGTTTGGTACGTACTAGTAGGTGTGAGCAGGCTTTCGAATGTGATGGGAACAAGGTAAAGATTAATTGATGGTTTTGGTTTTGAGGCCCGAAACGGCTCCCGATGAGTTTAGTGGAACATAAATTTCAAGTAGACTACACTGCTCAAATGCGTAAATATTATGTTACTGTCAAAAATTGGCACAAAATACGAAGGAGACCAATGGAAGTACTACTAGCAACCCATGATTTAACTACTCGCATGCGCGCAGTGGTGTAGTAATGTCTTTCTTCCGCCCTCACGTCCACTCAATTTGCATGCGCTATATTAATTGACCATCAATGAAGTGAAGGACTTTACACGCGTCAAATTATCACATGGGGTGGATCTTGGTACAAAATTGCATCCGCCCGTGTACCCACGTGTGCGTGTGAGGGAATGAGTGCGTGCGTGGCATGCGTGCACATCTTCGCTTCATGCATGTACCACCAGTGTGGCTCAGGGAGGACGAGTACATTCTTCTCGAACCAGCATCACGTCACTGTGATCAATCCACACAAGGAGGTGGCGACAACGCCTCCACATGTGCCATGTGGCTTGATGAACTGTAAGAGAGACACTATGTAGCATGCCATTGGAATTCTAATTTACGTGTTTTGCACATACTCGAAGTACTAGTAAGGTACACGTGCATTGCACGCGTCAGATTTTGCAACCAAATTATGAATAAATACCACACTATAGCATGTAAGCTCTGAGTCATATATGCCTGATGTAGACCTTCGTTTAATTCTTTTAGTTCATCTCATTCAAAATCAATTAGTTTTTATAAAAAAGCTAGGGCCTCTTGGATTCGTAGGATTTCCAAAATGCGGGAATAGGAAAAACATGGGATTATAGTGGAATGTTGTCTTGAATCCTACAGGATTGTACGAGTGTTTGATTGTGCATAGAAAAAACGCAGAATTCTTTCAAAGAGGTTTGAGTGGATGGGGTGTTTCCTATGAAATCTAGTGCAAATGAATGATATGGAAAAATTCCTATGGTTTACAATCCTACGAATCAAACAACCAAGATAGGAAAAATTCCTAAGGATTATAATCCTCCAAAATTCCTCTGAGAATCCTTTGAATCAAAGAAGCCCTTAATCTATTTTATGATTCATGGAATTGTGCGTTGTAAAGCATAAAGTAAAAACAAATAATGGCAATTCAACTAGAAAAAAAGTTTGGGCAGTTATGATACAGAAGATTCTAGAACAAAGGAGAACCACTGTTGTTTTGAGGTTAAGTTCAACCATGGAGTCTGCTAGATTGTACATGTGGCAAAATCCGGTGGGGGCTAGAAGATGCTGCGAGGGGCCAAGTGGAGGGAGACTATGAAGGAGTGCACAAGTGCGAGATCGATATTTAGAGAGAGGGGGCGAGAACGTGCGCTGTTGCGCGCAGTGGCGGAGCCATGAAATATAAATGAGCCAGGGGGCCAAGCATTGCTAATCCTTTACGAGGAGGGACAATAGATGAACTTAAACCATTTGTACCAGCAATTGTCTAATGATCACATTCATATTAGCCTCGATATATAGTGATGTTAGGGGGGGGGGGCAGGGCCCTTGCTGCCCCTGTCTTCGCCATTGTGCGCGCGTCTGAGAGATGAAGCGGAAGGCATGGATGATGAGAGGGGGAAGTTGGATATATAATTAATGTGGGTGTATTAGCTATATATGTAATCCTATATAGAGAGGTATAGATTGATCAATGTGGACGTGGGAAAGAGGGTGAGACCTCACTAGATATATAGATTGATCAATTTGTGTGGAAAACTATGAAAGGCCTAGCTATATACACACACACATAGAGGAACATCGATTGTTGCGCATGCACGCGTGAGAGATAAAGAATGCCCGATATGATGGAGAGGGGGGTGTGCGTGGGTGTGTGCCTTCATGGGAGGCCGACCTGAAGAAAAAGATTGCATGTGTGCGATGGATAATGCCGACTGGTAGTGTGTGTGCATGCATGCACGAGAGAAAGTTAGTGGTACAACTATAAAGATAAGACGAATATGTGGGTGTAAAAGACTAGGTGAGGTCATAATCAATGTAAAGTTGAATTCAAATATTTGAATAAGAGATCATGATGTTTGAAACCCATGCATGCATGAATATAACGAAGATCTGCGCAGTGTGGTTTGGAAACGAGCATGTTGTAATGTACACACATTGAACAAGGTCAGACTAATTTGAATTTGAGATACCGATGGCAGACATCGTTTGGCCACATTTCATCCGTGCATGGACACACTATTCTAATTGGAGATGATGGGTGGCTTTCGCATCACATATCTACATCTATACCCCTATATTTTTTTTATATCGTGTGTGGGTAACTTTAACTTTGAAAGATGGTCATTGGATGAGGCGAATCCGATGGTGCAGAGATCGCAAATTTGCGCAATACTGGCCGTTGGATATCATCTAGATTCCACCAAATTTCTCCACATGTAAAATCTAGAAGACTCCATGGTTGAACTTAAGCATAATGCACAAACCTCAAAACACAAGCACTTCTTCTTTGTTCTAGAATCTTCCGTATCAGAATTTCCCAAATGCTTTTCTACATGATTTGCCATTACTTGTTTTTACTTTATGTCTTACAATGCACAATTCCATGAATCTTAAAATATATTAGCTTTCTTATAAAAACTAGATGATTTTGAATGAAATGAACTATAAGAATTAAACGAACATCTACATCATGAATATATGACTCAAAGCTTACATGCTATAATGTGGTATTTATTCATAATTTGGTTGCCAAATCTCATGCGTGCAATGCACATGTACCTTACTAGTCTAAATGGTGTTTGTGTGTGTGTGTGTGTGTTGTGCGTGTTGAGGTGCAAATTGTCTTTTTTTGGGTACATGTTAAGCTTGTTCTCCCGAAATTTCAAGCCGCGCCTTGTTATGCCGAAATTTCAAGCTAGCGTCTCTGTCTATCGTGCTGCGAAACTCCCGCCTCTTCAACCGACGCCTTGTTAGCCCGAAATATTTAAGATATATCTTTGTCTCGTTGTGCTCCAACAACTCCCTCCATC
The DNA here is from genome assembly GCF_002162155.2 of Triticum dicoccoides. NCBI lineage: Eukaryota > Viridiplantae > Streptophyta > Magnoliopsida > Poales > Poaceae > Triticum > Triticum dicoccoides. The sequence goes on along the minus strand of NC_041387.1, from coordinate 161,845,210 downwards.
TCAACCCGCGCCTTTCTATTCCAAAATTACAACACGCGCAAAAACTACCACATCCTATGAAATCCCGACACGTGAAATGCCCGTGGTACCCCTGAACCAAAAGAACCGCCTCAAATCGGTGGGGGTACTTTCATAACTTACCCCACATTTCGGACAAGCGCGTCCCTAAGCCGTGGTCCCCCACTCCCATCCATCCGCCCACCCATTCATACACCGAGGCCGGGAAAACCCGCGAAGCCCCACACCCTCCTCCGTCCGCCACCCAGCCGGAGCCTCTTCCCCGACGACGTCGACCACAACAACACCTCGATGTTCTTCATCGAACGTACCGGATGAGGATCCATTGTCGATCTCGTCGTCTCGCCAGTTCAGCCACCTCGTCCACCACCTCCAAGGAGCTGCCTCAACATTCCCCTCGTCTTTCGCGCCAGCTCCATTCCCACACCACCGTCTTCACTTGCACCATCGGAAGAGCGTCATCATCACCGTTTCCTCAGATAAAGTTGCTCCCTAATCGGCGCCACCAAAGAGGTTGTACACTAATCGCCGCATTTTCATCTTGATTCAATCTCACGAGGCTGCCGGCGCTCGGTCCCGAGCCGACACGGCGCGGATCCATCCACAGCGGTGTAGCCGGCCACTTCCTCCACGGCGTCGCTCCCTCGGCAGCGACGTCCACATCAGTAGGGGCTGCTACTGCTTTAGCTCTCGCTCGCACTGCTGCTCTGCTCTTGCTCTCGGTCCCCTGCCTGGTCTGCTCTTGCTCTTGCTCTTGCTCGCGCTGCTGCTCTCGCTCTTGCTCTTGCTTGCGATGCTGGTCCGATTTAGCTACACTTCAGTCGACT